>NC_081416.1:27942087-28245640 GCF_949786415.1 Peromyscus eremicus | reverse complement strand
AAAGAAAGCTAAAAAACAAATGCTTATTGCATGTCAATACTTTATGGTGTATGGCAAGCATAAAACATTTGTGCTAGGAGTGGTGCAAGTTATGCAAGAAGACCTTTTGACTCTGTATGGAAGGTGAGAGTCTTGAGGAGGCAAGAGACAGCAGTACATGTCGGTGGGAAGTGTGTTCAGGCAGGGAACAACAGCTCTAAAGAGGCATAAGATACTTCCATATCTACTGGAGGGTAGAAAAGCCTGGAAATGAATCAGATCATGAGAACTTTGCCTTGATGCTAAAGGGCTTGCTTTTGACTCAAATCTAGAAAACCTGCTTGTACTGCTCACCTATCTGCTGATTAATTGGACTAGTTTGAGCAGATCACTTAACCCATTTGAACTTCAGTTTTCTCTCTCGTGGAATGCAAAGAATATTTAATTAGCACCACCCTTCTGCCACATTTCTCTGGAGATCACATTAGGTAGTACATGTTGCAAAGACAGCTTTTGCATCTCAGGGTAAATCTTAGTGGTAGAACACTTGCCCAGCAAGTGCAAGGTCTTGGGTTCAATGCCCAGCACTGAAAGAAAAGCAGCTTTTGGTTTGTCAGATGCTGGTTTTCTGGAGAATGCTTAGGACTGCTATTCCCTTGCCATTCTGTAATCCTGTAACTCACCTTTGGAACCTATGGGCATTCATCTAATAGGTTGGTTGAAAAGCAGAGACATGATGCTTCCTATCTTATTTATTAGGAAAAACATTTGTGTTCTTACCTTTGCTCTGTTCTCTAGCTCCAAGTGTCTGAGAGTGATGAGGGGCAAGGTGGGGAATGCAGGGAAGTAGTTAACTTGGTAAAGTAATAGCACAATAATAGCTCTGTACACTTTATAATCACAATTCAGTTTTCTTCGTGCTGGTACTGGTTGAAGTATAGTGTAATGCTGTCAGTGAGATTACAGGCTCCGGGAGATTACCTGATCTCTCAACATACCTGCTTAGGCTTCAAGGAAGAGGTGGGCTGTGAACTTGGACTGTCAGAGTTTATGTATCTGAAGAAAATCCCACAAGTGCCTCTTGATCCGTCCTGATCACTCCTAGCTGGGGCCCTGGGCAATATCCCAGGCAGTCGCTCCCTTCAGGCCATTTTAATGGTTTATAAGACTTTTTTTTTTCAAATTTCTCTTGATAAGTCATTTTTAAAACAGCTTATTTTAAGCTCTTGTATCAATTTAATTGTATTGAACTTAAGAATTCAATTTATTACCAATTTTAAGTTTATTTTTGTCTATCCATTTCTTTTGTATATTAGTATTTATTGCCTTTTAAAACTCTTGGTACCATTAGGATTTTTATTTTTAAACATGTGACACAGGGATATGCATGTGACTGCAATGCTGGGAAAGCCAGAAGATGCTGTCAGACACCCTGGAGCTGCAGTTAGCGGTGGCTATGAGCTGCTTGGTGTGGGTTCTGGGAATTGAACTCTGATCCCCTCAACAGGCAGCAAGCACTCTGAACCACTGAGCCATCTCTCTAGCCCCTATATCTTAAGGCAGACTTAACATTGCTCAATCAAACACCCAATCACAGTTCTTAGGTGGTACCAGCTTTTGATGGTGATCTGGAAATGTCTGAGAGGAAACAAGTGCCAGAGATAAAAGGGCAAATGAAATGAATCCTGATGTGTCATGTACATGAAAGACACGGGAGGATTCTACACAGGCCTTCTAAGCTTCTTCTGCCTTTCCCCCCCAGGTGTGAACATGGAATCCTTGAGCCGTGCACACCAACCAGCAATACCAAATGCAAGAGAGAAAGTAATCATTTGTTTTTATGACTACATTCCTTCCCCATCCCCATCATCGTGTCAGAGTAAATGCTTATTGGTTTATTATTAATTGAGAGAACAGAGCTTCGCTTTATCTTAAAAGCTGCTTAATTTCATATGAAATGTCCAATATTTCCAGCCACAGGTTCTGGATACCATTTCCTATGGTTGATCGTCATCCTCCTTTTGGTAGTATTGTTGGTTGGTAAGTTCTCTCTTTGCTTAAACTTTAGATTAAAATGACATGAGACATAGCCAGTGTGCCCATAGAGAACCACAGAAAGCCAGGGAGAGTGTGACAATGACACCTGATAAACCTGACCTTCTCTGGGCCTGACCTCCCTCAATAAACCATTTATTTTAATGTTTATTTAATTTTTATGTTTATTTATTTTTGATCACTCTCTCTTATTTTGTGTCTTTAACTTAAAAATCTATGACAACATGTTTTATCCAAAAACTACTTCATAATGACAGTAGTTAAGGGAAAGCTAGGTATCATCATAGTTGTTCTAGAAAATCCCCTTGAAGCCTAGGGGTGACAAGATATACCAACTTTCAGTGACTGAGAATCTTGCAATTTTTCCTTTTTTGTCGGAACAAGTAACTGTCTCTTCAATTCACTTCGCTTAGTGTGAGGATTTCCTGTCAGAATGGCATGTGAGTCTGACAGCAATCTCTTTGATTTTTCAGGGTTTTTATATAAAAAGTATTGGAGAAGAGGTCATGATGACCCTGAGTCTGGGATCTCAAAGCCTGTGAGTATGCAAAGTGTCATTGGCTTTCTTGGAAAAACAAAAGAAATAAAGGTACAAACAAACAAAAATTAGTACTTTCTTTAAAACAAATATGTGTTTGTCCATTGTCCACAAGTCAGAACAACATTAATAATGAATTAACACAGCAGCAGCTAATTTATTAGTACATTTTTGTGGGGTGCTATATAAAAGCATTATCTACCTCTATAGTCATTAGAGTCAAGATGGAGCCCGTGCTGACCTGTTCATGTCTTTCTTAAAGAGAAGACCATGTGCACTATCTATTGGACAGTACAATAAAGCATGGTACTGGAAATACTCTTTTACCAGAGTTTTCCAAGAGAAGAAGTTGGTTTTGGACCCTACTGACCCAGAGGAGCACTCAAAACCACAAGTAGACTTTTTTTCAACCTGTATTTACATGTCGCCTTCAGCATTTACAGTGGATATTTGTCAAGGTTGCTGTCAGTCTACTGGCTGCTGCCAGGGAATGAATGATGTTACACTGAATTGTCATAGTGCTCATGCACACGTGCATTATATGGGTGAGGGACATGATTAAGGAGCACAGTTTAAGATTAAAGTCATGCATTAAAGTTATCTTGTAAAAAACGAATTACATGGGGAGTCCAAGGCATAGTTGGATTGGTTGGATTGTCTTCTCAAAGGTGGGTTAAATGTCAAGAGAAAGGAAACAGACTGAATAGATAGTTTTAAATGGTCTTAAAGCATATTCCTAACTTGGTTCAAAAAAGCTGGGTTTCTGAAGGCAAGCTTATAAGAGGCATTTCCAGAATAAAATAAATCCTTACAAGGCTTTACATAAATACTATAAGGAACAGTAAAGGAGCTTGGAAGCCTACCAGTGTGAGCTGGAAAAGGGATGTGCTGTGCGAAGCGCCACATTTCACCTTGCTATTTTCCCGGCATAAATGCCGTTGGCCATAGTGCACGACTCTGATTCCAAACCCCAGCCAAGACTTTGCTTTTAACACTTAACAGGCATAGTATGGCTCTCTCTAGCCCTGGAGCTAATGGTAGATAGTATCTAATACAGGCAGATGGAACCTTTCAGTATCTAAATTGAATGATTAAAAGAACTCATCTTAACCATAAAGTCTAATTTCCTAATTTTGTGTGTAGTAGTAGTAGTAGTAGTAGTAGTAGTAGTAGTAGTAGTAGTAGGCAATTGTAAAATATTTCCTTCTGAATTTAGAAAGAATTAAATGACACTTAAGTGTGTATTTGTCTCTCTGCCTCTGTTTTATTCTTCCCAGGAAAACATGCCAATTAATTTCTCAGGTAAGTTCTTCTATTATTTATTTCACAGAAGTGGCTTTCTTTGTCAGAATAAGCCTAAATTAGAACAAACACTAAGATTTTAGAGTGAATAATGTTTGAATTTCAGTGACACTTTAGGCTTTCCTGTTATTTAAACTGTCAGTTCTATCAAAAGTTTAGATCTGTAACATTCTTAATTAAAAATAAACCAGGTAGTGATAAGACAGTATATCATTAGAGGTTTAAGAAAAATTTTCTTCATAATCAGCTGTATCACAAAACTCCTTGTAAATTGATGTCCAAGTCAAATGGAACCATAGCCTCAGTTAGCATGTTCTCACCTCTGCAACAACATGTCCAATTCTATTTGCTCCTGTCCTTTGACCTGTGACTCAGAGACAGGAAGAACTGTCCTTTTAGGTTTGTGGGTCTGGTCATTAGGTCTCTAGGGGGTACTAGATTGGATCTTTTTTTAATTTTCTGATTTCATGAATGAGGTAAGAAGACATAAAGATGTCTTGTATCACGCCCAAAGAGTAAAAGTATAAGAGCCACAGCAAGCTTGGGAGTACAACTCAAGCTCATTCTGTTTGGAGCAATAGGACTCACCTGCACTCCAAATTTTAAGGGAAGAAGTAAGTGCACATGGCTTCAGTAATGGAAATCCCTCTTAGAAAGACATTTTCGGAGACTGTTTTCTGTTTTTCAGACGTTGACCTGAGTAAACACATCTCGAATATTGCCGAACAAATGAAATTAAGTGATGTTAAAAAATTTGTTCGGAAGAATGGGATCTCTGAAACGACGATAGATGAGATCAAGAATGACAATATCCAAAACACAGGGGAGCAGAAAATCCAGCTGCTTCAGCACTGGTATCAGTCTCATGGGAGGAAGGGTGCGTATCACACTTTAATAAGAGGCCTCAAAAGAATCAACTGTTGTGATCTTGTAGAGAACATTCAGGCCATAGTCCGGGAGGACATTGAAAATTCAACTTTCAGAAATGAAAATGAAAGACAAGACTCAAGTGAAAACTACCTCAGTTCTAGCTGTTGAGAGAGAGAGAGAGAGAGAGAGAGAGAGAGAGAGAGAGAGAGAGAGAGAGAGAGAGAATCTTCTAAACCAGCGCTGTGGCTGGTGTCTGAGTCTTGCCATGAGTTCAAGGTCAGACCGTACAACATAGTGAGCTCTGGACTAGCCTGGATCACAAAGTAAAACCTTGTCTCAAATATAACAAAAGAAAAATTACAAAGCAAAGAAGAACATTTTTAATAATGGAAATCTATAAATGGTGTTTGACTTTTTATTGAGTATATTTTCTATTTCCTTAGATTTCTAGAGACAATATATTTATAACATTGGAAGATTTCATGATTCTGTTTTGAGTAATGTTTATATGTATGTGGAGGATGGACAGGTGCTAGAGTAACTGCAGTAGTGATTTATGTACCCAGACAGAAGTCTACACAAAAGCACATTAACTTAAGAGCATGCTCTAGGCATGAGTAGTTACTGTATGCTGGCCTGTGATAGTCTACTCTGTTCCATGGTCACAGAAGGCATGACTTTGGCTATGAAGTCACACACACTGTAAGGATACTTTGTCCCAACCCCAACTCCAAGATAATCCTAGAGATTTTACTATATATAGAGACTTGGTTAGCCATCTTCAGAACATATCCATGCAAAGCTTGCACATGTATTTAAATGTAGAATTAAATAAGGTCTGTCTCAAAGATTTTTTTTGGGTGTGTGTGCAGACCATTGGTGTTTTGTGATGTAATATTTCTAATTTAAATTTGTGTGGAAAATGTAGAATAAATCCAAATGCTTGAATATATTCTATTTATATACCATTTTATTCTTCCAAAATAATTTGCTTGTGTCTCAGGTGTCAAAGTGTTTTTGAGTAAGAGTGTATTACTCCAGCCACACTACCTCTCTGCTTTCTCCTTGTTGTTCAATCCGATACAGCTTTATGTACTCCTAAACCTGGAAACATTTCTAAAGAAATAATGGTCCCTGCCCCCCATCCCCAAAAACCCAGAACTGCCTTGGAAATTCTGACCTGTTTTGGAAGGAGGAGTGCATTGCTTTTCTGGGGAGTAGCTTTAGGGCATGCTATGGACTTGTGCCTACCACCAAAGGTGGGGACGATATGAAAGGCCACTTCATTGCCATGTGTCAACTTCTGGTGTGTTCTCTTCACCTACAAATGCCAGCTGATGTCCAGCAAAGATAAAATAGGCAGAAGGTTCTAGGAATTGCTTCTGATATTCTCTTCAGGTTCTGAGACAAACCATTTCCTCCGTCTACTGTGATGCTGTTATTTTCACACTTAAACCTGTATGAAAGTTGTGTTAAATGTGAATTGGAATCTGCAGTGCTTGTGTTTATATTCATGTGCTGTGAACTGAGGAGAGTTATAAACGGAAACAAATATTTGCAGTTACCTAAAGACCTTCCACTGTTGGATGATTCTTTCCCTCTATGTATGGAAATGTATAACAGAGGAATTTTTTTAATTAAAGTACCATTTTGGCATTTCTGATTCTCTGTTGTCTTGCCCGTTGTTTTATTTTCCTTCACTCCACCGACCACTTAAATGTTACCTGTTCGATGAATCGTTAAAGCTTGCTTTGACATCTGAGGAGGAAATTCCTTTTGTAAAGCCTTTTGATAGTTACATGGTTCATTCCATGGTTGTTCCTGCCAAGAATACTCCCAAATAGAACACAACCATTTGTCAACCAGGGGCACTGAAATACTGGTAACCAAATACAAATGTTAAGGGGTGAGTTTTTGTTTGTTTATTTGTTTTTGTTTTTTCTTTTGTTTTGTTTTGCTCTTTTGGGGTAAGTGAGCTGAAAGGAGGAAATTCAAACACTATACTCTGGCTACTTGGTGATCACTAGGTTCTCTCTCTCTCTCTCTCTCTCTCTCTCTCTCTCTCTCTCTCTCTCTCTCTCTCTCCAAGAAGCCCTTAAAATGTATTTATCCCCTTATTTTTCTTCTCCTTTTGAGAATATCATCTCAACACAGACATTCATAAAACAACAGCTTTCATGTTAAAATCAAATTTAGCTGAAGCTGTTTAACAGTCACATAGAGAAAGCACACTAGTATTTATGGGAAGTGTGACTATGGCTCCTACGTCACCATAGCAAACAACCAAAGGAGCCTTTTGAGGTTCTGCTGTATGTGGGAGGTGCCCCTTTCTCCCCCTCTTAAGTCAATATTTGAAAAAGCAACCCTCTTTTCCTATCATTGACTTTTTTCATGTCTTTAAATATTTTTAATTATAGTAATAGGCTTATTTAACCCAATATTTCCAAGAATTGACATTTTAGCATGCAATCAGTATTAAAACTATTAATTAGAACTGGAAGAACAGCTTTGCACAGCAAGACCATGGATTCAGTCCCCAGCCACACAATTAAACAAAGCAACTCTCCCTTAAAAAACACCCTAACAAAGTACTATTGATGGGACAGCTTACGTTCCCTCATAAAGTCTTAAAACTATAGCTTGTGTTTTATTATACCTATAAGTACATCTCATTTTTGTTTACCCACATTTCATAGATCCGGTAGCCACATGGGGACAGTGGCTATTGCAGAAGATAGTTTTCATCTTTATCTTTGTTATAGAGCCTTAAAATAACTGTAACTCTATGACCAGTCAGCTCTACTACCGGAAGTCTGGATTTTCTGGATATGTCGTACTAGACAGCTTCCCTGTAGTGGGTTGGAAGTCCAGCATCTCTCATCCATGAGTCAGCTTTAGGGAAATGTTTTGCTTCCATCCATCAGTAGTTGTTCTTTAACCTAAAATTGTTCTTCGCCTGGCTCTGGGAGCCTCACTGTCTCAGACCTGGAGGAACATCTGAGTAGATTACAACCTATTCTTCTGTTCAGCTTTCTTTCCTCAGGACTCCATTCTCTCCATTCCAATGGTGACAGCCTCCTCAACTCCAATCTCCACTCTCTAGTTTGGCAAATGATTGCTTTTTTTTTTTTTTTTTTTAAGGAATCTGACCACTGTGGTCTCAAAGTGCCTTCGGAAGAAAGATTAACTCATATTGGGCTCTGCCTCCATGTCTCTCTGAGAGATGACAATCTGAGCTGTCCTGAATAGCTTTCTAGTTGGAAACAGCAGAAGGGCAAGCCTAGTACAGTTGTTGCATTAGCAATGAAACTCCCACTCTTCAAGGTGAAATTAGCTGTGAGAACTTCCTGTGCCTACTTTGATGAGTTTGAACTTGAACCAAGAACTTTGAGTCCCTTTGAAAAGGCTTTGTATTTGAGGATGTGACTCTTTCCCCTTTGGCTTCACCCAGAGACTCCAGAAATGACTGCTCCCATATCAATAATCATGGCTGTGTTCTGGACTTCAAGTGGCTTCTTGGTCCAGTTACCTTGCTTTAGTGATCCACATCTCGTTTGTGGTAGACATCCTGAGCAGGAATATCACCCAAATGTCCCTTATGGGCTGCAGTAAAAGGCTATTGACAAAAGAAGGTTAGAGACCTCGTGGGTGTTGCAAACTTTGACATCCTTAGTAAGTCCACAGAGTCTTCCGGTGTTTGGTTTGACCAGGCACCACACCATGTAGTACTGAATTGCCAGTTTCTGTACAGTGATCTAGATAAGGCATACAATGCAGCATTATTTATAATTGTTTTCCATGTGCTCCTCTGGATGTAAATATATCTGGATCAGAATTTTATACCAGGGGCTGGGGTGTACCTCAGTAGAAGACCACTTTCTGAGCATTCCTAAGGCCCTTGGATAAATCCCTACTTTCAAGGTAAATATATAAATATATAAAGAAAGAGAGAGAGGAGGAGGGAGGGAGGGAGGGACGGAGAAAGGGAGGGAGGGAGGGATGGAGGGAGGAAAGGAGGAAGAAAGAAAGAAAGAAAGAAAGAAAGAAAGAAAGAAAGAAAGAAAGAAAGGAAGGAAGGAAGGAAGGAAGGAACAATGGAAAGGGAAAGTCTACACAATGCAAGATACTTGCAGTTTCTTGGGAGTACTTTAAAACCTGTTCATGAACACTGTTTCATGTTTGTTGCTGATGACATGCCCAATGCTAACCTAAATATGCCTTTCTAGCTAACCCCTTTTTCCCCTCTGATAGATTTTGAAGCTTCATCTGGTACATTTCCTTGATGTTCTGCAATTTCACTTAAAAGAGTTTCCATGTGGACTTATTTATCTCCCCTTCCTCCTCTTTTTCCTCCTCCTCTCTTCCTCCTCCTCCACCTCCTCCATCCTTCTCTTCCTGCTTCTCCTTTCCCCACCCCTCACCCACCTTGTCTTTTTGAGGTCTTTCTCTGTAGTCTAGGTTGGCCTAGTATTTGTGGCAATCCTCCTGCCTCAGCCTTTTTATTGTTGGAATTATGGGGGACTTACTTTTAACTCATTTCCTAAGTAGTGTGTGGGAGCCCGTTCTCGGGTTCCTCGTGGCTTTACCCAGCAGGTCCACATAGAGGATGATTAGACCACCGGCCTGAGTGCAGGTGTCTGAGATGGTCTGCACTTGGCTGTGCTGGGGGAGGAGGTCTTTTGCTCCACCCCTTGGCGTCTCTATAAAAACCCTGGGGCAGAGGCAGTCGGGGCCCATTGGAATAGGTCCAGGCCCTCTCGAGGCTATCCTTTATTTTCTATCTGTTTATCTCCGCAAGATTCTCTGCAATAAATCCTTCTGTCTAATATTTCCTGCTGCTCACACTCAAGAAAACTCTGGGGAACTGTGGGGGTGGTTGGGTAAACGCCCCACAGTAGTGCATCTTTTAAAAGATTATTTCTTTTATTTTTTGAGATTATAATATGATTAAATAATTTCTCTTTTACTTTTCTCTTTCCAAACCATCCAGTTTTCCCTCTCTTTCAAGCTCATGGCCTTTTTTCCCATTAATTGCTGTTACATGGATATATGTAAATACATACACATTCCTATATACATAAACATACAGCTCAGTCTGTATAATATTACTTTTATGTATATTTTCAGGGCTGACCATCCGGTATTGGATAATCAACTGTGTGTCTTCCCTGGGAAAGACTATTTCTCTGTCTCTCAGCATTCTGTAGTTGTCTGTAGTCCTTTGTGCAGAATTGAGGCTCATAAGCTTTCCTCTAACCACATCAGCATGTCTACTGACGTCATTCTTGTTCAGACCATCTTTAGGTAGTCCAGTTGGTGAGGTTTCATGGTGTAACTTCTGACATTCATAGAAGACATCATCTCATAGCAAGCACTTTGATCCTCTTTTGTCTTTTATAAGAAAGGCAGAAGTATCTTCTCCTTCTTCTTCTCCTTCTTCTCCTCCTTCTTCTTCCTCTTCCTCTTCCTCCTCCTCCTTTCCCCTCCTTCTCCTCCTTCTTCCTTTTCTTTTTTCTTTTTTCTGTTCTGAAAACTCAACTGTTTTCTCTTTGACCATGCTGCTGTGTGTTTCCCCCATTCTTTCCTTCCAAAACACAGTACTACCTAGTGAAGTTTCTTGGGCTCCTCTCTACTCTCTTGGAAAAAAAAATATATATATATTGCATTTAGGGAGATGTTTTCATATTTTCCTAAAATAAACCATTTCTTTTACTGTTTTGTTTATTATTCTTAACATTTGTGATTATTTTTAAATGCTCACCTGTACAATTTTGTTTCTGCTTGCTTCTCATGACATGTTAACATGATGTGGGAGATTTTATCAGTTAGTTACTTTTTGTTGTAAACAAAAACCAGAGGAGCCGGGCGGTGGTGGCGCACGCCTTTAATCCCAGCACTCGGGAGGCAGAGCCAGGCGGATCTCTGTGAGTTCGAGGCCAGCCTGGGCTACCAAGTGAGTTCCAGGAAAGGCGCAAAGCTACACAGAGAAACCCTGTCTCGAAAAAAAAAAAAAAAAAACCAGAGGGAGAAAGCTTGGCTTGTAGTTTGAGTGGACAGTCAATCATGGCAAGGTAGGTCATGGCTGAGGGACTGTGAGGTATCTGTCCCATTGTGACTGCAGTCAGGAGGTAGAGACAGGAGTATTGCTGCTCTCTATCCTGTTCTGTTTCCCTTTTATTGTCTTTAGGACCATGGCTTATAGGATGAGGCCGCCGACTTTCAGAATGGGTCTTCCCTCTTCAACTAAATCTATCATGAAAAACCTCACAGACCTATCCAGAGGTGTGTCTCTTAAGTGACTTTAAATCCAGCCAAGGTTGCCATCAAGATTAATCATCACAATTTTATCCCACCATTGTTTCTTTAAAAATTCTGTAGTTCTCTGGAAGTCCTTTCCAAAAGTGGTTTTTTTAATTAAATTTTATTTGTTGTGACTTCGTGCTGCCAATTGTGAGTTCACTTTTCTCATGTGATCTCTGTATATGTGTGCATGTGCATGCTCATGTGCACTGTACACATGTTTGTGTGCAGACACACATGCCTATGTATAGGAAGAGGGAGGCCAGAGGAGAACAAGAGGTGTCCTGCTCTAGCACACTCCACCTTATTCTGTTGAGACGTGGACTCTCACTGAACCTGGACTCAGACTGAGGTTACAGAAACACACGTGCCACACCCGGTGGCTTTTTGCATGAGTTCTGGGGACTTGAACTAAAATGACCCATTGAGCCATCTCTCTAACTATTTTTGTGTGACATTCTTGATGTATTTTTGAACTTGGATTGCAGGTCTCTTGAATGACATCTTTTCTATTTATCGGTACTAACTTCATGTGTAGCAGTTTTGTGGGCTTGTTTGCCAACTCCTCCAGGGACTCCTGTTCTGAGCCAGGATTTCTTAGTATCTTGGGGCTTATCCCTTTCAATGATTGCAGGGTTATAATAGATTTGCACACCAGGGGAAGCTTGCTCACCTATTGGTCCCACTTCCTAATGCCATGGCAGTGTTTGGTAGGAGCTTGGTTTAAGCTGTCTTCTGGCACCAACTCTGATCCCTTGGTAACTAAGGAATCCCACTGAGGCTTTAACTCCTGAATACCTCTGGCTTGTCATCCTGTCTCTGGTGATCTGCCTGAGGACAGATCACAGAGACAGAAAGATGTAGGAGGCCATGTGTCACATTTGTTAGCTTAAGTTTTGGTTGGCATGGTTGTTCAGTTAAACCATGTGGCAGTTCAGTGCTTGGATGAATAACCTGCTCTTGGGCAGAAAGAAGACAATGAAGAAACTTTAAAGAGCTGTTTTGCTGCATTATATAAAGCATTGACCCTGTGTAGTGGTTTTGTGGGTAGTAACCCCCTTCCAGGTACCCTCCAGTGGAAGACCCCAAAGATAGAAACACACCAAAGAAGTTGGTGCAGTCATCTGAGACACTGATGATCTGAGATGCAGATGCTATATTTATTTATAAGCTTTGGGGACAGAAGAGATTCGGGTTTTTTTTCTTTAGATTCATCCAACTTTGTATTTTAAAGTACAAGTTGGGGTAGAGCATGGGAAGATGGTTCAGAGAGTAAAGTGTTTGATGCACATGCACAACAAGCTGAGTTCGAATCCCCGGCACATATTTACAAAAGGAAACGATCAGGGTAATAGTGTCATGTACCTGCAACCCCAGCATTGCAGAGCAGAAACAAGTGATAGCAGAAACTCCCTGACCAGTTGGTTTAGCCAAAACTGTAAGAGTAAGAGACCATCTCAAAACCAAAAGGTGGGAAGTGATAGAGGAGGACATACTGAAGTAAATCTTTGGGCTCCATATGCACCTGCACAGGCAAGCGTGCCTGCCTGAACACACACACACACACACACACACACACACACACACACACACACACACACATTAAATAAGAAAAAGGGAAAATTGTGGTAATATATTGTGTACCCTAATAAAGTTTGCCTGAAGATCAGAGAACAGAGCAAGTTGCTCAATTAAACATAGATGCCAGGCAGTGGTGGCACACACCCTTAATCCTAGCACTTGAGAAGCAGAGATCTGTCTGGATCTCTGTGAGTTCAAAACCACCCTGGACTACATGAGATTGACTCAGTCTAGGAGACAAACAGAGCCAGGCAGTGGTGGCACACACCTTTAACCCCAGTACTTGGGAAGCACACTCGCCATTAATAGCTGGGCAGAGAAAGGTATATAAGACATGAGGAGACAGGAACTAAAGGCTTTTCGGCAGAAGCATCCCTTTCAATTGAGGAAACTCATTCAGCTAGAGGCTTTCCACTGAGGCTCTTTCAGGCTGAGGAGTTGGTGAGGTGAGGTTGGCTATGGCTTGCTCAGCTTCTCTGATCTTTCAGCTTTCATCCCAATATCTCGTTCCAAGTATTTATTTAAAGACCATTTAACATTTGAGTTACAGAAGATGTTATGTAACCAAGTGGCAGCAAGGAGACATGACAATTTTAAAAAACATATCCAGCTTTAACATTACATGTTTAATTTCAGAAAGATGAGAACTCCATCCCAGAGATGTTCACCATCAGTAAAATTGTGGTCAATCTCTAACTTTGTTTCTACTACAATAATGCTTGAAGGGAAAGATTATTGCTTCTTAGTGAGAGGACACACGTCTCTGATACTTTGAGTGTCACTGGAAGATGCCTCCAGTTATTGGGTAGAAGCATTTACCTGAGCCACAAATCCAGAATCACACAAGTGGACAAAATGGTCCTACTCCCCAACAAATAAAAAAAGACAAGAATAAGAAGAAGTTCTCTAAACAACAAGCAATTTTAAGACGCTAGGATCTAGGCTGGAGACATGTTACATTTACGTCTTTCACCAGAATCACCTGAGTATTGGTTACTATCACATGACTCTAGTGATCCTTATGGTCCTTGCTCTGGATCAGTAAATTCACATAATCTAGGATAAAAATGTCTCAACTATAAAAATCAAAGGCTCAAGGATCTGTTAAGAAAATGCCAACAGTGAAGGTTGAATCTGGCTCCAAACCCATCACCGAAAGATGCACAAGTCAGAGGAAAACGGTGCTGTGGCTCTACATAGCCACAAGATGGCACTGTGTCTCCAGCACTGATTCAGACCCTGGTTGGCCGTTTATCCAAATTTTGTCATAGTTTGACTCTCCCACTCTACTTACCAAGAACAGAACAGAATAGAATAGAGTAAAACAAGAGTTTTGACACTGTAAATATTCATATTCTGCCTATTAATCTGCAATTATGAAAATGTACAAGGCCTTGGATCACAATTTGAGAGGCTTCACTGTTCCAACACCCATGGAAAGAAGTTATTTTCAACTTAGAGATTAATTTCACCATTTACTAAAAGTTGACCAAGTGCTCTACCATTTTTAGACGAACTAAAGATATAAGTCTATTTTGTCACCACCCTCTTAAGTTAACAGAACACATTTGGAAAGGAAATGTCCCCTGGGTGACAAGCAGATGGCAAGCTAGGTGTAGAACACACAAAGGCCAGCTGATTCACAGGTATACTCATGACATAGACCTCTGACAGAATTGCTAGAATCCTCTTTGGCTTTGCCTTTGGACCCTGATGCACTCACATTTGCCTATAAACAAGTGACTTGGTGTCTTCTAATAAAGGCTGGAGTGGTCTACTCTGCTAAAATAGTGAGAAAACTTAGCAATAGTGTCCCCTGAACTTCTTGGAATTCTTTGTCACCATGGCTACAGACGGCCAGGGCTTGTTGGCTAGTCTCAATGGAACTTTCCTAATCCCTCCTCCTCCTTCATCTCCATCTCAAGGGGTTCTCAGTCTGGTTCCCAGAAATATACAGTGGGGAAGATTTGAAAGTCCAGCTCTAGGCCTGAGGCCAGTGTGTAACAACTTGCATGTGTTAGCCTCAGAACCTGGATATGGGTGTACAAATCCCTTCTAAGGTAGCATCTGCAGCAAAGCTTTTAGAAGTTGCTGTGAAACTGGCTTCATTTGGAAATGTACTCAACATTGATCAACAAAAGAAGGAATCTGCTTTGAGCTATAGGATCCTCAGTCTTTCTATAGCCATTTATGAAATAGTTCTTAGTTTTTGGAGCCAAGCATTGTTCCAGGCTAAAATGCCAATAAAATATCCAAAGACTCTGCCAATGTGGAGCTGGAATTCTTGCAGCAGGAGACAGATAAAGAATCTGTGTCATGACTGTATAGGACATTATGTCATAAGATTATAAACTCTGTGGTTAGTAGATGAGGATGTGGAGGATTAGGGCAAGGGCAGTGAGAGAGAAAAAAAGCAAGGTATATTACTAAATAGGGTGATCAGAACAAGCCTCAGTGAGATGAAGCAATGATCTTCAGGAAGGGGGTCCAAAGTAGAGCAAGGCCTAGAACAAGTTCTCAGAGCCAGAGCAAGCCGGGCACCTATGAGGAATAGCAAAGATATCAGTGTGGCTGCAGTGTACAAGTGGGGAAATGTGATACATGATGAGACGAGAGATAACAGGTTCTAGATGTCTGGAGCTGATCTTGATGAGGAACAAAGACCTTGCCAATGCATCTTTCTATTCCCAACAACTAATGCAAAAATTAATCTCAGGGACCAGATATCTATGTTGTGTAGTCTTATTATTTAAAAGAAATCCAGGGGGAGAGACAGGACAAGGTTGCAGGACAGGCCTTCTGGAAATGAATGTTCTTTTAGGAATGGAGAGGTTATGGGAAATGGTTTCTGATGAGATGCGGGAACTCCTTGTGGCTTGGAGGGGGGTGGTCTGCAGAGACCACTGGCTGAATCAGCAGGACTGAAGCACTGAAGCACTTTCTCCACTCTGGTCTGCTGCGTTCCTGTGCAGAGCACACTTGGCCTGTGGGGTTTGACATTCCTCTCTCATAGCCCTAGCACTTGACTGACCTACGCATCACACCTTACTCATCCTCTCACTGAGAAAGAACTTTCTTCAGAACTTGGAATTCGGAAAGTCCCTTCTTCCCATCCCTTTTGTTTTAATCTAGACGAAAATCACATAACATAAAAACTAACCATCATAAAGTATACAATTCAGTGGTATTTAGTATTTCACAACATTGCACAACTTTTACTTCCATCTAGTTCCAAAAAATTTCATTGCTTCGAAAGAAAACTGGTATCCATTAAGCAGCTCTCCCCTAACTCCAATCCCCCATCAGGAGTCAGTATTCAGATTTCTATGTCTGTAAGTTCAACTGTTCTGAGCATTTCACAGGAAAAGTCATTGTCTGAGCAGCCTTATATGTGGGGCATCATTCAAGAAAGCATTTATAAGCAGTAAAAACATAGTCAAATGAAGATGTAGATTTTAGTTGCTCCACAGTAAGACAAGGAATGTAATGGCAACCAGTTAGATCATGTGAAAACAGAATTCAAATCTCCCAGTTTTCCTCAATTTTACAAAGCGGCACGGTAGAAATAAGATGCTTTTAATGCTTCTCAAATATAAATGTATGTGGTGGGATGTAATGTGAGCCCTTCTGTTTCCTTGGGTTTCTACCTGTGCTTGGACAAAGATTCAGAAAAAATGGATGACGTTGGTAATGGCATTGACACATCATATCATAGCCACCATAACTTACTTTCTGCCCTATCAAAATCAGCACAGACTAGAGCTGGGAGGTTTGCTATGCTTGTGTTCTGTGGATAGTATGAGTGAAGAGCACAGATGTGGTCTTACTCTTCAATTTATGACACATGCAAAAATTTTAAAAATCTTTCTAATACTAAGTAGCCATTCTGATAGGTTACCATGAGGTCCTTAGTATTGAGGTGCAGAAACAGCAGTCTGGACACATCATGGAAATGGAATGTGATTTGTGGTCTTTTGTGACTATGTTGTTTCACTTACCGTTTTTCAATACTCACCTAATTGCAGCCTTTCAGTACTTTGTTTCTTTTAATGGGCAAATTCTATTCCATTGGGTGGCTGAGGCTGGGTTGAGGAAGGGCATTCCATGTGGTGAAGGGTGAAGACTTAAGATGGGGAAAGCATTCTAAACAGGTACGGTGCTGGCTGCTCAAACCATTGGACTAT
Organism: Peromyscus eremicus; assembly: GCF_949786415.1. Classification (NCBI taxonomy): domain Eukaryota; kingdom Metazoa; phylum Chordata; class Mammalia; order Rodentia; family Cricetidae; genus Peromyscus; species Peromyscus eremicus. The sequence continues at coordinate 28,228,831 of NC_081416.1, read as the reverse complement.
ATAATTTTATTGGGCATAAAGAAACAATTTCCTTTACACCCAAGTTAAGTTTTCATTTCTTCTCTCACCCAAGAATGGCCACTGACTCAAGCGTGTTTGGTTATTGTCTTCCCCACCCCACACTCAAATTTAGGACAAGAATTCTGCAGCTTGGTGAGTCATTAATGAGGTTTTCTCCATGCCATCATCTGTTCCTTGCCACCAAATTGAAATAAAGAAAACAAAACCGATAGAGTCATTTTTAGTTTTAATATGTTTCAAATGGTTCTGCCTATTTCCCCACCCAATTTTGTATCCCTCCTCCTTAATACGACGTTCTTACCTCTAAGTCATGAGCAACAATAATGGACTCTGCTAGTGAAATGCAACACTTCATACTTATGGCCATGTTGACCAGCCATGACAAAGTCAAAGGCTGCCTGTGTGTTGAGTATTGCCACCAGAATATCCAAAGCACAGAAATGCTGTCTGTCTCTCAGATCTGGTAAGTGAGCCTGTATTTTTCATAAAAATGTTTAATTCAGCCTTTCATTTAGTTTCACACTTATAATCATGTTCATTTCATTGAAAAAGTAGCATTTTATTTATTTAGCTTCCTTATTGTAGCTCCAATATTAAATCAAAATAAATGTTTCAGGAAAACATCTATTTTTATCTTACTGATTTTCATAAGCTCTGTGACTATAACTTTGATTTCAGTTCTGTTAAGATGAAAACCATGAAATAAACGCTCTTACCCTTCCTCGAACTTCCCTCCCTACATCTCCCTTGTCCTCCTCGTGCAGCTCAATGTGACTTTGTGTCTGAGGGGAAGTTGTCAATACCAAGAAGTCGCCTGCATCATGCTTTTCAGACTTTCCAGCTACCGAAGGCAAAGCAATTGCATGCTTTCTTATGAAAAGCCTCGTCTTTGGCGTCCTGTGATAACAACAAAAGATAGACTAAGGTGGGACCAAGCAAATCTCAATTTAAATCCTAGCTTCAACATCTACTAGCCATGTAACCTTGATCAAATACATAACATCTCAGAGGCTTAACCTCTCCAAAGGTAAAAACGGTATATAGAGTTCTTTTAAATCAGGACCCTAGTGTGGTACCTATAGCAATGACAGCCAAGGGAGGCTTGTGTATGGCACACAAACCTCATGTATCCCTTTAGATCCGTCTCCACCTACCTCCACAACTGTCCATCTGTCTCCACTGTACCAAAAGCTCTGCATTGCTCTAAGTGTTGTTTTTTAGTGTCCTGGGTGTACTGTGTCTTCCACCTGACCATCTGCAGTTAGAGTTGGTAATTCTGGTCACCATTTCTTGGTTTCAATAGCATACCACACACAGCAAGGTTTGTGATCAGGATTCTTTAAATGCCACTGAAGGAATTAGATTGAAACATCTACACTGGCCTGATCTTGCATGGGAAATAGCCGTGGGGAGGAATTTCAGCGGGTACATCCCCTCTTCTCTTTCTTTAAAGATTAGTCTCTCCTTGCCACCCACATGTAGATGACCCAAGAAGAAACACCCGCTGAGCAGTCTGCCTTGTCATGGCGTCTCATAGAACAGCAGGCAGTGGCATGTCAATCACAGCGTCAATCTTGCCCTTCGCCAGGAATTCTCACATATGTGGGCAGAGTTCGACGATTCTTAACATCATTTCCTGGCTCAGTCTGACGTTCTTCTTCATGCAGATTTTGGGTAAGAAACAAGAATTTAAGGCTTCTGACAGAAGCACTGATGACAAACTAATAAAAAGCTCATGTCTGTGTATGTGTCAGTGTCCCTGGGAGGTAGAATGACTTTCAGACTTGGGTCACATGTCATGAGTCTCCTGGGAGAAAGCCCTAACCTCACAAGGAGGTTCATCAGTGTGGGTATGTGTCTGTGTGTGCTCATGTGTCTGATTCGACTTCAAACATTCATAATGGACATTATGAGAAGTGTCTGCTTTGCCAAACAATGCACAGGCCAGGGGTGGGGAAGATGAAGCAGGGAAGTTTGTCCTGCACACTTAACTTAAAAGTACTTTAATCCCAGTGAAAAAGTACAAACCAACCTAGTGAGAAAGGAAATTCAATTTCCCTACAATGTAAACACAAAGGAGAAATGAGCAGAGTCAAATGGGAAAAAATGACTGATACTTATCATAAAACGCCCTTAGAAATAGGAATAATATACCCAGAACTAAATAGATGTGTTTAAACTAGCCAGTTAGTGAAACAAATCAACGATTATCAAGTGTCCTCTAACCATGTCATGTAGCACATATGACAGAAGTTCAGAAAGACATGAGGCCAGGGTTTGAAACCAAATCCCGTGTTCTGAGCACCAACTTGGGCTCTCCCATCACCAGGCTCTCCCATCACCTTCACGAGTAGAAAAGGGTAGGCAAGAAGGCTCACTTCTCGGGTACTGGTTATGGCTCAAGAAGTCTCCATTTGCAATTATATAGTCTCCAGTCCTTCATGATGGTTCCAGACTTTTGGTAGACAAAGAACTGAATGAAAACAATCAGCTGTCAGCAGAAACTCTGTCTTGCTTGAGATGACAGCTGCTGTAGACAGAGTTTTTGTGTACCCTCAAAATCCACTCCTACCACCAGCACCCCCAACCTCCCCAGTTTGGCGGTGTAAGCAGGTGAGGTCTCTAGGGAGGACTGGACTGTGAAGACAGATCCCCTCTTGAGTGGGAATAGTTTCTTAGTAAAAGAGACTCCAGCAAGTTCTTTCAGCTCCTTCTCCCACATGGCATCATCAGGAGACTACGGTCACCTAGGGACCAGGAAGCAGTCCCTCATCAGCCATTGGACCTGCTTTGCCCTTGATATTTGATTTGACTAAACTGTATGCAGAGCCTTGCCCTCCATTTTGTACCAAAAACCAAAACAGAACTAAACAAAAATCCCCAACAACAACAGCAAAAACATTGTGTGCCTATCAATCCAAGATAATTTTTTCACACTCTTCTTTGATATGTGGACCTTAGTCACACCGGGGTTCGCCCAATTTGCTCATGCTAATGATGCTGTCCTGACCTCCTCCAGAGAGTATGGTAAGTGCAGAGAAAGTTTACTTCTACATTGAAATTTTAAAGTAAAATATTGTATATATGTTTTATAGTTACATGGTTCTTAAAATATGATAGTATGGTATACAATAATAAATATTCTTATGCCCATTGGCTAAGTAGAGAAAACATACTTGTATTTGGCATATTTATCTAACTTTTAAAATAAAAACATTTAAGCACATGAGAAAAAAATTGTAAAAACAATCACACAGAAAACTCCACCCTAGGGGTTTATCAATCTGCCTTGAATCAGGTAAGATGATATGATTTTCAGTCTTAGGAAAAGCAAAATGGCAGTTATAGTACAAAACTTTCAGATGGGGACTTCATAGAAGTCTGTCCATTTAAGAGGAAGAGGAAATATTACATGAGTTTCCTGTAATAACACCAGGAAATGGTTTACACAAGAGAGAATACAGAATGATGAGACACACCATTACATATATCTTTTCTAGAAAAACACAATCATGACACACTCAGATGTGTGCACACACACAATGTGGTGATATATTGTATACCCCTATAAAGCTTGCCAGACAATCAGAGGGCAGAGCTAGCCACTAGATTAGACATAGAGGCCAGACAGTGGTGGCACACACCCTTAATCTTATCACTTGGGAGGCAGAGATCTATCTGGAGATCTGTGAGTTCAAGGCCACACTGGAAACAGAGCCAGGCAGTGGTGGCACATACCTTTTAATCCCAGTCCTGGGAAGCATACACACCTTTTATCCCAGGGAGTGATGGCAGGGTGAAGAAAGGTACATAAGGTGTGAAGAAACAAGAACTAAAGCAGTTCAGCTGAGACCCTTTCGGGTGAGGACTCAGAGGCTTTCAGTCAGAAGATTCATGGAGTTGGTGAGGTAATAGGTGGTAGCTGTAGCTTGTTCAGCTCCTCTGATCTTGCAGCTTTTACCCCAATATCTGGTGGTCCCGTTTTTTTTTTTTTTTTTTTTTTTTTTTTTATTAAAAGACCATCTGAGATTCAAACAACAACACAAATGCATGCACACACGCACACACATAAGAAAACAATTCACCCCAGTGAGTTATTTTCCCCAAGAACTTCTAAAATCATCAGGAGTTCAAATTTATTTTGTTTCTTTTTTCTTTTCTTTTCTTTTCTTTTCTTTTCTTTTCTTTTCTTTTCTTTCTTTCTTTCTTTCTTTTGGCTCTTTGATCTTAGTGTCTAACCACCTCTCACTATCATGGGTTGTCACATTCCTTCATGTATACAGTTGAATAGTTTATCACATAACTCCATAATGTGATTAGGTCTTATTCCTAATCATGGTACATTTCCATATCTTCTCTCTCCAACTGGGTTTCTTTAGACCTTTGAGTGTATTAATATGATTTAGAATAGTGGGATCTGGTGACTTATAAGTCATATACTTTGCAAATTTTCAATAAAAAAATCAACATTAATGTGAGTAAATAGTATTTTTAGATTTCTGTCTTCACTGTATTAATAGAACTATCTTTGAAGTCAACTAGTACTTAGTGTCTACTCAAGTCCATACTTCCATGTAAAGGCTCTGAAACATGCAAGCTACAGGCATTGACATGTTTAATCCTTGAGTTTTCTATAGCAATGCATCACGTTTGGTAACAGCTCATGCTTGTCTTATACAATTACATTTTCACATTGGCATGTTTTGAAACCATATTGTATAACATTTAGTAGTAGTAATTTCAGAACATCTGTATCCTGAAGTCAGAGGCATGCTCTGGAATCATGGGAAAGTCAGCCCTAGTAAGTGCTTCCTAGATGTTTTTGAGATAAAGAACTTTTTAAAAAGCAAATAAATAATTTAAATCCTATCAGTTTCAGTTTCTTAATCTTTTAAGTAGGGGTAATTATTAAAATTACAGAATGAATGATAAAAAAATTATAAAAATCAAGAGCGTCAAAGGCATAATGTTTTATAACAATACATATATAATATAGTCTTTTATAAATATTTATTTTTAGAACATACCACAGGAATTCTCTTGCCTTTTGGTTTCCTACAGTGCATTTTCTTTGTTGAAATTCTCAAGTTAAGTCCCTTTTGCTCATACTTGTATCTTGAATAAGTCAGAAAAGGACTTTATTGAGATAGAACTAAGCACTAATAAACCATCTTGAACTGATTTAATTGGTTCATTGATTGGGAGCTCTTCCCACTAAGTGTACGTGCTGACAGCAAGTGCAGGAAAGAGTATGAGGATTAATAATGAGGGTGACATTGTAGAACAGCAGGAGCCATCTAACAGCACATACTTATGGCTGGGAAAAAGACCTCTCAGAAGATGAAAGATGGTTGGTCCCAGGAAACAATTAGCCAATGTCCAATTAAGAGCCTTCTGCTAATCTTTTCCAAAGTTTACCCTATTTATTTCCTAATTACTCTCATTAGTTTCATATGCCTTTCCTAATTGGCCATAAGCAATAAAAATCCCTGGTATAGAATGAGGAACGTGCTTGCTCTGGTGCACATGTGTGTCAACCACTGCCAGCCTGCCCTAACATTGTCTTCTCGTGAAATAGAACCTGTAACAACCACATTTTCTAGTTCCCAGTTACAAGTTCTCAAGAAGGAGCCACAATGCAACAAATCGATATACTATTTCAAATAAATCCCTAGGAAATAATTTCTCTTTAAAATGTGATGCACACAAATTATAAATCTACCCCAAAATAAACTTCACCTTGGTGCTGAAGAAGTATAATTGAATGATTTTTACAATCAAGACTATAACTCGCATAGAGAGAGCACCGTATTTTATAAAAAGAACAGATGGACTTGACCACAGAAGATTTCTATTTCTGACTTGCTCTCCACCTTGTCCTCTTGGCTACTTTATCATCACAGAGAAATGAAGGGAGGCATAGAGAAGAATGAAGAGGAGAGGGTTATTGCTTTGTCCATTTGTTGTGTGATTAAGCCAAAGTTCTTAGGCCCCAACTCCCTCTGTCTCTCGAATACTTGGGCTCCAGGTTTGAGTTGCCACCACTACTCCAGCAGCACTCTTGCACATGATGACTGCATCTCATTTTGTACTTCTCCAGGCTCCCACAACACAACCTGTGTCCTGCTGCCCACCGTATCTGTCAGGTTCTCCGTGTCTGCAGTAGCATCAATCTGATGAATTAATCCACAACACTATACTTTTGTCCTAGGGCCTTACTCTCTTTAAAGGCTACAAGAGTACTTCATCAGTCTTCCAGACAAAGGGCAAGCAGGTTGGTTGTCTGCCTGAGGATAATAGTCTTCAGGGGCAGCTAGGCAAGTTTGTCTCTGGTTTCTATAGAAAGCCCACTGAATGAAGAAGAGCATTTACGAACTTTGCTTTTCCCACCAAGAAGACTGCTCAAGTTTGTATTTATCACTGATGAGCTGTGGGGACTCCAGCAAGTCATTTACTGTTACAAGTTCCTTTTGTGTAGGATGAGAATGATACTAGCAACTAGTGAGCTGAATCACACATTGGATTTGACAGAGTTCTTGGTATATAGTAAGGCGCTTGAGAAACAGGTACTGGTCTTTGTATTTTCATTATTTCTCACATTACATCTCATCTCATATCATGGGAATAACTGCACACCTGAAAGCAAGACCTATCCAGGAAGGTTATTTTCACAGGAAGTCTCTCCTCTTCCATGTTTTTGCTGACTCCTGGAAGCCAGGAACACTGTCATCTTATCTCCCCCTCATGTATGTCTATCCATCTATCATCTATCTATCTATCTATCTATCTATCTATCTATCTATCTATCTATCTATCTATCACCTATGAAAAAATCTTTCTTTAGTGGATACTACAAAATATTTGGATGATGGATTTGATATTTTTCTATACCTTGATATTGGCCTAATTATCTTTGAGCTACTTGAGAGACATTTATTTTTTATTTTATTGACTTGTAAAACTGTGATGCCATACAAATGATTTTAGATTACAAATCCACCTCACCCCTATCCCTACAGGGTCTCACTGTATAGCTCCACCTGTCCAGGAACTTCCTATGTATACCCGGCTGGCCTCAAATTCACAGAAATATACCTACCTCTGCCTCCTGAAGGCTAGGATTAAAGGCCAGACCTTGTCTCCTTATTTTAACAGGGATGTTGACTGGGTATCTAAATTTGGAATTCCAATAACTTTAAAAGTTATACATACACATAGACACACACCTTTGGTTATTTGGGAGGGAGCACGGTCCTCTGTCTTGGCATGCCTGTGGAGGTCAAGGGACACCTTGAGGGAGTCAGTTTTCTTCCACCATGTAAGTCTCAAGGATCCAACTCAGGTTGTCGGGCTTGGTGGCACGTACTTTTACTGATGGAGCCATCTTGATGGTCCCTGAGCAACTTTTTATTCTTTTTCTCTGCTTCTTTTACTTTAGGGGCGATATTTTATCTGTGAAGTTATAATTATATTGATAAATGCTCATTGTAAGAAAACTGAAGCAATTAAAACATTTTTTCCTTACTACCAGATACTTCGAATTTCATTCAGAGGAGCCATGTACTAGATTCCAAAATGACTTTCCAAACCTTGCTTGTAATGGGGCAGGGGGGATAGTTTTGGAATACACTTCTAACTAATCAGACAAGTTAAAATTAGCTAAAGATTTCTAAACATTCCCCCTTCTAATGTAGATTCCATCCCTGTCTCTTCATCTTTTCCACTTTCCTTCAGCCTGGAAAGAAACAGGCTAGAGGAGGAAACATGACTGTGAGGTAATGCTGATGCCCAGAGATTCTTGTTAGGGACCACAGGAAAGTGTATGGAGGAGTACAGGAGCCTGACAACACTTACCATACTCCACAGCAAATGCATCACCCATGCTCTTCTTTGGAAACAAAATATACTAGTTTCCTAGTTTCTCCCCTCTCTTCTTAGGAAACAAAATATACTAGTCTAAGTATTGGGTTAAGCCAACGTCACACTGGATGACAGATGTGTTGAGGTACTGGTCTTTCATCCCTAAGTTGAGTGTAGAGGTTGTGTGGGGAGCCTGGGAGGAGGGGACCTTGGTTAATTGCTGCAAGTCACAAATAGCCTTTACCTTACGTATCCTATAAAGATGAATTATAATTTTCTATATACATCATGATGTCAGGCAGAAATCAACCCACTGTACATAGATCTCTATAACACTGAATCTATGCTAATTGACATCCCATTGGTCTTTGTTTACCTTTTTCTGTATCCCGACTATTCATTCATGTGTGTCTCCTTCAAAACAGCAGTCAAGAATTTGCCCATCTTAAGCTTACTATGGCATTTTATTGAATGGCTTTCCCTGGGGAAATGTGAAAAAACATTTTTGTTTACCAGAGATGGACATCAGTGACAGACCAGAGAAATGATTCCACCCAAATCAAGCTTAATGGGCCAGTGAGTTAGGGTTACTTACAGGAGCATGAGTGATGCAATGACAGCCGCATCTCCAAAAAGCTCACCTCCAACTCACGTGACAACTTGAGAAAGCTGCATCCCTGGCTCTCCTCGCCCAGCTTGCAGTCAGATCCACTGCAGAGTCTCTTCTCCAGAGCAAGTCGTCATTCCCTGTTTAAATGTGGGGAAGGGCCATGGAAATCCTGAAACTTGGGAGAGTGTTTTGGTTTATGGGAAGAAATAATTACAAAATATTCTCTTTATGGTGCTATGGGTCCAAACCTTCCTTCCTTCTTCCCCTCTATCCCTGGTTATAACAATATTGCACTGAATAGCTTCATGAGTACTTATGCACTCTTATGAATAACTTTAGAGAAAAAAAAAGAAATTGTTGAAAATGTTTACACTTTAAACATTTAGTGGCACACAGGTACTGACACAATTAGATACCTTTTTAACTGTGATATTAAAATAAAGTTTGAGTCAATGATGAGTTTTTTTTTTCAGAATCCCTAGACATTATGGAGTGTGGTGATATTGTGTTCCCCAAAATATTGTGCACCCTAATAAACTTATCTGGGGTCAGAGAAGATTCAGAGGCTTCCAGTCTGAGGAAACAGGATCAGCTGAGAAATTGGCAAGGTGAAGTGGCTGTGGCTTGTTCTGTTTCTCTGATCTTCCAGCTTTAACGCAATACCTGGCTCTGGGTTTGATTTTCTTAATAAGACCTTTTAAGATGTGTGCTACAAAGGAGTACAATTCATCTTTTCATTTTTTTTTGAATTATTTATTTATTATGTATACAGCGTTCTGCCTATACAGCGTTCTGCCTGCAGGCCAGAAGAGGGCGCCAGATCTCATTACAGATGGTTGTGAGCCACCATGTGGTTGCTGGGAATTGAACTCAGGACCTCTGGAAGAGCAGTCAGTGCTCTTAACCTCTGAGCCATCTCTCCAGCCCCCTCATTTTTTATAAATCTCACTTTTCTGTCTTTCCATCTTTGGCTTTGAAGTTGAAAATGAAGATTGAAATGTCTAAAACACCATCGTGTCATGAAACTGATATGGAGAAACCCTCCCTATAAAGCCTTGTCACTTAATTCTGTGCTTTCATGGCCTTGAGAAAACCTGCTTTGGCATCTCTGAGCAAACCTTCTAACATGTGGTGCTGCTGAAGACAGAGAAACAGACACATCTGATGCTGCTGCAGTGTGCAGTATTCTGGCTTCACATTTTGCAAGAACGAGTTGGAAGCATGAGTCAGACATCTAAAAGCCTACCCACTCTCTATCCCCACAATTTTAAATATTTTTATAAGGATATTTGCCACAGAATTATTCAGAAGAAATCTGGGAAAAAACAAATTACTGATATTAGAATGTTATCAAGTAGTTCATTTGGTTATTTTAAAGATAGCTTTTAATGAAAATGTATTTAGATGAAAATAACCTTTGCAGTACTAAGGGAAAAGGCAGATATACAAGCGTGTAATATGACCCATATTTAATGTAAATTAGATGATATTTATCATAAAAAAATTTATGATGAGCATTTTAGATGCTTAAGATTCTACTTGAATTTTTATTGATTTTTTTCTCATTTTTGGCAGGTTAAATTTTTGTGCCTTAAATAACTGTTTTTATACAGTCAGAAAAAGACTATATTAATGAGTCAGTGATAAAAAACAAAACACTAAGGACCTGCACTTAAATTTTATGAAGATATTACAGTCCTTTAGAGAAATATAAGTAAATTTGAGAGAAGGCTGAAGGCTTAATAAATAAATATTAAAAACACATTAATAGAGAAGAGACTCTACATTAGAAAATACTACTTCTCTCCAAATTAATCTATAAATTTATATCAAGTCCAGTCAAAATAAAAGCGAATCTGTGCATATGTGCAGGTGTGTAAGTGTACATATGTCAATATTGACAAGGTATCTATAGTATAATACTGTGTCAGAAGTATAAAACTCAGGCCAGCATGATGGCCTCATGGGTAAAGTTTGCTGCCAAGTCTGAAGACCTGAGTTCTGTCCCTGCAAGCTGTATGGTAGGAGGAGGAATCTGACTTTGGAAAGCTGTTCTCTGGCCTTTACACGCATGCTCACCTGTGCCTATTTGTGTGCGCAAATGAAAAAAAATAAAATTTTAATTAGGGTATTATTTTTAAGTGCAACAATCTAAAAATTACTAACAAGGCCGGCCAGAATAGTTGTAGATGATGAAAGGTTGAATACTCACATTATTATGGAAGACAAAACCTAATGACTCACTTTATCAGATATCAAGAATTATTCTAAAGCAGCTAAATGGTTTTAGTAGTGTTAGTCAGCAAAACAGCTGTATGTTCACCTGGAGATGAGCACATATCCAGGTGGATAGTTCAAATTATGAATTTCTGGGGTTAAAACATTGAAGAATATCTTCATGATTTCGCTGGAGGTAAAGGTTTTCTAAACAAAGCACACTGAAAGGCATAAACCATAAAGGAAAAAGGTGTTGCTGTACTAAACTATAATTAAGGTCAGATTGTGAAATGGTATCATTAAAACAGAGATATGGAAAGACACAAAATTCAGTAAGATACTTGTTACACAGATATCACCGATAGACTCACTTCCAGAACACATACACTTTCAAAGACATTCAGAAATAAAAGGAAACAAATCAGGTACTGCAATATTTGAAAGTTAGCAAACTCCTTGAAAGTCGTGTTTAGTAAGCAAATAAACAACTGACCAATCAATAGTGTCCAAATTCACAAGTTCAAAGCCAGTTGAAACCAGCTCAAGTATTTCACAACCACACACAGCTAAAATGAAAGCAAGCAAGTAAACAGAGAACAGAACATTGTAGACTAGCCAGAACTTCTCCACACTCTTGGTGGGAATACATGTTGATATAAGTTGTCTCCTCCTCCTCCTCTTCCTCCTCCTCCTCCTCCTCCTCTTCCTCCTCCTCCTCTTCCTCCTCCTCCTTCTCCTCCTCCTCCTTCTCCTCCTCTTCCTCCTCCTCTTCATCCTCCTCCTCCTCCTCTTCATCCTCCTCCTCCTCTTCATCCTCCTCCTCCTCCTCTTCATCCTCCTCCTCATCCTTCTCCTCCTCTTCATCCTCCTCCTCCTCCTCCTCTTCCTCCTCCTCCTCCTCCTCCTCCTTCTCCTCCTCTTCATCCTCCTTCTCCTCCTCCTCCCTCTCGTCCCCTTCCTCCCCCTTCTTCTCCTATCTTATGTAGCCCAGGCCAATGTCAATTCCATTCTTCATGTACCTGAAGAAAGAATTCTTAACAGAATAAAGCATAAAATGAATGTTTCTGCAAGATTGTGATAGCCTCAAACTGAAAGTAACTCAGACATCCATCATCGGTGGAATCAAGGCACAAGTTAGACATTTTCATACAGCAACTGTACGATGGAGCTGCATGCAACATGGATGATGATTTTCTTGAATGGACTCAATAAAGAAATTGGTATATGCTGCTTTCATCAATTTTTATAAAGCTAAAATGTTGTTATATACCTTCATAGTTCTTGGAAGAGGCATAAATGTAATGATAATATTTTATTTCTTTATTTAGGGGTTAGATATATGGCACATTCACTTATTTAAAAAACCAACTTATTAAGCCAAATACTTGTGTGTGTATTATATATTAACCGAATTTATATGCTAAGAAAAAAAGGTAAATAAATCATTAGTGTGCACACATACAGTTAACTGGTAGAAGGGTGAATTAGAATGTGATAAATTTCTTTTTCCAGTGTGAGGAAAATGAAGGTGTCATAAAATAATTGTATGTGGCCTCAAACTTCTACATATGCAGTCTGAGAACCTTAGCAGGATGCAGGTGTTGAACATGTCTTCTATTTGAGATTCCTGATCTCTGAGGTGGCTCTTTCAATAAGTATTTGAACTGGCCCAGCCTGGTAGCTTTCTGATTGTGCTGCCAAGACCTCAGCTTTCTGCCTGACTCCAGCTTGCCTCACGCACACAGTGCAAGCCCAGGCTCCTGGGCTGGCTACCTTTCAGAACTGACCAGTACCTACAGGTCTCAGTTCTTGGTCCACACCAGCCATCCCTGACAATCTTCCAGCCTGGGTTGAGGAAACAAAATCACTGATAGAAAAAAAATACAAATATTAAAGATTTTATTTTGTCTCCAGTTTGGTTTTTATAAAATAGCCAGAACAATAACAAAGAACTATGTCTCTACCACAGAGAGGTAAAAGTTTAAGTTCAAACATCAAAAATTCCAAGAAGTTTTAAAAAGATGGCTTTTACACATACACACATGCACAAAAATATTAGAGGAATTCTTCTGAACTACATAGCTCTCAGCCTAAATTTGAGACTCAGAGAAATATGTGTTTATTATATATACATAAAAATAGCAATACAAATGAAGTCACTAATTGCATTTTTTAGAGCAGACATAGACTGCAGTGAAGGGCACAGTCAAACCTTTGTCCATGACAGTTGGTTGCTGTTCTGTTCTAGGTGCATAATGTTGCAGAAAAAATGCAGACTTTGTATAAGAAGATATAAGACTGATATATTTAGAAAGAACTTAGGTATTTAGGCAGAATTTTCTAGCTTTAAAATTTTTACTTAAAACAATTTGGAAATTTGTAGAAGTCAGAAAAATCATGTTTGTTGGTAGATTTGGCTAGGAGATACTATTCATTAGCAATCTCTCTCAAGTGACAAATTTCATTTAAAAAAACAAAAACAAAAATAAAACAAAACAAAACCAAACTGCAGAGTGTTCCCAATGGAAATAACTGCTGAGCCCAGTGGGGTACACAAGTGTAGGGCCAACCAAGAAGTTAACTAGTTTTCTCAGTTTAGATAGCAAGTTTAGATAAACATACCTATTTATCCATTTATTCATCTGTTCAAGAAGCATTTACTAAAAGAGCTGCTGTCCAGATGCATTTAAGTTTGGCTCCATGACAATGATTACTTAATCATTTTCGGTAGCTCACCAAATGCACGCAAATTCCAAGCCAGGAAAGGCGTTTTGCTGTGATCACAACCCTTCTGGATTTAAGACTCAGTATCTACGGTCCCTCTCTGGGAAAGCATTTTGGCAGCTGTTTTAACAGGAATTATTTGGGGGCTAGCTGTAAGATCCAGAGGGAAATTAAAATTCTATAAAGGTTGGCCTTTAAACCAAGGTCTTGTCATTGCTTAATTCAAATTTAAGACAGTGAATCATAGAGGACAAAAAAATCCTATCAGACAGATAAGTTAAATAAATCAAATATTACAGACTTATATTTAGAAGTGGAAACAGAAGCTAGGGTTGTAATCCCAAGTGACAAGGACCTCAAAATTTCCTATGTACCTAAGTGGCTCCACTATTCTTCTCAGTTTGTTTCTGTTTTAAAGAGAAAGAGCATCAAGAATAAAATATATATCATTCCCCCCCCCCCCCCCGCAAATAAATAATAATCATTTGGTCATTTTTCTTCCTTTCCTACTGCCTTTTGTTGTTGTTGCTGTAACCGTCTCTAGGTTTCTAGTTTTTCCTCGAATATACAGATCAAACTTCAATAAATATTTTCTTCTTCACAGAGTCACTCAGCAACCCAAGCATTAATTGTTTTTAGTGACAGTAATTACCCTTTGGTACAATCAGCTCTCCAAGCTACTCAGGGGCTTCCCAGAGAATCTGAAGCTGCCAGCTCAAGCCATGTTGAGTAAAGAGCCAGTGTGGATCCTTTCCTGGAACCGAACTGTGTCTTTCTGAACTCTGTTTACAGAATTCAATTTATTTTTGCTCCAGTTCCAGCAGAGCCGGTGACAAGGAAAAATGAACACATTCTTTAGGAATCCAGAGGTCAAGATCACAGGACAAAAGGGCCCGGTAATTTATTCCTTCTTATCAACATTTTGTACCGAAGAAAAAAGACCGCTAAATTTCCCTGAAATTAGGTAGTCAAAATTGTAAGTAATTCTGGGGGTGGTAAGACAAACTTGGACGGGACTTTATTTGTGTTGCCCTCATTCTTAATGAACACACTTTCTCCCATGCTTCTGGAACTTCCCAGCCCCATTTCCTTTCCCTATAGCCGCTTGTCTGGCCTCACACCTGCAGAAGTATACATGTAAAATGATAGTTGAGTGAGAATATCATGTGGGTCCCCTGCCTCCTCCATTTCTTAGCCCCGATAGGCTCTATGAGAAGAACATCTCTGACAGCCACCCAGAATTATGAAAAGGCTCTGGCTTTGGCACGAGACTTCTAGCTGGATAATAGGTCCCAATAGCCGTCCAATAATTTTCTTGTCTCTGGAATGAGGATAAATATCCACCCACATGGCTGTAATAAGGATTAAATTAAGTGAGAGAAAGGAATGGACATTGTACAAAAGAAGTTCCTAGTCAATGAAGAAATAATTTTAATTCCTAAGACAAATAGTGTCTTGAATTGATTTACAAACCTGTTTGCAAAACATTATGGGACAGAGAAACTGAAATTATCAGCAAATGTCTCTATTATTAGACTGAAAAGGACAGAGCAGTAGAAAATGTTGATATTATTTCCAAAGCATACACAGTCATGTCAGTAGGGATGGCACCAAAGGAACCTATACACACCTTTATCCAGCAAAGGAATACAGAAAAGAAAAATTCATTTCAGGTTAAATTACACAGGAAGTTAGGTAAACTAAAATCAGACAATTTTCTAATTGAAAACAGTTTTGGTTTTTAAAAATCCAAACATTTAGAATCTGAAAAATTGTTATATTTTAAATATTCACGGTAGTTTATTTAGGGGTCATGTGGGCAGAGCACTGGGAATCTAGGCTCGTTTTTTAGAGTCATAATACATTTGGTAAGCAAGATGAAACTTACTCTCTCTATTGGCAGATTGACAGTTCTTACTTTTACTGAGAAAGTATAGGAAAATGTACACATACACTTCTATAATTTGGGAGTTGATGTACAAAAATACCTATAGAAGTGTATACACACCATCAATAGACAAATCAATAAGTTTTCACAAGCTGATACACCCATGTAAACAGCATTCCCTTAAAGCAGCAGTTCTCAACCTGTGGTTTGTGACCCCTTTGGGGACCAAATGACCCTTTCTCAGGGGTCACATATCAGATATCCTGCATATTAGACATTTACATTATGATTCATAACAGTAGCAAAATTACAGCTATGAAGTAGCAATGAAAATAATTTCATGGTTGGGGGCCAACATGATATGAGGAGCTATATTAAAGGGTTGTAGCACTAGGAAGTGAAAACCACTGCCTTAAAGGAAGAGTAGGATATCCTCTCTCATAATCCTCATATATCCCCTCCTGTCGCTTCCTATTTTAGTTAGTTGGATTTATTAGAGTGGCTTACAGGCTGTGGTCCAGCTAGTCCATCAATGGCTGTCTATCAACAAAGATCTAAGAATCCAGTAGTTGTTCAGTCCACAACGCTGGATGTCTTAGCTGGTCTTCAGTATACGTAAGAATCCCAAAAAAGTAGGCTTGAGCAATAAGGCAAAGAGAGAGCAAGCTTCCTTTTTCCATGTCCTTTATATAGGCCATCAGCAAAAGGTGTGGCCTAGATTAAAGGTGGATCTTTTCACCTCAAAAGATGGATTGGAAGTGGGTCTTTACTCTTCAAATGATTTAATTAAGAAAAAAATCCCTTATAGGTGTGTTTAGTAAATTCCCGATATAGTCAAGTTGACAACTAAGAATAGCCATCACAAGTCCACCCCACGCGAACTTGACACACAATCATATCATTTTATGTCATCATATCATTGTATGTCATGCTTAATTTCTAAATGAAAACTATAACCAGGTCATAATTATGCCCAATATGATATAACTATCCTTCACACAATTTATATATTTATAATAAATAGCAATATCCATTGAGGGATATTTTTCAGTATCTCAAACAAAAATATGATAACCACTGATATTCTCTTCATTGATGTTACATTACATGATAAATTGAGGAAAGGAAGCACACACACACACACACACACACACACACACACACACATATATATGTATGTATATATGTACATGTAAACCTATTCTTAACAAAATAGAATGGCAACACTTATGTTAATTGTAAGCCTCTGCTGCAAATGGTCACATGGCCTTAGTTGGCCTTTAGAACTACTTCTTTACTTCCCTCTGGAATTTTACAAGCCAGTCCTCCATCGTATGCACTGCTGTCAACATTCTTATCTTCCAAGCTCCTACATAACAGCCCACTGAACTCTCAATACTCAGTGACTTCTAGCCTGCAGCCCGATCATACGGAGGTATATTCTCAATTGAGGTTCTCTTCTTTCAGACAACTCTAGCTTGTGTTAAGTTGACATAAAACTAGCCAGCACAACTGACTCCTTGTCAACTTGACACACAAATACCTCACTGTTAAGCCACAGCCTTTCTCCTTTTTTTGTCCATTCCCAAGATCACACATTAATATTGACATTAAAATATAAAAACTTACAAAGTCCCACAGTTTAAAAAATTCAAACACTTAAAAAATTTCATCTCTTTAAAATATCCAGTATCTTTTAAAATCCAGTCTGTTTTGAAGTCCAGTGCCTCTCAACTGTGGGCTCCTATAAAATAAAAAATGTAAAATACTTTTTTTTTATTTCAAGAGGGAAGAACCAGAGCACAGTCACAATCTGAACAGAGCAAAACCAAACTCCAACTGTAAATCACTGAGTATTCAACGTCTGGGATCTACTCACAACCTTCTGGGCTCCTCCCAAGGCCTTGGGCCACTTCTCTGGCTCTGTCCTCTGCAGCACACACAGTTCATCTTCTAGGCTCTATCTGGCCTTCTACTCCACTGCTGCTGCTGATTTGGCAGTCAACCCGTGGCACTGGCCTCTCCAAAATTCTGGAATCTCTTGCTGCAACTGGGCTTCACTTTCACCAATAGCCTCTCAAAGACTCTTTTCATGGTGCCAAGCCTCAACTCCTCTTCATGACCCCTTCAAACTTGGAGCTTCGTCTGCTACTCTGACTGTAACTTCACCAGTGGTCTCTCTTGGCCTCTCACAGTGCCAGGCTTCAGCTCTCCATGATCCCTTCATGCCTTCAAAACCAGTACCACCTGGGAGACTCTTACACAGTACCAATTTCAGCTGCCAGCAACAAGGGACAACATAGGCTGTAGCAAGTCTTTCTCTGTACCACCAGCTCCCAAATAATGACACAGAGACTTCTTATTAATTATGAAAGCTCAGCCTATAGCTTAGGCTTGTTCCTAACTAACTCTTATAACTTAAATTAATCCATTTATATTAATCCACATTCTATCACATGGCATCACCTCTCTTCCATCTTCTGTTTCTGCTCTATGTCTCCTGGTGTCTCCCCTTTCTCCTTCCTAGAGTCCTCTCTGTCCCTGGAAATCCCACCTATACCTCATGACTAGCTATTGGACGTTCATCCTTTTATTACACCAATCACAGCAAATACATCTTTACACAGGGTACAAATATCCCACAACAATAGGCCACCTGCATATTACCTCTCAGGGACCACTTCCTAAAAGACTTCACCTCGATGATGCTGGTTTCTTCTTAACCACAGTTGGTTCTTCAGCCCCAGCTGACCGGCATCCATTGTCCATGCCGAGCAAAGGTTTTACTTAAATGGGTTTTGGTCTCTTGTTAGTCATTGCCAATTCTTTAGCTCCAGCTGACCAGACACCACAGATTGTTTGTACAAATGGCCTGGTAAGAGCTTATGCTTTCTTCTGAAACTTCACAAGCACCGCTCTCAACATTCTTATATTCAAAGCTCCTACAGAACAGCTCACTGAGCTCTCAAGACTCAATGACTTTGCTAGCCCAAAGTTCCAAAGTCTTTCCACAATCCTCCCCCAAACAACATGGTCAGGTCTGTTATAGCAATACCCCACTCCTGGTACCAACTTCTGTCTTAGTTAAGGTTTCTATTGCTGTGATAAAATACCGTGACCAAAAGCAACTAGGGGAAGAATGAGTTTATTTGACTTATGCCTCCATATCATACTTCATCACTGAAGGAGGTTAGGCAGGACATCAAATGAGAAAGGGACCTGGAGGCAGGAGCTGATCTATAGGCTGTGGAGGGGTGCTGCTTAGTGATTTGCTCCACCTGGCATGCTCAGCCTGCTTTCTTATAGAACCAAGGACCACCAGCCTAGTGGTGGCACTACCCACAATGGACTGGGCCCTCCCTAATCAATCACTAATTAAGAAAATGCCCTACAGGCTTGACTGCAGCCCAATCTTATGGAAGCATTTTCTCAACTGAGACTCCCTCTCAGATGACTCTAGCTTTTATCAACTTGACATAACATTAGCCAGCACACTGCCCATATATGAGGAATCTAATATTATGGAGTAGTTCTATTAGAATTTATAGCTCAGAAAATGACTTGACACATCATGTACTTAGTTTGGTCTGACTTCTTTTGCTCAGTACTATACCAATGTGCCTAGTCCATATTTTCCATGTGTTTGCATTTCCATTGAATGGAAATAACACATTTTATTCACTTATTGTGTTAAGTTTTCAGCCTGTATAGATGCTTCTACCATGAACATTCTAGTGACTGTCATTTGGTGAACACACACATGCATTTGTGTTTATTATACACCAACCAATGGAATTTCCCAATGAGCAAATAAGAAAATATTTGTAGACAATGCCTATTAACTGTTCAAAGTAGCTGTGCTAAACTTTATTCCTATTGGCAGTATATGAGAATTCTGATTAATCCATGTATTTATCAATACTTGATATATCAGTTTTTTCATATCAGTCATTTGTAATAAGTATGTAGCATTCCTATATAAAAATCACATGTGTGATTTTTCAAACAAATTTATTTGTTGATCATAGCTTAGAGCTTTTGGAACCAAGGTCCAGAGGTTTGAAGCTACAAATAAGCTGTCTAGCTTCCTCTTCTCCAGAAGTGGCAATCCCACTGTTTGCTAGCAACCTTGTAAATAGGAGTTGGCTATTCCTGAGGGCCGAGGAACAAAATTGGGTGGACAGATCACCACAAAACCATCAAAGAGACCACAAAAGCTTGGATTTATGGACTCTATGATTATGGTCCCTCTAAGGAAATTGCCATTATATATTTAGTATAAGAAATCCCTGTCATATTAGTGTATTTGTTTAGCATAAAGTCTGAGATTAGCTGCCAGAGTTTTAACATTTCCTGTATGTCTGATCCTTGCCCAAGTTTCTTAGCTTCTGTGGATCAGTTTCCTGATATGTAAAATATAGATAATAATAATATCTACCCAACAGGATTATTATGAATGTTAAATATGAGTTAAACAAGTTATATATTCCTAAACCAGTGACCAGCATATGGTAGTTATTATGTAAATATTTATCATTATTTCCTGTTACTATACCATAAAACTACATTATACCTTTGACAATTATCTACAGTTCTTACAAATCAGCTATCATATGTAGACGTCATCTTTGCAGAGACTTTTGTGGGCAAAGGAGGAGAATTACCAGCCTGGGGACAAAGGGGTTACCAAGTTGACTGTGCTAAAAGTTCTGGGATCTCTTACATCAGTGAGATTCTCTAAACACTGAGATGGAGCCAGGAATCAGATTTTAGACTAAATAATGCAGTTTACTTGGGATTGCCAAATTTTTAACTTTGCAACGCCATGCCTGTTTCAAAATTTAAAGATGAAATAACCCACAAGATAGCCTCCAAGGGGAACTTGTCCAGGACTCAATCAGGAAATAAAGGTTGGTATAGCCAACCAGTTCAGTTTGGATGCACTAATCTGTTGAAATAATAGGAAATGCAGCTCAAAAAATCTTAAATGATGAAGAGGCATTAACCCTCAGTAAATAATCAAGTTTTAGGAACATTTTGATCAGTCTTTAAACTTTATTTCTCTAAAACTACTTCAGCCAGATCCTCTTGCATGCCTTGAGATGGCTGTGAGCTGAATGACCGTGGCATGTTTCCCAATTCACATCTAAGGACGAAAAGAATAATGTTTCCTACAGCCGCTCACCAAAGGCCTAGGCAAGTGTAGCGGTGAAGAGGATGGAAATGATCAAAATGATCTAAGCAAATGAGGCACAGATGGAGTGAGGGATAGGATAAGGCACACCCAGGTCTCAATGGTGCTGTGGTTGCAGAACTGTAAAATAAGTTTTGGTCTGGGTGGGGACTAAAATGATGTTCATTAGAGGAAGTTATTGCAGCGGGTGTAGAGGGCTGAGGAGGAAAGGGTAGAATTTAATGACTATATACTGTAAAGGAAACTTCTTAGGGAGAAGAGCAAACAAAAGGTCCTGTAGTGATCACACATGCAAGTATTTGTTTAACCTTCTCCGAAGATGATTTGGAGGAGAGAACCAACAACGGGAATTGGAGGAACTCGCGGCTCTGCTGATCATGCTATTATCCCTGTGTAAAACATGCAGACTGTGGGTAAACTGTATGTGGAAACGCTGTTGTTACATTGATGAGCAAGGTAAGAAACAATAGATTTGTTTCAAAGCAGGTGGGGTTGCTTTCAGAGTGGAATAAGCCTGGCTCCAATTTTGTGAAAATAGTAGACAGCTGAAGTTCTGTGTCATTGTCCACAGGGCTCTCTGTGTTCAGAAATCCCTGCCACTCCCCATCTTTCCTCTCGGAAAACTCCCACGCATCCTTCAGCACTCGATGTAGATGTGATCTTTTATATAAAACGTTCCTGATTTTTCCAAGGAGGAGTAGACTTTTTGTCTCTGTGTTAATATAACTGAGTAGTTAATGCTGTTAATACCAAACACATACCAGATTCTACCACAAGCACTTTACAAAAGTCAACCAAATACACATAATGGCCACAGTAACCATACCTGGTAATAAATAGGTCTTATTTCATACATAAGCAATCATGCTATTTTTTAAGGATTACAAAAAATAGTCTATAAAGTACACATCTTTTTGTGAAGCCTTTTTAAATTTGTTTTATTTTATGTGTATGAATATTTTGTCTGTCTGTATGTATGTGTACCACATGCACACCTAATACTTGTGGAGGCAAGAAGAGGCCACTGGGTCCCCTGGAACCTGAGTTACAGCATGTGTGAGCCCCATGACAGTGCCAGAAACCAAACCTGAGACCTCTTAACTGCCGAGCCAGTTCTCCAGCCCCAATACAAATTTCAGCTGGCAAAGATAAAACCTGAAAGTAATACAACCTAGGTTCATCTTGACCACAAAAAGAACAGCTAAGTGATGAAAACCTATTTGCCTAAATAAATCCTCATATACAATCCCAGAGTAGTACGTCTACTTGTCAGAACTTGAAGGGACCAGTCACAGCGAATGCTGTGCATCAAGAAGCCCAAGGAAAAACTGCAGATGATTCAGCTAAAACTAACCACACAGAAGAATCACTCAAAGCCTTTTCCAAGAGGTCCAATGAATATCCTTTGAAAGATACAATAATTGCTAGTCACTCGGGATGAAAAAAAAATAAAACACGGGAGGTATATGTTCTAAGTTCACTATGCCCAAAGGGGTAATTCATGATAAATGAAGTAACAAGCAAACAGATTTAAAAGACTACTTCCATTTGAAATAATTTAGGGCTACTGGAAAGTCCATGGAATATCCCTTCTCCTTGATATCTGCTCTACATTCAGGACTGGATGAATCAGAGCCCTGAAGTCATCATGGCATTTCTTTACTTCTAGTTTGATCATTTGGAAGTGTGTAAGCCTAGCCCTCTTGCCCACAACATGATATCTGTTATACCTTCTCCATGAGGCTATGAGTCCAGATACTGCAGATGATTAAGACAACACTTTCCCCAGTTTTGTAGGTAATGTTGACATCTATGGCATGTAAAGCTTGGTTCTCTTTGATAGCACAAGAAACAGGGCAGCTAAGATCCATTGAATTTAAAGTCCAAGAGGCAACTCAATGAATCATTCCAGGGGATCAGAAACTTAAAAAGAAAATCTTTAAGTAATTTGTGGTACTCTATCCCTTTTTAAAATCTGTATTTTGTTGGTTACATCATTGTCATAAAAATAATATACAGATCAATTGATATGACAGATAATAAAAAAAAACTGAATTATACACTTATGTGTTCTTATTGTTATAAATGATAAACAAAACCAGACAAGTCAAATAAGAAGAAAACTCTAAATTTATGAAATAAGTGTCTCATGTTCTATTCAAAGAAAAGTCTGATGTTAATTACTACAGCTTTTAAAACCCAAATGGATAAACAACGCAAATGGAGAAGACACATTGTACTTCCTTAATAGGCATGAGGCAAGCCTGATGCTTTAAATTGACTTCCAGCTTAGTTTATCTAGCTGAGGTTTTTCCAGAGAAAGTGAGTTAAGACATGATGAATCAGTTTTATAGGCTGCTCTTATTATTTCTGGCATCTTTCATCATATTCTCATAGGACAGTGTTGCTAATATTATACCTTAAATATATTATCTATTTTTTTGTTTGACAAGGGTAAATGATACTCAGTTGTTTTAATTTCTGCTGTGATAAAATTCCCTGACAAAAAGCAATTTTGGGGAGAAAACGTTTTTTTCAGCTTACAATTCCAGGTTGTAGGCCACCATTGTGGGGAAGTGAAGGCAGGAATTTGAAGTAGATAGTCAGATCTACAGTCAAGAGCTGACAGAAACGAATGAGCACATGCCTTGTGTTCAGCTTCCTAACTATGCTTGTATAATTCAGGACCTAGGGAATGATGCCACCCACTTTTAGGCTTGGTCTTTGTACATCAAGTAACACAATCCAGACAATCCCTTACAGACATACTTACAGACCAACTTGTAGACAGTCCTTCCAAGGGACTCTTTTCCCAGGTGATTCCAGATTGGGTCAAGTTGACAATTAAAACTATCAAGTTAGGCTGGGCGGTGGTGGCACACACCTTTAATCCCAGCACTTGTGAGGCAGAGCCAGGCAGATCTTTGTGAGTTCAAGGCCAGCCTGGTCTACAGAGCGAGATCCAGGAAAGGCGCAAAGCTACACAGAGAAACCCTGTCTTGAAAAAAAACAAAACAACAACAACAAAAAAACTATCAAGTTATAAATATTGATAGTCCATCTTCTTGTCTTCTAGTCACTGGGAACTCAGCATTTAGTTATATATTTTCCCTTCCTGTTTTCTAAGAGAGGTCCTAGGGCTTTGCTGTGGGCCTTGAGTTGTGGACTTGATATGGGGCAATTGAGAGACATATCTGAAGATGTCTGAGGTTCAGAGAATATTAAGTGTTTCACCCTTGAATAGAGGGGAATGAGACCTACCTGAAGAAAGAAAAATAAGAACAAACTTTAACAAAACAATAATTAGAATATTATTGAAGAAGGTCAATTCAGAAAAATGTTTAAAGAATATTTGATGTTGATAGCTCTCAGTGAAGGAAACACTGGGAACTTCAGAGAAATAAACAGATAGAAATTGTTTCAAAATAGAATATTTAAAAACTATTTTATGAAGTGTTGGCTTAGGCTACAAATGGTGTCTTCCTTTGAATGTTTTTTGAGAGTATTCCATTGTTACAGTAGATAGTTAACCACTTATCTCCACAGAAACTAGTTCTGAAAAAAAGTAAAACTAACATCCTTTGGATTGTACTAATGTGTGAGGAAACCAGAATTAGACAGTGAATCCAGAAAGAGACAAAACTGGGATTTGATAGCAGATCTTTTTCCATTGTATACTGCAAATTATCTTTTTACTTTTCACTCAAAGCCAAAGGATTGGTGGTCAGTGTGTGGGAAGCAAGTTCTTTCCTGAGAATTCTCAGATAGCCTTCTGAATCAACATAGTTTTTTCCTTGAAGTCTTTCTTCTATGAAAACTACTTCTTTCTATACAGTTAGTGCTTGGAAATGGACTAACTTGGATAATAGCAAGCAGGGAATGGTGGTGCCCAACTTTAATCCCAGAGCCAGGCAAGGCATGGGAGGGCAAACAGATCTCTGACCAGGCCAGTCTGGTCTACAGAGTGAGTTCTAGGACACAGAGAAACCCTGTCTGGAAAACAGAAAATAAAAATAATAAATAGCAAAGAGAGATTAAAGAGATAATTAAAATTGAGTTGAAATGGAATGTGGAAAGGGAGAGACATGCAGAGATAATGGAGAAAGTTGACAAACAGTACTAAAAAATACTCCCTGGAGAAGAGTGTGGGACAAGTGTTTTGCTTAGGAGTGATTCCGGGAAGAACAGGCAAGAAAAAGTGAGTGGAAGATGAGAGAAAAAGCCAGCACTGGATGTTAATACTCGGGGAACTGTTGCTGGTTGGTAATCAAACATGCCTCAGGATTGTTCTGTCAACACATAGGGAGGCTAGGACCTTGAATCTGCATTTCCCAAGCTCCTGTGCTCCACAGGTTGAGGGTTACCCTAGGGACACTAAGTTTCATATCCCTACAGATTGCACCAGAGTGTAGTAAGACAGACTCCCATGACCTTGAATTTTCCACTTAACTCTAACTATCTTCTTCCTCTAAAACAAGTTCCAGGAAGAGCAAAGGACAAAGTCTAGTATCTGGTGAATCTTTTCTAATTGAGACATAAGAAGAAACAGTCAGCAAGGTAAAACAAAGTGAGACTAGGTTTCCATATTGCTTTTTCATTGGTATCCCTGACTATGAGACATCTCTCTGGTCATTACCGATATTCCATCTTAGATGGTCTCCTGAGTCTAGCCCAGTGTTCTTTTTATACATTGACTGCATTTTTTTGGGGGGGGAGGGTAAAGTGCAAGTGCAATTCAGTAAGCAAAGAGGCATTTCCAAATGTGGGTTCTGAACATTCTTAGGGTTTCTATGGATCCTAGGAATTATCTTAATCCAAATCCCTGGTCACTCAGAAGCATCACATTAGTAGACTGCACTCATCACCTGGAAAGACGAATGGAACCCCAAGAGCCCATTTCCTGTGTGTTTCTATCTTAGTGACTCACACACACACAAGGACTTTTCCCATCTGTTGCAGCTGGAATTTGCTTCCAAAACTTCCCAGACAAGCCTGTCCCAGTTTTCTACAATGTCTCATAATCTTGAGATATATAATTAATCCACCCCAAGGCTGCTTTCTCCTACAGCTTGAAACTGGTTAAACCATAAATGTCTTCAGGCCTCAAACACAGACCTGAAGGATTTACCCTGAAGGGCATGGGAACAGAAGGCAGAAAAGACCCAGCACGACTCCTTCACTAGGTTGTAGATTCTCACTGTTGCTTTCAAACCCTGATTCTAGAAAGGCGTGATCTGTGGAAACTGCTCCCATATTTATTTCTGCTGACTCTCCCTCCTCTTCCTCCTCCTTCCCCTTTATCTTTAGCTTCTAGCATCATGGGGCAAGCTGCTTGTTCTAAAACACAAACTTCAGCCATTATGTGCTGCCTCATTACACGCTTAAAAGCATCAATTAATCACAATCTGAAACTTTTGAACTAGAGCCAAATTTAAACTTTTCTCTCTTTAAGTTGACTATCTTGGATATCTATCACTACAATGGAAAGCGAGTGTACTTATGATAATAATTCATAGTAAGCACAATCCAGCCTGGCAGTGATGGCATAATCCTTTAATCTCAGCACTTGGGGAGCAGAGACTGGCAGATCTCTGTGAGTTCAAGGCCAGCCTGGTCTACAGAGCAAGTTCCAAGATAGCCAGGGCTCTTACACAGAGAAACACTGTCTCAAAAAAAAAAGTAAGTAAATAAATAGTACAAAAAATAGCACAATCCAAGAAGATAGCATTGATATCCATAAATCAAAATGATAGGAAGTAGAAAATATATTCATGTTTTAAAACGTTCATTCATATTTATTGTCTCAAGACAGAAAATATCACAAAATGAGAGGGAAAAAAAGATAGATCATGTGTCCACACATATTCAGAAAGATGTACACATTCACAGATTCTGGACCTTCTTTCAGTACTTATGAAACTCTCATGGTAGCAGAGTTAAGACAAATACATGCTCACTAGTCCCACAATGTAATAAAAACAGGCATTAAAGCAAAACCACAGAAGAAAAAAATATTTATCCCCTGAAAAAATTCTGTGCTGCTTTTTTCAACCTGACATCAATATGAAAATAGAAACATAAATCATGAAATTACAAAATAGTGATAAGAAAATCACTTTATGGAAAGAAAGAGGACACACAACTTCAATTAAGGGGGAAATCTTAATTGAGGAGTTCGAGTATTTTGGTTATTTTATTTTCTCTGTTATTTTAAAAGAAAATAAACTCCAGATGGGTTCCAGAATTAAATATACTTTAATTAAAAATCCAGAGTGGGGAGGCATGATGGAAGAATTTAAAGGTCAACAGCACTTCCAGTTGAAAGCAACCAGAAGATGCACAAATTGGAAGAACCCATCTGTTTTCTAGTCCCACAGAATGGGAGAAGCATAGTAATTGACCCCAAAAGAATTCCAGAGAAGGGGCCACCACCACTGCAGACAGGGGCCACTACTCCACATGCATTCTTTCCCTCGGGACATTTTAGACTAAACTGAGTGATGGTCCTTGGTTCAGACCACTAACAATAAGCAGAAGAAGTCAACAAAACTGGTCTGGCTTAGGTGAAAAAAAAATTTATAAAGATGGGGCCGGACTGGGGTGGCACACATCCTTAATCCCAACACTCAGGAGGCAGAGGCAGGCGTATCCCTGTAAGTTTGAGGCCAGCCTGGTCTACAGAGTGAGTTCCAGGACAGCCAGGGCTACATAGAGAAACCAAGTCTTGAAAAAACAATTAAAGATGTTAAGGGCCACTTCTCCTGAGTAGGATGGATAGAAAACTTGTCTGACTTTCTGCTCAGGACACTTGCTATATTCTGCAATTACAAATGATGTGTCTGTTGGGGTTGGGGTTAAGACTTAGGAAAGAAACTATTTGTAAGACTTGGGCATTTGGGCAGTTTCCAAGGACCGATGAGACAGCTAGCAGAATGAAGAATCCACCAGCGGCAACAGGCCCCAGAGGTCAGCGCCAGATTTCAGCTAGAATAGGCTACAGCATAGCCATAGGGTCTCTGGGTTCTGAGGATTGTCTTCTACTTGTTGCTGTCAGGACAAAGAGGTAGCTGCAACTTCCTGGTTAAGATTTGGATTCTAATGACCAACTGTGACAGTTAATTTCATGTCAACATGGCTAGGCTCCAGTGCCCACCTGTTTGGTCCAACTCCAGACTATATGTTTCAGTGACACTATTTGACAGATCTGATTAACATACATAGTTTAAACGACTTTAAATAGAAGATATAGCTCTTGTAACATAGATTGGCTTCATTCCACTAAGACTTGAGATCTGAAACTGAGGTTTCCTAGAAAATTAATTCTTCCTCAAAATCATAAGATGTTAATCCTGCCCTTTCTAGCACGCTGTGGGCATCTATAGATTGTAGGCTCATGGCTAAGACTTCAAATTTTGCCTCTACTGCCAGCTTGAAATATCCAAAAGGGTTAGGTTCACAGCCCAGCTCCTATGAACCAATTCTTTAAACCGCCTCTTCTTCCCTGCTTCTCAGTAACCACTTCCCCATGCAGGTGCTTCTCAGGCTGCAATGGAATCACATCCCAATGTGCCAAGTACGGATTGAAAATGCACTTAAAATACCAAGTCATTTATTTTAGTTAGACTACCTTAAGTGTCATCAAAACATGTTAGCCCACAACTGGTCAAAATCATCTACCACAGAGCCTATTTTGTAAAACATTGTTGGATATTTCATGCAGTCTCTTTAAGGTAGTACTCAGAGTGTAAGACGGCATGGTTCTACAGGTAAACTTTTATAAAGTAAGAATGTGCTAAGCCTAACCTTTGTAAGTAGTGGCCACTATGGACATAAAAATAAGACAATCTGTCCCCAATCCTAACAGTCCCACATAAAGCAAATCCCTTAAAATACGTCTGAATTCTTCGGATGCACAAAAAGTAATCAAAGGTGCACAAATTTCAAGATAGAAATCCAGCACATAATTTGTCTATTCAATAGAGGCAAGCCTGCTAAACAAGACTAAACTTTCCATCTTTCAATATGAAGCTCTTCAGAGCAGTGGTATTTTAAGGTTGACGTATTTAACCAACACATTTATTGCAGCAAGTGGAGGACCAGCTGTAGATTCCAGCTGCCTAGACAGCTGAAGCACTGCAATGATTATTTTCAGGCCGGAATGCTTACATTTTAACCTAGTTTATAAAACACTTTAAGGTCCCATTTATACCGAAGACAACATTCATTTTATTTGATGTCAGAATATATTGTGGGGGTAGATAAAATTTAAGCTAAAATGTTTTTAACCATTATGGAATGAATGGCCATGCTGAACTGAATTTTCAAAATTAATATTAAAGCTTGGACTGAGTGAGAATGTATTTCTTTTTGTGTTATTGTTGAGCAGCACGAGGGTAGAAGAACACAGGGTTTGCCACAGTCACAAGTATCTGATGCATCATTATTGAGCCAAAATACAAAATTTGTTGTATCTTAAGCAGCCTTTATCTGCATTAGTAGTTGTTGTGTAAGTTCATAAATTATGGGAAGAGCCCTCTGGGCCACAGTTTTCTCTCTCCTTTCTCTTCTTTCCCAACCTTCTTCCTGTGTATCTTACCCCACCAAGCATTTGCTGTCTTATTTTTTTCAATACATGGAACTACATTTTCGATTATAAAAAAGAAATCTAGTCATATTCCAAACAACACACTAAGCAATGTATGAGTCACCTTGAAAGATTATAATCAGAAAAAAAGATGTTAACTAAAGTGGATTTTCATTAAGTGGTTGTTCTTAATGAAGATCATGGCTAAGACTACAGCCAGAAAACAAATTCTGTGTCACAGAATTTATTTTATATTTTTCAGTAAATATTTGAATATGACCAGATTATTGGTTTTAATGACTGCCTAGCATGGATAGTGTGGTAGTTCGAATATAACTGGCCCCCATAATCTCATAGGGAGTAACACTATCAGGAGGTGTGGTTTTGTTGGAATGGATATGGCCTTATTGGAAGAAGTATGTCACTGTGGGGGCAGGCTTTGATAGTTCCCATGCTCAGGATACTTACTGCCTAGTGTCTCATCTGACTTCCTATGCCTGCAAGATGTAAGACTTTAGGCTACTACTCCAGCACCACATCTGCTTGCATGCCGCTATGTTCCCTACCATGATGATAATGGACTGAACCTCTGAAACTATAAGCTAGTCATCCCCAATTAAATGTTTTCCTTTGTAAGAGTTGCCATGGTCATGGTGTCTCTTCACAGTAATAAAACCCTAACTAAGACAGATGGTTACATCTATCAACATTAATACATGCTATAGAACATTTGGTCTAACAGGCCTTTCAAGGGATATAGATAGATAGATAGATAGATAGATAGATAGATAGATAGATAGATAGATATAGACATATAGATATATAGATATCAGAAAAGGTTTATTTGAGCTTGTGCTTCTAGAGGGATAAGAGTCTGTCTTTAGTCACTGTTCTAGTGCTGTGAAGAGGAGACACATGACCAAGGCAACTCGTATAAAGAAAAGCATTTAACTGGGGGCTTGCTTATCGTTTCATAGGCTTAGTCCATTATCATCATGGTGGGAAGCATGGTGGCGAACTTGCAGATGCTGTGTCAGTAGCTGACAGCTTTACATCCTGATCCACAGGCAACAGACAGGCAGAGAGAGAGAGGGGGAGACTGGGCCTGGAATGGGCTTTTGAAAACTCAAAGCCCACTCCCACTTCCTCCAACAAAGCCACACACACTCCAATAAAGCCTGGTGGTCTAGTCTTTAGGATTCAGCACTCTCTAGGAATTTTTGTAATAGAAACACCATTCATTTATCAATTCAGAAACAATCCCAATATAAGGCTGGGGGACTGGCATATAGAAAGGAAGCAAAGCTTCCTGGGATATTATGGTCAACTTAAATTGAATAAATATCTTCAAATTCATGGAAAAATTAAAATAACCAGGAAGGATATGATGCAAATGCATTAGAGATGGATGTAACCTGACTCCAAGCTCAGGGAGATGAGATGCTCAAGTTCATGTCCCAACTTCAGCAGGACCAAGAGGCTTGGTTAAATGTTATTTCTGGGGATGTGTGAAGAGGGCTGTTTACAGATGAGCATTTGAATAAATAAACTAAGAAGGTAAACTGTGCACTTCAGTGTGTTTGGGCAGCATCCAATCAGGTGTGGGCTTAAGTTAAAAAGAAAGTAGAGGAAGCAAGTTCAACTTCCTGACAGTTTGAGCTGTGATTTCACACCTTTTCCTGCCTCACATCAGGGCATACATCACTGGCTATCTTGCTTCTGGGGCTAGCTTTGACATTTAGGCTGAACTCTACCCCAAGCTCTCCATTTTCCTCATTGTAAATCACAGGACTTCTCAGCTTCCCTTGTTATGTGAGCCAACTCTTCATAATAAAATAAAGTCATATTCATATGGGGTTTTGTATATGTATGTTGCTATTTCTTTAGAGAATCCTAATGCACTGGATGAGGGAGGAGGAGACTGGGGATAGAAATGAAAATCAAGAGGAAGTAAGGAGATAGAAAGGAAGGAGAGAAGACTATTTTTGTAGTTCGTTCTGAACGACTCCTTAAAATTGGCTTTCTCTCCCCCTCCAATGCAGGTGATTCTCACTTTTCACCTTTCCAATTGACCTTAGTCTTACCATGATGTTTATATCAACCACAATGCATATCATACTCTGAAGTTATTTCTGTGTCTTTTACTTGGGACTTAGTATAAAATGTTCACTAAAAGGTTCATAAGTTGAAGTCTTGGTCTTTTGCTGGTGTCACTAGGTGATTGGGTCACGAGTGCACAAACTTTATCAAAAGTTTAATCCATTGATTATTTCATAGTGAGTGGGCCATTAGAAGATGGAGCCTCGTTGGAAGAAATTGGTGGTAGATTATTAGGCATGTGTTTCTAAGGAGTCTATCTTGCCCTTGGTCCCTTCCTCCCCTTTTTGCTGCCTGGCCACCAAGGGTGAGCAGCTTTTCTCTGGCATATCATCTCTACCACCATGTTTCTGCCTTGTGATAGGCCTGAGTATAAATGCACCAGGCAGCCATGGAATGAAACTTCGGAAATCATGAGTCATATAAGCCTTTCCTCGCTTAGTTGATTTTGTTTCAGGGGCAGAAAATGATTGACATGGAGAACTTCACTTGACTAGGAACTCTATGAGGGCAGACATCTTGGTTTCATTCATCAGTGTAATCCTCAGATGGTTCCCAACACGTTGTTAAATGACAGATTGGATAGTTGAATGAATGAGTGAAAGCAGAAAGAAATTAATTGTGTTCCCTTGTCTTAATCCTCCACTTCTTAGCCTATTAGCTAAAGAATATTTCTTACCCTGATGGTGAAGACAAGGAGATGAAGGACAAAGGGTCTTCCTAAAGGGTTCATGTATGAGGACATGGCTTTCTTTTTTTCCATTTTTTCCTTTTATTGAAAATAGATTCTTTTCTCATACAATATATCCTGACTGTAGTTTACCCTCCCCCTACTCCTCCCAGTTCCCCCTATCTCCCCTCCCCTCCAAATCCACTCCCTTTCTACCTCTTACTAAAAAAGAACAGATATCTAAGAGATAACCAAACATGACAAAATAAAATATAATAAGATAAATAAAAAATAAACATCATATGGATGTTGGACAAGGCAACCCAACAGAAGGGAAAAAGTCCCAAGAGCAGACACAAGAATCAGAGACCCATTTGTTCTCACATTCAGGAGTCCCATAAAAATGCTAACTTAAAGCTATAATATATATGCAGGTGACTGGGTACAGAGCTATGTAGGCCCTGTGCTTGGTGCTTCATTCTCTGTGAGCGCATATGGACCTTGCTTAGTTGATTCCGAGGACCTTGTTCTCCTGGTGTCCTCCATCCCCTCTGGCTCTTACACTCTTCCTGCCTTCTCTTCGGCTGGGTTCTCTGAGTACATGACTTTCAATTCAAGCAGTATTAAAAAGTGAAGCTTCAGGGAAAGTGATTGATTAGATCATGAGAACATTGCCTTTGTCAGTGGATTCATCTATGGGGAAATTTAAAATTTGCATTGACTATTAAAAAAATTTTAGTGCATTTGTTTATTGTGTGTACATGTGCCTGTGTCCCGTGGCATGCAGGTGGAAGTCAGGTTTATTTATTGTGTGTGTGCATGCTTGTGTTCCATGGCATGCAGGTGGAGGGCAGGTTTATTTATTGTGTGTGTGCATGCATGTGTCCCATGGCATGCAGTGGAGGGAGGTCAGGTTTATTTATATTGTGTGTGCGTGCATGTGTCCCACGGCATACAGGTAGAGGTCAGGGCTCAGTTGGAAGGAATCAGTTCTCTTCTTCTACTGTCTGGGTCTCAGGGACTGACCTCAAGTTTTCAGGTTTGATGGTAAGTGCTTTCCCCCTAAGCTGTCTGTCCAGCCTTTGAACAGACTCTCAGAAGATGATAAGACGGTGGAAGGTGGAGCCTCATTGTGAAGAAGTAAGTGGGCGTGCTCAGAAAAGGTATCTCTTGTTCCTGTTCCTTTCCTGCAACTCTTCTTGGCTCCCTGACTGATTTGAGGTGGACAGCTTTTCTCTGCCACATCCTGCCACTCTGTTTCTGCCTGGCCGTGGGCCTATAAGCAATAAAACCAGTTAGTGAGAGCTGAAACCTCTGAACTAAATAGTGATCTAAATGAAATCTTCCCCGTAGCTGCTGACGTCAGGTGTTTGTCACAAGGATGAAAAGTCTGACTAATAAGTCCTCTGCAGTGATGGAATTATTAGTCTCATTGAATGCTGAGATAAAGAGAGTTTAGCTAATCTCCTGAAGGTCTAATAACTGGATTTATTTTTCCTTCCTTCTTTCTTTCTTTCTTTCTTTCTTTCTTTCTTTCTTTCTTTCTTTCTTTCTTTCTTTTTTTCTTTTCTTTCTTCCTTTCTTTCTTTCTTTCTTTCTTTCTTTCTTTCTTTCTTTCTTTCTTTCTTTCTTTCTTTCCTTTTTTTTTTTTGAGACTGAATCTCATCATATCCCTAGTGGGCCTAGAACCTGCTCTGAAGACCAGGGTGTCCTTGAACTCCTGAGAGCTAGGTTTAAAACCGGAAGTCACCATGGCTGGCTCCAATAACTTTTATGTAGCCTTCTCAAATTTCAGAAACTCTGACAAGGCTCTTGACATAGGTGCTAAATTTTCTCAGATAATGTAATGACGTAAATGGTGCCTGCTATCATAAATACAAGGACAATTGGTGTTACAAAGAAAATTCAAAGAACAAAATAGTGGAGGAGGAATCCTTAAGATAGAGAAAAGTCACTCTTCAGGAAATCAAGATAAAATAAAGAAAACAGGGCAGTTTCCTGTAGGCTGAGCCTGAAATCACTATGAATTCCTGGAGTTAGGGCACCACTGAGGCTGAAATGCCTGAGTCTAATTGAGCTATCAAGAGACTTTTGTAAGACATCTTAGCCCTAAGAAATAGAACAATACTCTAGGCACAGATATCCAGGAAAGATCTCTAGAGTCTTAAATATCTTCGATCACTGTCTACTCCCAAACCCAGGGGCTTTCAGGTTCAAAGTTACCACCTGAGACTCTGAGACAAAATTATTATTTGGGAGCAGAAAAAAAAATTGAATTATTTAATGAAATGACATTGTACCCTTTTGTCTGTTTCCTTAAATTTAAAAAATATTATTTCAAAGATTATCTATGACAGAAGGGCTTTATTTCCATGATATCCTGGAAAAGAGAATAACAACCTAGCATGTGACACCTGGCTGGGGCTCTGGGAACACTTTATTGTTAGGGCAACGCCCAGCTGTGAAGAGGCAGAGCAACAGGCAGTCCTTTCTAAACTAAACCTGTGGTCAGAACATTTGGCCAGAGGGCAGGAAATGGCACATGAAGGTAATTTGGACTCAGCTCTCTGGTGACATCCAGACAAAGATTATTAATGGACACACAACTGTGCTTAGATTACTTGCATATGGTGCCAGCAAATTCATAACAGAAAGCAACCGAAAAGTTTTGTTTGAACTTTGTTGAAGGAGAAGAAAAAATTAATTCTTTCACTGTTCTTTTTATAAACATTGATTTTAAATGGTGTGTGAGGGGGGGCAGGTATGTGCATGTGAGCGCAGGTGCATACGGAGGGCAGAAGAGAGCATCAGATCCCTTAGAGGGTGGGTTCAGGTCACTGTGAGCCAGCAGAGGTGTATGCTGGGAACTGAACTGAGTCCTCCTAAAGAGAAGCATTCACTCTACCCACTGAACAACCTCTCAAGCCCCCTCTCTCATTCTCAAATTCTGAAGCACAGTGTGGAGTGGAGAAGTGGAGCAGCATACAGGCTCTTTTCCTCTCCAGGCTTGCCTCACCTTAAGAAATACAGTGCAGCCGGGCGGTGGTGGCGCACGCCTTTAATCCCAGCACTCGGGAGGCAGAGCCAGGCGGATCTCTGTGAGTTCGAGGCCAGCCTGGTCTACAAGGTGAGTTCCAGGAAAGGCGCAAAGCTACACAGAGAAACCCTGTCTCAAAAAAACCAAAAAAAAAAAAAAAAAAATGCCGGGCGGTGGTGGCGCACGCCTTTAATCCCAGCACTCGGGAGGCAGAGGCAGGCGGATCTCTGTGAGTTCGAGGCCAGCCTGGTCTACAGAGCGAGATCCAGGAAAGGCGCAAAGCTACACAGAGAAACCCTGTCTTGAAAAAAAAAAAAAAAAAAAAAAAAAGAAATACAGTGCCTCAGAGAATGTCCTATTTTTGAGAGTAGCTATTTTGCTTCTGTGAGAATTATTTAGTTTAGGAATATTATGACTTCAGAGTTTCTATTCCTCAAAAGCTTGCTTGGAGTCAGACCTTGCAGAATTCTGAAGCTGAAGGGAACACTAGAAGTCAGGATAGATCTGGGAGACACTGCTTGGGAAATGGTGACTAGGAAAGGTTACTTTGAGGCTTGTGAAATGAAGTCTTATGTGATGGGTTATGCTTCTGATCCATTCAGAAATAGGTCGGGGTTGAGGAGACTGCCCAGCAGGTAAAGTGCTTGTTCTTCAAGTGTGAGGTCCTGACTTCATATTCCTAACACTCATGGAAAAGCCAAGCCTGGCAGCATACGTCTGTCACCCCAGGGTTGAGGTTTGGAGATGTATATCAAGGGCTTACCAGCTGGTTAACTGAGCCAAAACAGAGAGATCCAGGTTTAGTGAGAGTCTCTGTTTCAAAATAAGGTGGAGAAGCAATTGAAGAAGACATTTTGATGTCATCCTCTATGTCCACATATTCCACATATGTCCCTATGAGTGACAATATACACACATGTGTATATAAAACACAGTCAGGTAGGATTGGGGCAACAAGTAGGCTGGATACACCCATGGAATTTGAAACTCTTCCTGGCTAGTGATTTTGGTTTTCTGGAAATATCCATAAACACTTTCAGGAGTCCTAACACTGTACTCTTGCTTTTCCCTGACACAATGTGGAGGAAGTCTGTTACACTTGATGAAAAACCAACCTAAACATCCTAGTAAAGGGGTGGGATCTGAAATGTGAGGGAAACTGTAATTCTATGATTCTCCATGAGTTCATTTATATTACTATTTCATACTTCACAAACTTAGCCAGTATAAAACCTGGGAAATCAGTGTCATGGTCTTTACTTTGCCTGAAGTTCTCACTGTGTTGTTAAAATGTGGAATGGTGGCTGATGACACTTTCCAGCAGAGCCACAGAAAGGCTCAGATCAGGTATCTGGTGTCTACACTGACACATCCCTTTCCTGAACCCTGAGTACCCAAGGAAGTACTGGTTGTACTTATGAGTACTTTGGAGTACTGGTTGACCTATGAAACTGTATCTACTAGTTGACTTTTGAGGGGTTTATGGACCACCTGCACTTCAAGCACTGTCCCAGGTTCTGAGGACCGAACTACAAACAGGACCCAGGACTCTCTTTAAGAGGCACCTTCCTCTTCCACATCAATACAGTTGTCTACACATTATTTATCAGAAATACATGGGTTGCACTGTAATGTATATGTTTAATATCACTTATTTTAAAAACATCCCAAAGAATATAATCTGTGAATTATCTAATCTTTTCTTCAGGGTGGAAATGGTGAGAGGTAAAGTGCTCCTCTAAAATAACTTTGTTTCTCCCTTTCTTCCACACTCTTTGTATCCTCTCTCCATATTTTGCACAATACATACACATCTATTGAAATTTTTGTTTTCAGGAATACCTTTCTTTTGAATAGCTGAGGCAACACATCACAGGCCATCAGGCTGAGGTCTGGTCCTGAATGTCACTTGCCATTCTGGATGTGATGTCTCCAGATATTGGATCTAAGAGTATTCTGAGAAAGTTCTGGGGATAGGGCCTGTGCTACAGGGGTTCAGGCTTGGACTGTTAAGTTCACAGCTCCATAGGCTCTAACAGCATTTGAGCTTTTCCACAGTGACACAGCTATGGCAGATTCTGGGGAAAGCATCTTCACAGCTTGGTTCTGGCTACTGCAGAGTTCCATGTAATGCTGACTCTCAGGAAAGCTTAGTCGGCTTTCATGTGTTCTTCAAAAAGAAGCTGGTTGTCACATTTCAAAGTGATCACACGTGGACTTCTAAGTAAGTGCTTGGCTTTTTATTAAAATGACATCTGGTTTGTGAACACCCAAAGTGACCACACTTGGTGTAAATTACTGGATATAAATTACTTTGTTGTTTTCTCTTCTCTTGGAAATAGTATTTAGACATTCTGCTTTTGTATTGATTACTCCCAAAGACCTTGTCATCGTGTAACTTTCCCATCTGTCAGGTCCTGAATTGAAAGTCCTTAGAAGATGACATTTGGGTTACCTCATACTTCTCTTCACAGCATGTTGTATGTTTCTAAAAATAGTACAGGCTGCTTTGGTTTGCTTGTAGTAGGAGAAAGAATTAAAGATGGCCAGGAATAACTTCTCCTGTCTTTACATATTGCTGTGAAGGTTGGAGGGATTCCTGAACAATTGGACAATGTTAAGAAAGTGAGAGACTTTGGAGCACTCAATTATAAATGGGATGTCTTCATCAAACTGCTCCTTTCAGGACACAGGGATCTATGCAGAAGAGGGAGCAGATAGTAAGAGCTAAAGGTGATGGATGACTCCAAGGTAACAGAGTCTTCCAGACACAACAGGAGTGATGCACATGTGACCTCATAGATACTGTGGGGGCATGCAAAAGTTCTATACAAGTTCAAAATAAGGCCCAAGGGTAAGAGAGTAAGTAGACACAGACTCCCAACCCTAACCAAGAAGCTATCTGCAATCGATATCTACTTGCAAAGGAAAAGTCATTTTTTCTCAATGAAGTCTCACTGGGTATATTAACCACACTTCAGGGTAGGTCTCATGGCCAGGAGTAGTTGGCCAATACAAAATTAACTCAATAATATATCTATAGGATTTTTGTCCCATAATTGCTTTATTTAGGCATTTTTAATGTTATTGGTCTTTTGCTTGTATAATTTTGTTTTTGTATGTATGTGTTTCTTGTTTTTTATGTTTGTCTTTTTAAAGAAATAGAAAGAAAGGCTATGGATTTGGGTAAGGGTTGGTGGGGAGGATCTGAGAGGAGTTGGGGGAGAGGAAAATCATGATCAGAATATATATGAAAAAAAGTTTCCCCAATTAAGAAGTGGGGGAGGAATTGAAGGACTTCTGAGAAACACGAAAAAGGGCTGATCCCAGGACAAAGAACAAAGACAAAGTCAAGCACAATCGGCCTTTAGGGAGGAAATGCCTTCAGCTGGGTGGGCTGCTGCTTGTTTAAAGACAAGTATACCGCTCCACATACTGAGAAAGGCAGAGCAACAATGAAGCAATCCGGTAAAAACTGATTCAGGGAACTGGCTTATTTCGCTTTACATTATGGCTCGGCTCTGAAGTAATGACTATTCATAACATTAATTCATTTGCATAATGAAAAATTAGATAATGCTGACAAAATGAAGAAAATTGGAATTTATAGTCTTCCTCTTAAAAGAGAAAGGCACCGTGCAATAGCTTCCACAGACTTACTCTAACTCTGAAAAATTAACTCATTAGTAACCATGTGCATCTACTATTCATGGTCTCTAAACAGCATTTGGCAAGGATTTCCTCTTTCTACTCTCCAACCCCAGCACAGGAACCTCATGGACATGATTTTTTATTATAAATTTAAGCTAAGATGAAAGGCAAGACTTGCTCACTTTTGAGGGCTTCCATGCCAGTGGTCTCACTGCGGCTTCCCCATTACCTGGCACAGTGTCTAACACAGGGGGACACTGGGGAGGGGAAAACTTTGAATGAATTATGACAAATTCACTAATACCATCTAAACATAGAAATCCTAAATGTAGTCTTTCTTCAGTGTCATGTTACAATTGGAAAGCTTAAAAATTTTCCCTGAGCAATTTCACAATAGAAGTTAAATGCTTTTTTTTTCCTGGCGTGTCTCTCACTTCACGGCCATTTACATGGAAGACCTGTCATCAGGTCACACAAGTTCAACCATGATATGAAGCAAGTCAGATTTATTCATTTTTTTCTCAGAAAACATTTCCATATCAAACACCATGCAGAGTACCAAGGAAAGAACTGGGGTCAAGACAGTCTTCGACTTCACTGAATTTTCTACTGGGTCTGTGAGCCCCTCAGATTAGGAAATGAGCTAGATTCTTAACAAGATCTTAGCGATTCCCTCAGCATGTTACTCAAAACTTGAATTACTACATGCTACTGTCTCTGGCTAAACACTGCAGAAGTCAAGGTCATACGCTAAAATTAAGCTACATGGGTGTCTAAGCACCCAGGAAAATAAGCTTCTCTTCCTCTGACATCAGTGAGACTTCCTTGTACCAAGAAGGTGCTTTCATGGGCACTCCAACCTTTTAATTCACAAAAGGACAATGTAGAGGTCAGGACTTGGTCCATTTTCAAATTTTCAAGCAAAGAGAGAGCGAGAGTGAGAGGTAACTGCTGTGTGTTCAGTGCAGTGCGCAGCATGAGATACTCTTTTTCAGAGTGGGCACAGTTTTGCATTATTTGTGCCACAGTCTTCTGGCCAGTTTTTTCTGTGAACAATAGCTAATATGTAGAAGTTTGCTTATGGGTGTGGTTTGTGGCCGGGGAAATGGTTGAGTAGCTACCCACTTGGGGCTGGAAATGACTCCTGTGGGTCTGAAACCACCATACAATCAGTTCCTGGATCTGGTAAATGTCTGGTCCATGAAGCTGTGTGTGTGTGTGTGTGTGTGTGTGTGTGTGTGTGTGTGTGTGTGTGTACAATGCCTAAAGAGATATGCTTCAGTTCTGGCCAAAACACATAAACAAAATTCATGAATGGCAGAACTGCTCAGGAAATTATTCACCTCAAAGAAGACATTAAGATCAAAGAGTTGGAAGGACAGACACCATAGGAACGAAAAGGCAGTTGGGGAAGAAAGTCAACAGTCCAATGTTAGAAGGGAAGGCTAGTCAAAGACTGTGGCCCAACTGAGGCAGGATGCAGGAGAGGCTACCTACTCAAGAACGGGATTCTGATAACTAAGACTGTTTTTTTAAATATCTTCTTCACTGACACAAAATGGCAGACCATGAACAGTACAGGGAGTGGAAGCAGAATAGAAAATATTTCCCAAAAATGTGTAGAGATAACACCAGGAAACCTCTGCTGTTCCATACGGAACGTCCAGTCTCGCCTCCCTGTCTTCACCTCTCTTATCCGTCTTCCTCCATTATCCACAGAAGTCTGGCACCAAATTTTGTCCCTCAACTTTAACCTCCTGATGTAACCCCAAGTACAGTTGAAAGGCCAGGATTGTCCAAATTTGACTACTTTTGAGTTAGCAAATCTTAAACAAATCTGGATCGTTGTCTCTATGCCAAGAAAACACTGAGATGATTTAGTGAATTTTCCGTTTTTTTCTCTGTGTGGAATTATGTAAACATTATTTGAGCATATTAATCTAAGTAGTTTTTAATAAATGGAAAATTTTACCCCTAAAAAAGTCAAGATTCTCAAGGGAAAGGACCCCACTAGTAAACCTAACTTTAAGCTTCACTCCAATTCCAAGTTTCCAATAAGAATTCTCCTCCACAAAGACTCGTTTAAACAAATGTCTTTTGATGCGCTGTCCTTTCAGACAAGCTTGTGGCGATGAAAGGTTTTAGATAGGTCAGTCTCCTCGTTCTCTGGCAGAGACACAAACAGTGCATTTGCAGAGAGTGAAGATAAAGCTGTATTTGGTGAACTTGTGCCCGGCTTTCTTATGCTTGTCCATGCCTGTTGATCTGAAAGCTTAATGTATCCCATGGAATGAACACGGGCAGACTTTGAGTGTGAATCTTGATTAACTTTTCCTGGCTTCTTGAGTAATGTTCTAGGTGAGTCTCCTGCACCTCTGCTACAACACACAATACCTTGGTCAGTAACTATTTGTACATGCACCAGGAAGATATTGTAAAGGACTAATGAACATGTTCTGATTCCTTCTCTCTGGTTCCTCTTAGGAGCCTGAGCTTGCCCTAGTCCTGTCTCTGTTCAAGACACCATTCCTGCGTTACCAGCTGCTTTCAAGTAGGAGTGAAACCACAGATGTGGTAGCTTTGGATTGTGATTTTAAAATTGAAAAGAAGGGGTAACATTACAAACTGTTTTCTCCTTCCCTTAAAAACCCCTGCCAAGAGAAGAGTCTGCAAACTGGAGGGAGGCCAGAGAAGGCAGATTCCAGCACACCACCTTCACCTAGAAGTCACTCTATCCTCTACCTAAGTTACTCCTACACTTGCCTCTGAGTTCGTGTTGCCCGTGTTATTGTGCTCACTCACATAAGATAAGTTCCCCTCCCTTCTATTGGTTTTGTTTGTAGAAGCTCACTGACCAACCAAGTGTTTATTGTGTTTAAATTTTAAAATTTGCAATTATTACTATTATAAAATTATAGAATGGTTGATATGAACAAAATGAAAAGCTTTCAATACAGAGAAGTGAGAACATTGGAAAGTATCAATTCACCTGCAATCATACCTCTTAGAGATTGCCATTGTTCTAAATGCTAAAGATTTATATATTTATTTATGGTTTTGTTCTTTCTTTCTCTTGGTAGGAACTTGCTAAGAAGCCCAGGTTGGCCTCAAATGCCCTATCCCCCTGCCTTAACTTTCCACATGCTAGGAATCCATGTATGTACCACCACAGTCAGCCATGACTTCCTTATTTCTTAAGATTACGTTGTAATGCTCTATAAGGACAATAACTGCTTTACTGGGCACGGTTTTATGTTGTTGAAATTTGATTGCAATTACTATTCAGTTATATACCTGTATTATAAGTTATTTATTCCCATATGCTATTCTTGGATATTTGGATTGTTTTCAATTTTTTCATGTTGGAAAGAATATTGATAAAAATATTTTTAGTCATAAATCCATGCATGCAGCCCTTATTGGTTCCTCATGGCCAAGTGTTAGATGTGTGTTTCTGTCAACTTTTATTTCTATTTCATCTCACTGAAGTACTGTTGGTTTTCTTTTTTCATTCCTTTTGACAATCACCAATTCAAGCTTCTAAAATATTGCATTCCAGCTGAATTACATACTCCCAGCAGTCTCTGTCCGGGAAGAGAGAAAAAATTGACAGAGATTTTTTTCTCACATGAAAGTGTGTTTCTGGTCATAAATGTTTAAATGTTTCCTGTGCATTTATAACTTCAAATTCATTGCGGAAAAGGCCCTTATATGTCTCGCTGGCTGGCACCTACGAAAATGTTGGCATTGTCAAACTTAGTGATCTTGTGGCTTCTTATGAAAACCCTGGTTGTACCTTTTGGTAATTTGAAGGACTTGAAATCCAGCTGTCTTATCTAGATGTAACTGACAGCAAGATGGATGTTCTTTTTGCCCATAGCTAATATTTGGCTTAGTATTACATGGAAATTAAAGAAAGACCAGATTCACTGTTTTATTCTTCCACTGGCCTAACATTCATGCTAGAATATCTTGGATGCAGAATGACACTTTTCTTATCTCCCATTCAGGGCCACTATCAGGGCAGATGAGCAATCCACTGAGACTAATCCCTAGGGCAAAGGTTTTAGGTATGTAGTTGAATTCCTATATTATATCCTATAGTTTTGATGTCCAAGTTAAGGAAAAGAGAGGGGTTAACCTATGAAACAATAGGAGTAACATAGTGTCCATTTATCCATTCTTCCTTTTTCCATAAATTTCATTCCACACTTTAATATTCTCAACCCTTTCATCAGCACAAAGTGATTCTTATAGTCCTCTCCATTTTAGAAGAAAACCTAGGTAAAATCACAGAGGTGGTTGACAAACTATTCTAACTCAGGAAATATACTGAAGATTGCAGTGGGAATTTACATTCCCACTCCTCATATATATAACATGGACATCTAATTTCCTTTGATTGCATGAGGGTGACTTATGAAAGAGAAACTGAGCACTAAAGGTGTGACTCAATCAGAGCACAAGGTCTTGGTTGATTCCCAGCACTGAAAAACAAAACAAAACAAACAAACAAAAAACAGAGGAAATAGGAATGTGAGAGGACTAAAAAAAGAACCTTGAATAATATCCATGTTCAATGACAGGAAAGGAAAGATGAATTAGAAAAAACAGTAAAAGTGAATGCAAAGGAATGGCCAGAGTAGAGCACAAAATGAAGAAAAGAATTGATTTTCAAAAAGAAAGATGCCAGCAGATATCACCAAGCATTAGATTATTAATGTAAGGCCCATAGTGTATCTACTACTCCAGAGCTCAGAAGCCCAAGTGATGGGGGAATGTTTTTCTGTATGCTGTGAAAATATGTTGCTCTGATTAGTTGATAAATGAAGCCATTTGGCCTATGGCAAGGCAGCTTAGAGGCAGGCAGAAAATCCAAGATAGATAGGAAGAGAAAGGAGAGGAAAAAGCAGATGCCAGATGCCACCAAAGGAACAACATGCCAGCAGACTGATAAGCCATGGCCATCTGGCAACTTATACATTAATAGAAATGGGTTAACGTAAGATATAAGAACTAGATAACAAGAAGCCTGTCATGGCTATAGTTTAAAAATGATATTTGCCTGTGTGTATTTATTTGGGTCTGAGTGGCTGCAGGACTGGCGGGTGAGAGAGATTTGTCTTGACCACCAGCCAGATGGGACACAGGAAAACTTCAGCTACACCCAGGAGTGGAAGAGCTGATGTACTTTGTTATACTCCTTACAACAGGCTGTTTCAGAGAAGCAAAAGTTAATGAAAGCAACTGACACAAGAATATGTGTGAATATTCACACTACAACAGTAAATTAATTGTGGGTATCCTGATAGTTTTTTAATGCCCCCCCCAACAAAAAAAGAGTTCAAATTTAAAACAAAGGAAAGAGGAACATATTTACTGCACTGATTTACTTGGGTGGTAGCAGACAGGGGCTGGGATGGAAAGATTAAGTCTAGTCAGAAACAGGCTGATTTGAGGCTTTATCATTTATTTAATGGGTATAGTTAAATAATTATCCTAAACCCAATAACAGAAAAAGAGACCTTAAGTGGACCAATGTTGAATATGTCATTTTATTAGTTACTTATCTTGTTGCTGTGACAAAAAATACCTTTCAAAAGCAATTTAAGGCAAGAAGGATTTTTTTTTTTCAGATCACAATTGAAGAGAATCATGCATTCTTTCTCATAAGGAAGTCATAGTCCCAGGAGCTTGAGGCAGTTGCTCACATCATATCACAGGAAGCAAAGAGCTTGTGCTCAGCTCTCTTTCTTCTCTTTATTCAGTTCAGAATGTCAGCCCCTTGAATAGAGCTGGCAACAGCAGAAGGAAATCTTCCATGTCAGTTAACCTAATCCAGATAATCCCTCACAGGC
The DNA here is from genome assembly GCF_949786415.1 of Peromyscus eremicus. Lineage (NCBI taxonomy): Eukaryota > Metazoa > Chordata > Mammalia > Rodentia > Cricetidae > Peromyscus > Peromyscus eremicus. The sequence goes on along the minus strand of NC_081416.1, from coordinate 28,184,420 downwards.
ATGCCCAGAGGACTGCCTCCTAGCTAATTCCAGATCTTGTCAAACTAACAATCAGTGTCAAGCATCACAGTCATGAACTAAGGATTGTGGCTGATATAATTCTGAACAGAGCCATGCATGTCTGTTGGACTGACCAGTCATTGGTGACTTTCAACCATGATTTCAGAGATCCCAGAAGAGTTTTCATCATAAGAAATTAATGTGAACATTCTATCTACTTTTTGAAAATCTTACTGAAAAGATAAAGAAACAGATAAAATGCTGAAGGAACACCTGGTGTCTTCTGAGCTATTCTTCCCTGGCCCAACTCCCAGCTGTGCCAACAATATTCCTGATGATGTTGGGAAGGTAATCTGACTGCTCAAAATGTCTTAAATATAAGATTAGAAATAATAATTCATATTGTCATTAGAGTTAAAGCTAAATATTTCTGGGACCATGTCAGATATGAATGTTATGTTACATATGAGGAGATATAAAATCAGAAGAATTTTGTTTTTTTAAGTTTTAGAATGGTATATACTGGAGAAATAGGTTGATTATAGAAGAAAAATAAGGTTGTAATGGGTAAAGTATGATAAGAGTTTGGCAGGAAAAGTCTGGAGGACAGTTAAGATTTTTCTTTTTTTAAGAAAAGAACGTAACAGTGAAACCCTTTAAGCCTTTAAGCAAGCTATATTAAGGAAAGGAGCCAAATTAGTGTGAAAGACTCCATAGTCATTGCTAGTCAGTAGACCTAATGTGTGGGAAAGAGAGAGAAACAGAGGGAGAGGGGGGGGGGAGGGAGAGAGAGAGAGAGAGAGAGAGAGAGAGAGAGAGAACTGTGAAATGAATACCAACTTAAACTGGCTGCGAGCAATCATAGTGAAAACACTGTGTGTGATTCTGTGTGACAGTAATCCAAGTGGTTGCCGAAACAGAGAAGGCAGACGGTCGGATGACTACAAGGTCTGGTACTTATGGCTTAAATATTCAGGGAGGGAAAGGAAGCAGGGATGCTGGAGAGTCTAACAGGAGTGTGGGGTGTTTACCCACCAACCCCACAGCTCCCCAGAGTTTTCTTGAATGTGAGCAGCAGGAAATATTAGATAGAAGGATTTATTGTGGAGAATCTTGTGGAGATAAACAGATAGAAAATAAAGGATAGCCTCGAGAGGGCCTGGAACCTATTCCAACGGGCCCCGACTGTCTCAGCCCCAGAGTTTTTATAGAGACACCAAGGGGTGGAGCAAAAGACCTCCTCCTCCAGCACAGCCAAGTGCAGACCATCTCAGACACCTGCACTCAGGCCCGTGGTCCTAATCATCCTCTATGCAGACCTGCTGGGTAAAGTCACGAGGAACCTGAAAACGGGCTCCCACAGGTCCCTTTCTTAATATATAAAAAATATTAATGGCTTACAGCAATCTCCATAGCTGTTACACCTCCCAGTATGGGAGTAGAGGATGATAAAGATGGCATTTCTCTTTTGAATTAGGTCCAAGGTGACTACAGCAGTCTTAGCTGCCTCAAGCCCTTTCTAAACCAAAAACTCTTAAGGCGACTACAAACTTAAAGAATCCCTTAGCTTCATCATTACCATTAACAGGTTAGCATAAATATTGCTATACATAGTCACAATTCTCCCAATCTTACAACACAAAGCAAACTCTTAACAGAACCATTTGAATTAGCATATATGGTGCCATATATAGTTAACAATTTTCTCTGTCTTACAACATTAACTCTTAATCATTTGAATTTTCTTGCTAACAGAACATAGGAAGAACTTCGATGTATTCACATCAAACTTAAATATTTCCTTAACTCCACAAAACCAGGGTGCATTAATATCAATAGGTTTCTGCAAACATAATTCAATCTCATAACTCCTCCTTTTCTTTATAATTTTTTAAACAAAATCTCAAACCTACTTAGAGGAACCCAAACTTAAACAATTCCTACAAACCCATATTGAAAAGCAATATTTTCAATCTAACCATTAACACTTTGAAAACTTCTAGCAAAACATCCAAAAGCAGTTTCTTAATAAAACTCTTTACACACTTTAAAAGTAGTCTCTTAGTATACCCCATTTGCATTTCTTACTAACAAAACATGACATTAATCCACTCAAAGAAAATATTTTTAAATTAAATAGACTAAGAAATATTAACTCTCCCTTTTATAATTTTTTAAGCAAAATCTCAAGCCTAGTTATAAAACCCAAACTTCTGTTTAAACAGTTCGATTTGTAACACAAAACCAGTTCCATAAGTAATTCCGTTTTTACATAAACAGTTCCACAAAACAATTCATGAATCACCAGTTAATAAAGCATATATGCATACACAAAACTGCATCTTGATTCTAGGTAGAAATAAATTTCTTCATTTAAACAGTTCCATTTTTAACCCAATTCCAGCAAACAGTTCCTAGGTCATTACTATGAATAATATCAAAATTGTCCCATTGCAATGAAATCTCTATTATTTATTTCATTTCTTAAGTCTTAAAATTCAAATGATAAATTCTGGTACTAGCCTTCCAAATATGAGAAATCCATAACCAAAATCTTTTTGTAATTTTATCTCATTTTAAGTTCAAAAAGTTCAAACAAGAAATAAATTCTGGTATCAGGCTTCACTTCCAAATATGAAGAGACGTTTTTCAACCAAAACTTTTTGCAGTTAAAAATTTTTGTTCAAACAAGCGTCTCTGAACTTTTATTCTCAAGCCAGAGACCTTTTTAGGTACAGTAGTATTCTAAACCGCACCGTTTTTGATGTTAGCTCAGGTTTTTTCTGTGTTGCGTCGATTTTCCATGGATCTCAGCTGCGGATGCCTTGTTTTGCTGTTTCTGGTGTCTGCCACTCTTAGCTTCTTAGCAGCTTCTGGAGCTTTTGAAACCATTCAGACTGCCTACTTTACAGTTTACTGGGACACTAACCTTCTGTGTCTCGGGTTCTTTCACCATATACATTAAGAATAGATTCACACTTAACACTTACACTTTTTTTTTTTTACAAATTCACATATAACATTAACATCTACTTATTTATACTCTTCAAGGAAACTATAGAACTACTTTAGCAAATATATTTCTTATTACTTCTTATATACTTATCTTATTTCTTATTTGAACTTATATTTACAACTAGTATCTTTACTCCTTATAAGCTCATTACTACACGTCTTAAGACTACCTTAGATATTTCTTGCAAGCTTATATTCTTAAAGGAACTCTATAGATCTATTTTACAAACTTATATAGGGCTACCATTAGCATATATTTAACTTAGCAAACACCTAAAGATTTCTTAACACAGATCTAACAAAACAGAATAATTTCTACAAACTCACACATCTTATTTTCGTCTTTCTACTTCTTACTCTTAATTATTATCACTATCTCTATTAGAAAGATTCTCTTAACTAGACAGGAAGTAAGTACATCATTTCTAAAGTTTAGAGTTTATAGTCAGCTTTGTTATAAAGCACTGGGATTTAGTGAGTGTTGTTGTTATAGAATTGTGATAGTTGTTGCTAGGGGACTGTAACCTTCCTGGGATGACACCACACTCCAAAGTTGCCAGTTCTCTCAGCCATTCCAGACCAGCAGAGTTCCACTGTCAGCGGTAGACAGTTTTTAACTAGAGGCTGTCCCTTCACTCAAATTCATAGTAGTTCCCCTAAGTGCTTCAATTCAGACAAATGTTTCTATTACAGCAGTACTTTTGGTTTGTTCTACTGAAAAACTTCACTTCACCCTGAGGGTGAAATTACCATATTTAGCTGCTGTAAAGTTCTTTGCCAAATACTGCACAGCTATTAGGTGATATAAAGTATTTTTCTAAAGGAGCTAGTAAAGCCAAAAGCAGCATAGCTCTTTTTCCTCTATTTCCTCGCTGTTTGCATTAACCAGTGACAAAACCTCAGAAACACTAATTGAGCCACTTTCATTCTGGTTCCTTTATAGGAACGTCATTGGAGCTGACCCTTCCTTAGTTCCACGCTCCTTACCAAATGCTCCGGTAACCACCGAGCTTCATTCTCCTCTTGTGAAAAAAAACAAACATGTCCTCAACCCCATATTAACACAGGATCGGGACCCTTCCATAATCCCAAGCAGGGATCTTTCCATTTCGCATTACCCTCAGCTAAAGGACCAGGAAGATTGGAGTGAGCTCTAATATGGCCCACAAAGCATGGCAGCTTTCTTTTGTGAATAGCATCTTGAATTTATTGAAACATTTTGACTTGGTTGTTGTTAGTTCCAATAGTTTCACCAAAACTGTTACTATTCAAAGGAGTCAAGAACATAGATGTTCTTGCTTGAAACATATCCTTCATTAGCTTACTCTGAGAAAAAGCATTTTCAGGATTTAGTATTTTCACTTCATTAGCTTTAACTCCTGATGTCATTAGCAGCTGTAATATTTAGCATTGATTTCTTATAAGGAACTTTCAGGTGAAGCAACTGTTTTGTAAGACAGCTAGATTTTCTGAAGTTTGCTTCCCATCTATAAAGCAGTCATTTATTTTTTGAATGCCTGTTTCCTTGTCTCCTTATTAGATTTGCAAAGGAATTACTCATTGCAGGCAGTTTGTTCAAAAGGTAAAGAATGTACTCTAACTCAGAGATGCTGGCCAGTCGCCCCTGGGTTTTTGGTCAGAAGAGAAGATACAATGCTAACAGTTTGCATTGCCTCAGGGGATCTTTGCATTAGGATGATTAGGAGCAAGCTTTTTCATTCTGAAACACTCAAAACCTTTGATGCCTCAGCTCGGCTGTAACTGAAAAGCTTGGCTTTTTTGCCTTTCTCGGGTAAAGTTTCCTGCCCTTTTGGGTTCTCTGTAGCTCTTCACCCACTCTCCCAAGCGTTTCCCTCAAGGTACTCTGACCCACTGTCTTTTACTAGCTTGAAGAGACAGGGCTTAGAAGAGGTTTTTAGGAACTTGTCCCTGCCTCCAGCATTGCAGGGAGGATTTTTAAAGCTTGAAAGAGAACTTGGAGAGGTTTTGCTGTCTTAAGAGGTTTGTTGTTTTCCCTTAGAGCTAATCACAGGCGGTCCCCATACTAATATCTTCAGGTGATTCTAATTTGTCCTTGAGAGAGAAAGTTAAAGGCTTTAGTTTTTAAGTTTAAGAGAGCTTTTGAGAAAGATTAAGGCTTTTTAGAGAGATTTTTCCCCCAAATTTTCCAAGAAAAGCTTTATCGTTTAAGAGAAAGATCCCCTCCCCCCCAGGAGAAAGAAAGACCAACTTTTCCCAAAACTTCCCAACTTTAAACTCTGACTTCTTACACCCCCATTATTGCCTCAGGGAGAAGTTACTTTCTCCTGCCACTTGGACTTAGCATTTCACCTGTCCCCAGGTCAAAAGCTTCCATAGGAAACTTTTTCTTCCCCATAAGCTCAAAGAAGAGCTTTTTTACTACCCGCAAAGCCCAAAGAAAGATTTTCCCCCCAGTTTGCATTCATAGCCCCTAAAGTTAGAAAATTGAAGAGTTTTTCTGTCTAGTTGCCTTACTTATTTTTCCTACACAATCTTACACTTCTAAGTTTTTCCTAAACTATATTACTACCCTATACGTTATACTTATTTTTCACAGATAGAAATTGAGAAAGAGATAGAATTTTGACAGAAGAGAATTTTGCACTGCAGCATTGGACATCCTTCCAGTCTTCCTTTTCTCTCGAGGATAAAACCCCTGCCTCTCCATAACACTGGCATGCCTTTCCACTGGCAGGGCTGACCCACACTTTCACCAAAAACTCTGTAATAAAACTATTATTTTCCTTTATCTTTAGTCCCTATTACTTTGTCTTTAGTCCCTGTTCATTTGTCTTTAGTCCCCCCTTTTTTTAATCCCCCCTTTTTTTCTTTAGTCCCTTTTTCTTCTTTTTTCTTTAGTCCCTGTTCGGGCGCCATTCTGTGGGGCGTTTACCCACCAACCCCACAGCTCCCCAGAGTTTTCTTGAGTGCGAGCAGCAGGAAATATTAGATAGAAGGATTTATTGCAGAGAATCTTGCGGAGATAAACAGATAGAAAATAAAGGATAGCCTCGAGAGGGCCTGGAACCTATTCCAACGGCCCCGACTGTCTCAGCACCAGAGTTCTTATAGAGACACCAAGGGGTGGAGCAAAAGACCTCCTCCTCCAGCACAGCCAAGTGCAGACCATCTCAGACACCTGCACTCAGGCCCGTGGTCCTAATCATCCTCTATGCTGATCTGCTGGGTAAAGCCACGAGGAACCTGAAAACGGGCTCCTACACCCGAGAAGGAGTGAATGCAGTGTGGCTAAGACTTACACAAATGGGGAATGAATCAGGAGAAATGACAAATGGGGTAATAGGGCTGCTGTAGAGGGACTAGACATCTCCATTTCACATTTCACGGGAGAAGAGTCTATAATCAGACTGGAACACTGGAGTCTGCCATAGAACACTCAGATGATATAAAGAACATGTGTGAGTTTAAAACGCAGAGCAGAGCATAAATAAAGGCATCTGTAGCAGAGATATCAGGGCTGTGACAGAGCTGTTCTGGCGATTTCATTGTGAATATATTCACAACTGACAAAAAGTCTCTACTCTGCCTCCAGCAGGCTTCAAGCTACTTGCTGATAGGAGGTGGAGCAGCGGAAAAGACTTGTCTCACTAAAATAGATACTGTATTTTCCATAGCCAGTGGTGTGATGCAACTCAGAGAAAGCAGAATTGAGCCTATAACTCTTCAGACCTCTTGGTGAGAACAGCTAATGATGCAAATCACAAATGTGGGTGGAGCAGCTGGGAGACTGCTGAGACATGATAGTGAGTCATGGATGCACTTTCCAACAGCACCAGGATCTTGCCATCTACCCTTGGCTATGTCTTGTGGAAGTTCTAAAAATGGTCAAGAGACAGCATGGTCCCCAAAGCAGCGGCATGTATGGTGGACTGAATTTTTCTCCCCTAAGTGTTTGTGGTCTCTGGAAGAACATCGTAAAGCTAAACTACTTTAGGTCTTGAGGGATGATGATGTCAGAGACTCTTCTGTTCGCCAGTCTGGAAACCATTCAAGCCAGTAGACACTTTTTATAAAGTGTTTGGAGTTTCCTCAAGAATAGGATCAAATCTCTTCAGTATGCCGTTTCCATCCCATGACACTATGTGGACACTCAGTTCCAGTTTGTTCAAGTCAGACTTAATAAGCCTATGTTCTTTTAAAGACACAGCCTGTTGCTACAGAACACACAACACATTTTCCCACAGGAGCAGAGAAAAAGAGGAAAGGACAAGGTCTTATGGCTTTGCAAAGGAAAAATATGAATCTTGGAATCTATTGGATCTAAAGTCATGCTTGGGTTCCTGAAATAATAGCCTCCAGATTAAGTAGAATATTAATCTTTTGTAATTTGAAATTGTTCATCTGGCAAATGGAGACAATAGTGGACACTTTATAGAATTCCTGATAAGGCTAATTATGACAGTGTGTATAAAACACCGTGTGTGGTTCTAGGGGATCAGATCTTCCCCTCACATTATTTGTTTTGGTCATGTGACTATAATAGTATAGAACATAATATATCATCTTATATTCTGCTGTTAAATACTGAAAACTACAGTAAACTCCCAAGTTTTCTTCTCTGAGTTGATTTCTTATGATTTCAGCTTTTACTTGCTTGCAGGTTGACGTTAATGCCCCTGTGAGATTCTTCTGTCTGTGGATGGAGCATAGCATGGTAAGATGAATTCTGGAATATTAGCTGCTGGCAACTCCAAAAAACAATGTCAGATATTATGTCACAGCCAAATTTATATCCCTATGAGGTTTTAAACCAGTCAGTTTTTTAAAATGTATTTTAACTTTTTCACAGATAATTTCATATATGTATATAGCATATTTTAATCATATCTGTCCCCATTCCACCTTTCCAATGCCTCTCAGAGCCTCCCCACAGCTGCCTACCAACTTCATGTCCTCTTTATTTTTTTGTGACCCATTGAGTCAAATTAGTATAAACCATTCATTGTTCTGGACTTTGACTAACACATATTACAGTAGCTCAATTCAAAAGAATGTTTGTATAAGACAGGTTCATTAAGATACCTGATCTTTTTCTTTTGGAAATCAAAGCATCATCTATCCTCATAAAAATATCAACCAGCTGTTAGTAATTATCCTTCAATCATGACTTAACAATGTACTAAAACAGTGCTAAACTTTGTTGAATGTTCTAATAACCTGGGGAATCTTTTTTAAAAAAATTATACAAGTTTCTCCTTGGCAATTGTACACCTTGCAGCTTAATGGCTGCAGAGTGTGACTGGACATGGGACTTTCCCAGATTACTCTGGCTCACAGCAGGGCTTCAGTAACTACTCATTACTGAAAAGCCATTAAAAAAACAAAACTTGCTTACAACTGCACACATGTGTTTGCATTGGAATCATTCAGCCTGTGTTCGTTGATTCATGTGATAAATATTTGTCTAAAACATTTCTAGACACAACCTTCTTAAAGTATGTTGTTTTTAACAGTACTGACTCATTTGTGTTTGCCTCCATAATCAGGGAAAACACTTTATTGCAAGGGAAAGAAGAGCTTGGGAGCTTAATGGAGACTCTTTTGGTTAAAAAAAAAAAAAAAAAAGATAAACTTTACATGTTCCATGCCAGAGCAATCCATTAGTCTTCTCTTTTCCTCTCTGAAGATATTCTGTTTTAATAAAATATGAAAGCACGAGAGCAATTCAGATATAGCATTTTTTCTAGGTCTCATATTGCAGTGTTAGAGACCTGCCATGTATGCATGACACAAGCACAAAATAATATGGAACCTCCCCTCTGCAGAAAACAGAACAATCCCCCCCAAAAGTAATGACTGAAGCAATCTCTGAAACAACTATGAACGAGAGTTCTCAATGAATAAGAATGGGAAAGAGTATGTAGGACTCAGGAGTTAAAGAAAATGTCTTCAGAGGTGAAATGGGTGAGCTGGGCTTGGAAGTGGTGGCAGAATTTGAAAGGTGGGGGAAAGAACTGGGTTTCTATAAATCAAGAACAAACACATAGAAATGATGTAAGTTTCAGCGCTGTAGCAAATTGTAGACAGAAGTTTCTGTCTTGCCTGGTCCCGCAGCTGTTAAGTCCCAAATAAACACCCAGAGGCTTGTATTAACGACACACTGTTTGGCCTATAGCTCAAGCTTATAACTAACTAGCTCTTATGCTTCATTTAACCCATAATTCCCATCTATGTTTAGCCCCATGGTTTGGTACATTTTCTCAGTCCAACATTCCTATACATCTAGCTGGCAACTCTATCTTTGCCTTTCCTCTTCCCAGAATTCTCCTAGTCTGGTTGCTCCACCTACACTTCCTGCCTGGCTACTGGCCAATCAGCATTTTATTAAACCAATATGAGTGACAAATCTTTACAGCACATAAGAGCATTTTCCCACATCATTCCAGGTGGGACAGAAACTTCCATCTACAGCAAAAAGCTTGCTATTCTCATGCAACTAACAATAGGAACTGTGAGATTTTTCAAAACATCATGACCATAAAATGAGTATATTATATTTGCTCACCATTTTCTAGTTTCCAGAAAAATAAGTGGTATATATTATGTGACTCAGCTTCCATTACTATAGCAATTATCTGAAATAATCAATGTACAAGGGGAATGGGTCTATTTTAGCTCACAGTTTTCAAACTTTAAGCCAATGACTGATTGGTCTTTTGCAGGACAGAACACCAGGTAGGTATGGAGGAAGACCAAACTCACTCCTCACTCACCCTCACAGCCAAGAGGCAAAAGTGACTGAAAGAGACTGGGGTACACCGTCTCTTTTGAGGGAATCCCCCTCAAGACCCAGAGACTACCTATCGACCCTTCCTCTTAAAATTTTCACCACTTCCCTATAGCACCAAGCTGGGGGAACAATTGTTTTCTGCATGAGGATCTTGGGGAGACATTCCAAATTTAAGCAGTGGCACAATAAGTGCTTAATAAATTCTTACAGATTAAATGACTGAATGAAAAAAATGAAGGAAAGACTGAATCAGATTGACACTTGTCAATCACCAACTGAATGTCCAGTCATGTGCTAGAAAGTAGGAACACATCCATGAATGACTGCCTAGTCTATTCTCTATAACCGTTGACTTTGCTTTGTTTGAGACATAGCGCTCTCTCTCTCTCTCTCTCTCTCTCTCTCTCTCTCTCTCTGTAGCAAAGAATGGACATAAATTCATAGTGATCTTCCTGCTTCAACCCTCTCCCCACATGATGGATTGCAGACATGAGCCCCACACCTGGTATTCCTTTGTTCTTCAATTTTCAATTTTCTATAGATCACTTAAGGAGTTTACTAAAAATAGCACTGGGATTTATCCCCCTTTCAATTCCGAGAATGTTTTAGTTAGGTTTAAGGAAAATGCTTTTAAATAAAACCTTCCCAGTCCTCCAGGTATTCTGACATCACCAGTCTAAGAATTACACCCTGAGAGATAGTCAAAAGAAAAGGCCCATTTATCATTGAACAAAGGAGTATGTATCAATGTTGCAAAATAGGTGTTGTAGCAGTGGTTCCCTCAGGAGATGACACCTGGACTGAGTCCTAAAGTATGAGTCTGTGTTCCTGAGATTCAGGATGAAAAGGGGAAAGCTATTCCCTGCAGAAGGAGCATCATGGAGATAGAGGCCAAGTTGGGCCTCGAAAAGACAGGAATTGGCTGTTACAAAGATTCGCTATATCTTTGGATGCATTGTTTCTCAGTACCACTGTGGTCTAATGTTACCAAAGAAAAGGCCAGCAGTGCTTAAAGAATGTTAGGAGACAGAGGATCGCCAACAGAGGCTGTGGGTGTGTTTCTCAGAATCCACCTCTACTCAATCAACCTAAACTTGGGTTTACCCATGAACACAGTTAGTTTTCAGTTTAAAGAAGATTCTATAATTCAGTTCCAGGAAAACTGGGCCATAAAAAGCAGAACTACAGTTTCTAAGTACTGACTTCCTCTGCGCTAAGCACATTGAGACTTAATCCAGAATATGTGACCTTTTACCCTAATTATGAAGAATGGAACAAAATGATTTTCCAACTGAATACAAATCATAGATGTGCTTCTTCTCTAAGGAAGAACTCAGACTCTAAAGGACAGTCCAGTGCAGTTTGTGATACATTTCCCACTTACACAGATCTGCATGCTAACATTCGCTTCCTCTGGAAAGCACACACAGAAAATGATCCCAACAATAAGGCCTGTTGGTTTGCTTTCTGTATGTTGATGCTCCTGATTTTCCTCCCATGGGGTGGAGATGTTGTGAATTATCTAAGGAGAAAGAACCAGGTTGACAGAAGACTGTCATTAAGTCCAGATTCCTCTGCACTTTTCCCTCTACATAATTCTGGTTTTGGCTCAAACAAGTTTGATGGTCTTTCAGATCTGGAACATGCATAGGGGAGAGACTGTAAGCCATCAGTTGAGGATTCTGAGGACATGTAGCTCCCATGTACTCATCCCTCAATTATTAATTGAAACCTCAGGAGTCTTCTGGAGCACCTGGGGAGTTATGACATCATTTATAACACAGTAGGTTTCAAAGAGACCTAAAGGTAAGTAGAAATTCTTTATTTCCTGTTCCTTCATGCCAAGGCTCTGCATAGACTCTCCCATCTGCAGAGGATGGGAGTGGTGGCCCTTCCCATGTCTCTGCATTTTTTTCTCTCTCGGAGCTGCAGTAGCTTGTCACTCCACCTGTATTTCAGAAACATTCTGTTTGCATGATATAAAATAGTTCTTATCTGTGCACAACGTGCCACAAGACTCATTCTTTCTAACAACCGGAACAATGGGCACACCTACCTCACGGAGCACTGTCGTCTTTCTTGAAAGGGATTTCTCTCATTTCCACACTAATCAAACTGAATGCTTGCCAGGATTAAAGGTGTGTGTGCCACCATTTTCTGGCCTCTATATCTAATGGCTGTTCTGTTCTCTGACCCCAGATAAGTTTATTAGGGTGCACAATATATTGGGGAACACAATATCACCACAGATCCTACGCCTGCTGGAGAGGAAGCTGCTCTTTTTGTCTCTAAACCTGTAAAAGAAAAGTTAAGATTTAACATCCGCATTTGGGGGAGCCTGTATTTAAAGGTGGATCCTTCATCAAGCATCTGTCTCTGGGACCCTGTTTGTTCTGTACTGTAACCTGGGGAGTGGACTCTCACTTGCGGTGCAGCACTAGATTTGAACAGACGTCTCGGAACCCGCTTTTCCTCTTTGGTCCTGTTCATATAATCTTGCTGCATCTCTCCTGTATTTTTCCCTTTGATTTTTTTTTTTTTTGGTTAACTATATATATATATATATATATATATTTTAGATTCATACATGTATACAATATATACTGATATGTTCATGCCTCCCATTACCCTCTTCTATCCCCTTCATACACCCATTCACCCCCTTCTCTTCTTCCCATCTGGCTTCCTTCCCACTTTCCTGTCTTTTGTTTTTTGTGCAGGTCTAGTGCAGGTTGCCATAGATGCGGTGATTGCAGCCTCCATTCATATGGAAGTGATTCCACTGGAAAGACCGGAAGTAACTTTCATTCATAGTGATGCCAGTGGGCAGGTGGAAAGTAGAGCTTTGATCTTGTCAAGTTCCTAGTGCGTCTGGCTAATTTCAATTAAATCCTAAAATACCTTGAGGTGTGTTTCTTTGTGGAAGTCTTGACAATTGCACACAAATCACCCCCCTTCCTGTGGATGGATCTATGATACCCAACAAACTGGCATCTGAATTTCAGTTACTGTGTAGTACCAGTAACTGTTGAAGCACTGCCAGGTTTTTATGAGAATTCATAATTGGGGCTCAGCTTCCTCAGTTGTAGGGTGACCGATTTTGTTTTTTAATATCCAAGGCCAACCACAATCAGCAGATACAGTTGTACATCGCTCCTCACGAGGGATTCTTGCAGGTAGTTCCCATTTAAGACAATGACTTCAGTCAGCTCTCCACCTAGGCAAAATCATTAGCTTTCTAGTCAGCCACGTGTCAGGAAGTATGGTTGCAACAATTATCATGAGTTACTCAGAAGAAAAGAGATTCCCTTTCCCTGTGAACAACACTGAAATGTGTTATATGTGTTTTCTCAGAGGGTCCTAATGGAGCTAAAAGATTCCCATTACCTAGTGCTGTCAATAGTCACTATGCCATAGCAGTGTAAGCATCACTCACATGCTCGTGCTGAAGCTAGTGTAAGCAAACCTAACATGCTGTCACTCGTACAACGTGCCATAGCTTTGATGTAGATCACATAATGCTTATTTAATTATAACTATTAGTAGTGGTTTCTGTGTGCCCTATATTTGTAATTTTTTGAGAACATTGTACATAAGCACTGCATCTGTATTCCTTTTGCCCCTTTCCATGGTTCAGCTCCTCCTGTGTCCCCCTACCTCCCAAAGTCACACACACACACACCCTGCCAAATCCATTTAAGGTTGCTCATGTATCCAAGACTGGCCATTTGGGACTGGAAGACCTATATAGGAGTTCCCCAGAAGAAATTGATTCTTCCTTCCTCAGCAGCCATTGACTCCCTGTAGTGCGTCATTTAGGGGTAAGACAGTGTGGAAATTTTCCCATCCACGTTGGCATGTCAGATCGTGTGCCAGTCTTGATCAGGCAAGACATTGGTAAGGTTTCAAGGGTGAACTTTCCCTGTCATATCTAGGGGACATGAAATAACAGCAGGCAACTTGGTCTCCTGGCCCTTACAATCTTTCTACAGCCGTCTGGTCCTTTTAGGTATAGTGGTTGTAGATGAATCAGTTGTGATTGGGAACCCCACAGTCTGAATTGTTCCAGTTGTATATCTCTGTAAAAGCCTCCATCTATCACATAAAGAAGCTTCATTGATAAGGGGTGAGAGCTACATCATCTGTGGGTTTAAGGATAAGTGTTTAGAAATTACATTAGTTTAGGGAAATTGTAGAAGTAACCGTCTTATTCAATAAGAAACACAGAACCAATGCAAAGATGAAAGCCCAAGAGGTCAGAGCTAAGAGCCTTACCTTCACTGCTGCAGCTATCCTCTTCAGCCAAGAGAACTACTTCCTGTGTGTTTGTTTTTATAAAGACTTTCTGTTCTGCCTTCTCATTGGTTGTAAACCCAACCACATGACCGCCTCGTCACTGCCTGTCTGTACAGACCTCCAGATCTTCTATGGTTGGTATTAAGAGAAAAGGCATGTGTCTCCATGCTGGCTGTATCCTTGAACACACAGAGATCTGCCTAGCTCTGCTTCCCAAGAGCTGGGATTAAAGGTGTGCACCACCACTGCCCAGCTTCCGCAATGGCTTACTATTAGCTCTGACCCCAAGGTGACTTTATTTATTAACACACAAATAAAATCACATTTCAGTACAAATAAAATATCACCATAGGAAATGGAAGTAGTAGGTTCTCTTCTAGGGCCTATACCTTCTTAGTATGGGCAGTTGGCTAGGCCTACATTACCAGGCATGATTACCTCCCACTGAGTGGGCCTTAAGTCTAATTAGACAGAGGGTTATACCCAAGTTAAAAGTTGTTACTTTTTTATGTATTCATAAAAAAATGTTTACTATAAAATAATATGCTATACTCTACTTGCATCAATCTCATGTATCTAACATTTACCAAGCCTTTTAATTTCATCAAAAGGCAAAGTAGAATGACTGGCTCATAACTTCTAGGTTATATAATTATGCTCTATGATGTTTATCTAACAAAATAATTTATTGAAACATTTATCACAATGTATACCCATCATTGATTGCCTATATACACCCAAAGTCTGTCTCTGGGTTTGCTCTTAGGAACACCTAAACAAAGGTATAACCTTGGCAAGTTTGGAACATGAGTTAATCACAAAATCATTGTCTTTAAGACCAAGAACTGTAACAAGAAAAGACTATGATTTTTGCAAATCTCCAGTTTTGACCAGCGTTTCAAATGAGTGGTTGATAGCTTTTCCATATCAGTGTTTACTTAATCTTCAGTAATAGGTATAATGTCAGGGAAAAACCAAAGACCATGCTTCAAAGCAAATGGGCACACTCTCATCCAAGAATGGGTCCCATGTCTTAAGAAATGGTTTGTACTTGAAGCTGTGAATGAATGTGAATTTCTTTTTTTTTTTTTTTTAATCAGGAGGTCCTGGACAGTGTTCTTATTCACACATAAAGTCACATGCCTCTTATCTACATCAAGGAATATCAACTCTTGACCTGTTTGTACCACATCTGTACTGCCTACTGAGACTAATGTCTTCAAGTTCTGATCAACACTGTGTAATATTTGACAAGTCTGGCTCCAGGCAGAAATCCTGTATGTGATCTTTCAAGTAAAACCACAGACAATTAAAGGGCTTTGATCAGTGGACCTTGTGGGGGAAATTACCTCCACCAATGAACTTGGTGTATAGTGAGTGCCATAGTTTATGAAGAAGCTGCAGTTCAGGCCTCAGGCAATGCTCTCCATCTTCAGGCCTGGCATGCTCACATGTTACCCTCTGTACTTTCTTACTGGGTTCTTAGCTGAGGGACTTCCTGCAGAGACTGCCTTATTTGTGGTCTTGGCACTTGCCCTTTCCTCCTCTTTGACCCAGGACTTTCTCACTTCCAGACTCCTTCCCTCAACCCATTTAGACTCTGCCTCTATGCCCTTAAAGAAGTAGGGATTCTGAGTTTGGGGACCTTCAGTGGTTGGGTTACTTTTCCCATCTACACTATATCTGATTCTCACTAATGCTGTTCTATGGGGGAAATGAAACACTAGTACACTTGTTTGTACAGTTATAGCAGGTGAACCAAGACTTGGCTGCTTGCACTCTACAGTAAGTGAATGAGGGCTTAATTGCTCCTTTCAGTTTGGTTCATTGCCATAACCGACTACCCACCTGGATGCTCAACAGTACTCTGTAAAACTATCATGGACCACACAACTGTTCTAGCCTAACTCTTTGGCCACAATAAGGTATATACACTCCTGGCATAGTATCAGTGATGAACTGTTGTCTGAGATGGGGCAACTCATGGCACCTTCTTTTAAACATGATCAGCATATTTCCAACAGATCAATCAGTTATCACATGACAGTTCCCCAGCCTCTAGTAGGCCTTTGAAAACTCAACTCTAAGCCATGTTCCATAGAGTGTATTAACCATCCACTCTCATGAAGATGTCTAAAGACTCCTTATAGTTCTTTATGGCTCTGACCCTGTGCTGACATAGGGCTTCTACATTTTTGAAATGAATAGAAAATAAATCCTGTCACCATTTCTCTCTACCAATCCAATTTCACCAACTATGTGGTGGTTGATTGATTGATTGATTGATTGATTCACATGTATTTTGTGAGATCATAGAAAGGGAATTCACCATTTCCTTTAGGGACCCTATGTGTTTTCTTTTTCTTTTCAACTTGCCAGGTTGTGACTGTTTATTAACTGACCAGATTACAAAAATGCCATGGACAACACCTTAGTTCATCCATCTAATAAGCCTGTTTATTTGGTCTTCTCTGTTGCCAGCATCGCCACCTCCCACAAAATGAGTTGTCTTTCTCTCCATTCCACTCATGGAGAAGATAATTTGAAAGACCGCAGGAAGTTATTCGCTTCTTTGAAGCGTTTTCCGACTCTATAGATCTCATGAATTAGATCCTTCATGCAGACAATGCTGTTTTTACTAAGAGATGGAGCAATCAATGAATTATCTGTCAAGGCAATTCTCTTCTTACTGATTTTGCCATAGCCACGTTTGTAGATGAGCTCATTTACTGACTTCAGGTTGGGGTACCCCCATACAAGTATGGTTCCACAATCCTTAGCATGTTGACTGAAGCCTTGTTGAGCTTAACAAAGGTCCCATTGAAAATCTGACGAAGACGGAGAAGCTGCAACACCTTGCGGACCTTTGGGCTTTCACCACTGATACCTCGGATTCTGATGACAAACACCAACTCGGTTCTGCAGGTATGTAGATGTTTTCAGCTTTTTTTTTTTTGCCATCCTAGCCGTCCAAATCTCGGTCCCGCACATCTGCCTGTATTCCTTGTGATAGTGCTTTGCCTTTTCATAGATAAGCTTCCTCCTTGCCTTTCACAGTGTCTTCAGGGCAAACTTCTTCCAAAGGAGCTTCAACATCAACTCTGTGAAATTCCTTTGCTTTTTCCTAAGGGTTTCTGGCACAGCAGGAACCTTTGCTTTCTTCCCCAGCCTAGCCTCTATGGTTCCAGTCAGGGGCAGGAGGCTGGAGGGGGAGGGGCCTGGAATGTGTCTTCTACTCTTTATTCCAGAAGTTTCTCTCTTAGGGAGCAGGCCTGGTGACTACGCTGAATTCTCCGGGTCCCTCAGGAATTCTGCTGATAAAAGTGACTTTTGCATAGAATGTCATTCTCAGTGGCCGTGATGCTAGAGCCTCGTGGGAGGCGTTGTTGAAGAGACACGGTCTAGCAAACAAAAATAATCCCAAAGAAACCCCAAAATCTTTGCGTTATTAAAATACCATAAGTGGTATGAACTTCCTCTGGAGTGTAGTCAACTTAACCAGGGGCAACGCTCTTAAAATGGGCTCTTTCTCTCCTAGGAGCTATCAGGTGCCACCAGCTTCTCTACTGGGGTGGGGGTACTTCATGCCAGCTTCTCCCCTCAGTGCTGGGATTTTGTCTGGCTTGAGCTTGCACAGGTCTTGGGTACTCAGTCACCATCTGCTGTGTGCACAGATGTGCAGCTGTCCTGTTGTGTGGAAGACACTGTTTCCCTGTAGTCCTCCACCAGTTCTGACTCTTCCACTCTTTCTGTCCTCTCTTCTATAGTGATTCAACTCCACTTCAACTCTTCCTGTTGCATCATTCCTTTTAGCCCTTTAGACCACTGCATTCTATTTTTCCTCCTTTGAATGCTCCCCCACTCCTGGGGGATGTCTTTCTGTACGCTATGAGTATATGTTGTTCCCATTGGTGAATAAATAAGCTGCTTTGGCCTATGGCAAGACAGCTTAGAGGCAGGCAGGAAATCCAAGGAGAGAGAGACAGGAAAGAGAAAGGTGGAGTCTGGAGAGATACGCCAGTTTCCACCAAAGGAGAAGCAAGATGCCAGCAGACTGGTAACACCACAGTCACATGGCAAAACATAGATTAGTAGAAATGGGTTAATTTAAGATGAAAGAGCTAGCTAGCAAGAAGCCTGCCATACAGTTTGTAGATAATATTAAGCAGGGCTGGGCAGGACTGGAGAAATTTACCACTACACCCCACTTTCACCTCACCCCCACATCAAAGCCCCTTATTAATTTACTGACCTCTATGGGTATTCCAAATGAATACCCTCTATGGTATTCACAAATAAGAAAAACTATATGATGTTTGTCTTTCTGGATCTTAGTTACCTCCATCTGGATGAGTACTTATAGCTCTACACATTTACCTGCAAGTTTTTTAATTTCATTTTTCTTAGCAGTTGAACAATATTCCATTAAATATATCACATTTTCATTGTTCATTCACTAGTTGATTAACATCTATCAACTGTTTCCATTTCCTGGTTATTGTGAGTAGGGGAGCAATGGACATGGATGAGGAGGTTTATCTATAGTGGAATATAGAGTCCTTTGGGTATATGCCCAAGAACAGTATACCTGGATCATGTAGTGCATCTGTTTCCAGCTTTTTGAGGAACCTCTACACTGATTTCCATAGTGGCTATACCAGTTTACACTCCAACCAACAGTGAGTGTTCCATTTTCCAACATCCACACCAGTGCCTATCATCATTGGTTTTTTTTTTTAATTTTTTTTTTTAATCTGAGCAATTCTGGCTGCAGTAAGATGAAATCTCAAAGTAGTTCAAATTTGTATCACCCTGATGGTTAAGGGTATCAAGCATTTTAAGAAATGTTTCTTAGTCTGTATTACATCTTTTGAGATCTCTGTTTAGTTCTATGTTTCGTATTTAATTGGGTTGTTTTCTTGATGGTTGGTGTTTTTATTATTTGTATACTCTAGATATTAACCCATGTCATATGTATAACTAGTAAAGATTTTTTTTACATTCAGTATGCTGCCTCATGGTATCTTTGCTGCATAGAAGCTTTTTAGTTTCATAGAGTCCCATTTATGATAGTGAAAGTATCATTTCAGAAGAAAACAAGATTTGATTTATCCAGACAGGTTTTTAAGTTGGGTCTTGGATGACAGGTTGGTCTGAAGACTTTTTCACTGTCTATGCTGTGAGATTAGTTGCACCCCAAAATGTCCTATCTCTCTCTCCTATGCGTCAATAATTCCTAGTTCAATCAGCATTTGGAAAGTGATGCTTAATGCCCCTAAGTCATGCTGTTGAAAACGCCTTCTCAATCTACTATATTAAAACCCATGACTAAATAAGTCAGGAGCCAAGTTTATGAAAGTACAGAGAGATAAGCAAGACACACCTCAGGAACTGTACGTGCAGACGTGATTGGCTGCAGGCCCAAGGAGATCTCAGCCTACGCAGTAGCAGCCTGGGATGTTTATGCTTGGCCTGCCTTGTTTTGTTTTGTAGACTTTTCCTTATTTGGGTCTTTTTCCTGTTTTCTGAAGAGATCAGTTTCTTCCCGAGGTTTTCATCTGTTCTTTGTCTCAACTGTCAAAAAGCTGCATGATGCTCTCCTGGCTTAATCCTAGTGGAGTGTAATATAACCAGGGACAATCATTGGCTCCAGTGTGATGAAAAAGTTCTGCCCTCCCTGAGGAGAGCCTGTGCACATCAGTAGCCCTCTTTAGAGACTGTTTTTCTCCTGTCTCCATCTGGTCTCAGAGAGTCAACTCAAGAAGCCTTACTTTCTGTATCCCATGCTACTGTGGGAGGGAAAAAACAGGAAGAGATGAGATTTGACTTGAGAAAAGGACCATCTCTCCTTTATCTCATTCATGCCCAGTGCCTCATACCTGGCCTGATTTAAAAAAAAAAAAAAAAAAAAAAAAAAAAAAAAAAAAAAAAAAAAAAAAAAAAAAAACACAGTGAAATAAAGATAAGAAAAGTGAGTGAGAGTTACTACCCAAGGATGGAAATTCTAGAAAATGGGAATTTTCTCTGTAACTTTGCTAAACCTGACCATGCAAGGTCAATCCCATTGGCCAAATACTTCAACCCCCTTTTTTCCCCCAAAAGCCAGCTGCCCTGATTCCTGGGGTCCAGATTTTAGTCATATTCCCAACCACATTTGAGTTATATTCCCAAAAGAAACAATCTCAAATGTTAAAATCCTACAAGTAGAAGTCTAGAAAAAATAAAATTAAACAATTTAAAAATACATTTATTTGTATGTTAAAATGGAAACTATTTGAAAAAAACATATGGAAGCATGACAGAACACTTCATAGGCAACTACGTTATAAACTAGATATCATTAACATGTATTTTTGTAAGGATAAAAAATGCTCAAAAAAGCTGTATGGTATAGGAGCCAAATTGTTATACAAAAGTGGTAACAAAGTAGTCCTTTTTAGATAATAGACTAAATTTATTATTATTTAATTTTTTCATACAATATAATTTGATATTCTGGATCATCTTGTTGGAGGGTTTTTTATTTCTAAATTTATTTTTATATATTCTAGATACTTACTGTTGATAGTGCCTGTTGAATTCTCATTTTATACTGATATTTATAAAATATTCTGTATAGGTATTTTACTGTTTTCCAAATGGCTTGTGTATTTCTCAAATAATTAATACTTTTTAACTTTTGTCTTTAATTATGCTAAGCATATTTATCTTGTATTTTACTTTTGAAATTTTCCATAATTTAATTTCTATGGGAGCTCTAAGTACTGTCTGGTACCTGAATACTCTAATGTGTTACATTTTTTTCCTGAAGTATTTTGAAATATTTCTCCATCTTTTCTAGGGAGTTTTGTTTTCCTCGAGGTACATTTGTGGGAGTGAAACCTCAGAATGATTTGCATTTATTTCCTCCAGAGCCTTCATGATATTCTGCCATCTTCTATGAAATTTGATATTAGTGATTTTCAGTTCATCACTCACATATACCTGCTCAAAGAACAGTGAAGGAATATATTTCAAAAATAAGGATTTAATTTAATTAGGTTCAGCTTCCCTTGCACAACCTGACTACATAGATACAGTCTGTATTTTACTTTATTTTATTTAGCTTTGTTTGCTTGGCTTTGTCCAATAGATACTATGAAACTATGCCCAGTGATTTTTGCTCTTTTTTTTTTCCGGAGCTGAGGACCGAACCCAGGGCCTTGCGCTTGCTAGGCAAGCGTTCTACCACTGAGCTAAATCCCCAACCCCGATTTTTGCTCTTATTAGCTGAAAATAATAACAAATTTTAACACTGATTGTAGAGCTACTGATTAAGTCAGTGTCGGTTCTAGTTCCCCTACATCAGGGATTCTCAACCTTCCTCACGCTGCGACCCTTTAATACAGTTCCTCAGGTTGTGGTGACACCAACCCCAACCATAAAATTATTTTGCTGCTACTTCATAACTGTAATTTTGCTACTATTATGAATCATAATGTAAATTAAATATCTAATACGCAAGATATCTGATATGTAACCCTAAAAGAGGTCTTGACTCTCAGGTTGAAAACCATTGTCCTGGAAGGTTGTGTGTGTGTGTGTGTGTGTGTGTGTGTGTATCTGTGTGCATGTTGTTTTGTTTTTTGTACAACAAACACACACACATACACACACACACACACACACACACACACACAAGTAAGCATGTATGCACACACAGGATTCTGTAGGATAATTATCTTACATCCTATGACCTTCACTGGCTAATACAAATTGACATGGAATAGATACTTACAGTATTAGAGTACCCCACTCCTGTTCTCTCTTGCGTTTCCATATCTAATCACTTGAATCAAGTAGTAGGACCATAGTCTGCTCTTCTTTCCTCGAATTTGTTTCTGGTGATTTCTTTTCTAATCAAGAATTTATTCCTACTGCAGCTAATCTCCTGCCAGTCTCAGCAAAATCAGGTCTTTAAACTCTTAAGATACAAACTTTGAAACCCTTTTTTTCATAATTATTATTTATTTATGTCTGTATGAGTGTTTTGCCTGCATTCCTGTGTATGCATCACGTGTGTGCCTGGTGCTTGTGGAGGTCGAAGATGGTCCTTGGAATTGGAATTACCAAAGGCTGTGAGCTACTCTGTGGTGCTGGGAGTTGGACCCAGATCCTCTGCAAGAGCAGGAAGTACTCTTGGCAGCCACTCTACTCTCCATCCTTGAATTAGGAATTTTTAAGGAAAAAATGAAATTTTAAGTATGAATTAAATATCAAAAGTATCAATATTTCTCTAGAAAATTCCAAAGGACAATCTATCTGGCCAGGTGTCCTGTGCATTTCTGCTGGTTTCAGAGTTTGGGGTGTGATTCACACTTAACAGATGGCCATTCTCAACCCTTTGCTCTACCAAAAATTAACTAAGAGAATGTAAGATCACATAAATCAAAAGTCCTCATTCATTTTTTTTTTGACATGGGAAAGCTGAAGCAGCTGGAGATCTGTAATTTGCCCATGGTCATGAGGTTGGTAATTTCCAAGGCAGGATTTGAACCTGAGTCTGTAAGGTCCAGAATGTGTGCTCTCAATCCCTTTGCTATGCTTCTATCCTGGGCTGTCATTTTACTTTAGAGTTGCTAGGTTAAATCTCCAGGGAAGAAGAGGAAGAAAATAGCTTATGACTACAGCATTTGCATGTGGAATACAAAAACAGCCACATGAGCATTATAAACGCAACCTATAAGCCATGTTGGAAAATATCCAACTAGCTGCGAGGAACTGACTTCTGCTATACAGGGAGACATTAGGGAAACCTTGTTAAATGTCCAAATTGGAACCTAAAAGTCTGCTTAATGTATCTATGTTGGACATGCAAAATTCGAAACTGAGAGAATAAACTACAGTTTTCAAAGGAATAGATTCCTATGAAGCATACACTGCTGTCATAAGAAAGCCACAGGACACTGGTAGACTTACACACTGCTTAATTCAACACAGCATTTCATCTCCATGTGGCATCATATGCATGGTTGCCTCAAGTAGAGTTGAGTAACAGGGTGAGCATAGAGCTAGATTGTATTCTTCTGGAAACATCTTTTGCCATTAACGTAGATCAAAGCACTGCATTTGGAAACATAACATACAAAATAAACAGACATGCATGCTATACAAGGATTTGCATTCATAGTAAATTCACTGACCGCAGCAGTCCTGGGCACTGCGTTGGATCCAAGAATGTGTTGGTAGCAATCACAGAAGCAGAACAGAGGGCATTTAAAGGAAAGAGATGAGCTGCGGTTCGGATGATAATGGACCATATCCAGGTAACATCTGAGCCTTGAAGGCATGGATATTTGGAAAGGAACTCTTAGGATCTGAGTCTAGGCATACAAAAAAAAAAAAAAAAAAAAAAAAAAAAAAAAAAAAAGCAAATAAAAAGAGTGTGGTCATTTAAGCACCAGACCTGAACTTCAACTTGATGTGTGCATTTCAAAGACTTTATTTTTGTAACCAACTTAGCAAATACATCTCAATGAGTCTGACAAATTTTATTCATTCATTAAATTCTTTTTACTGTGTCAGAAACGGTGCTCTTGTCTTCAAATTAGAGAAGAAGGCCCATCTCCCAACATCACTCGAATTGACTTCTTTAATGAGATGATAATCACATTGTTAATTATATACATTCATGTAAATACACAATTTAAAATTTTCCGGACTTGAAAATAAAGCTATTTCTGTAAGAAAATACTTTTTAATGATTCCCAAAGGAATCTACTTTCAAGTTTAAATATACTGATGCAGAATAAAGAACAATGGGCCATGGAAGACAAAGGAAGCCAAGTGTCTGGGGTGGAGGAAAAGGAAAATGAGTCAGCTGAAATTACTGAAATAACTTGAGGTGAGCTTTGGTGTGGAAAGAGCAGCCCTTAGGAACAGGAAGAAATACCTAGTATCAAGATAAAGGCGATCTACAAAGAAGAGTACTATCAAGAAAAGTAAAGAGTCAAATCAAAGGAAAGAGGGGGAGGTGCTATTCCAGGAGCTTCCAAGCTTAGATGACCTTAGAATGTGATTTGTCACATGGAAAATTAAAACTAAATATTTGCCAGGCAGTGGTTGTGCACACCTTTAATCCCAGCACTCAGGAGGCAGAGGCAGGTGGATCTCTTGAGTTCGAGGCCAGCCTGGTCTACAGAGTGAGTTCCAGGTCATCCAGGACTACACAGAGAAACCCTGTCTCAAAAAAATAAAACCAAACAAAAGACTAGACATACGCACCCACTGTGACAGCACTCACAGCCACACTGACTTGATCATTTCTCTCCTGATGACCCCCACACCACCGCTTGTATTACAAGCAGCCACACATCTTAGGAACGGAACACTGTGTGTGTGTGTAGCAATGCGTCAGGGAAGACGAAAGGAAGATTCAAAGGGGAAACATTTCAGTTTACCAGAGCTGGAGTTGAAGTTCAAGACAAAAGAGAAGCATAAACCAAGGACTGTAGTTGATCTCTAGAAGCTTCTGTAGGCTGGGAAACTAACCTACAACCAGAAAGACAAAGGTGGACCCCAGGCTAAAACACAAGGAACTCCACTGCCTGCCACCCATATAGACAGGAAAATGGATCTTTCCCTAGAACCTCTGAGAGGAATGCAGGCATCTTGCCAGTGCTTTGCTTTCAGGCGAAACTATGCCACACCACAGACCTGTGAAATAATTAATGCACTAGGGTGTTTTAAGCCTAAGTTTGTAAGGGTTTGTTACAACATGTACAGAAAAATACGGAGCATACTTTTATTATATAAGGCAGTGAGACAGGGTTTTACGTAGCCCAGGCTGGCCTTGAACTCCCAATCTTACTGCTTTGTAAATGCTGGGGTTACTGGTGTATGTCATCACAGTCTGCCACATTCTTATTCCAAGACTCGCAGTTTAATTAGGATATGACAGGGGATAAAGAAAGTTATACTTTTCGTCTGAGGCATTAAGTTGCTTTAACAATAGCATTCTACAATTAGATGCTGCTGATTAGATTTCTGGGCAGGTTCTTGACTATGTTAGGCTTACACAAGCAAGCAAATGTGGAGGTTGAAGTTGAAAGCATATTTTAAATATAAAAACTGGTGCAATTCTTTCAAAATAGTCTTTGTGTGGGAATTGATAATATAGCTTGGTCAGTAGAGTGTTTGCCTAGCATGCAGAGAGCCCTGAGTTGATCCCTAGTCCTTCACAAACTGGGCATGGTGGCACACACCTACAATTCCAGCACTAAGGCTGGATGATCAGAAGTTAAAGATCACCCTCCAAAACATAAGGCTTTTTTTTTAAGTGTGTGTGTGTGTGTGTGTGTGTGTGTGTGTGTGTGTGTGTGTGTGTGTATACCTCAAAGGAGACTATAAGGGAGTTGATTTTCTCCAACTGTATGGATCCAGAGGAACAAACTCAGGTTTTCAGGCTTAGCTACAGGTAACTTTACTGGGCCATCTCACCAGACCATGCACAGGGTTGTTTAAGGCCAGATTGGAACATGAAATACTGTTTCAAAAAGAAAATTACTATTTTCACACAGTTCTAATATAGAAACTGTTAAATAACTTTATTAGACAATGCGGATTTATAAAACTTGCTAGTGAACTCTCATACTTTTCTATGAACTGACACATTTCCAAATTTTATTTATTAATCACATCAATTTCCTCATTTGGTCTTAACCACCAAGACATGCTCACACCTTTGTCATGGGTATTACACATTCGTAAATCAATGTTAAATTGCAGTTTTGTGCTCCCCTAAGAAGTGGATATTCAGTAGAGAAGAACATTTCCTTACAGATCTGAGGGAACATTCTCAAGAGTTATATGACTTCCTGGTACTGCTAATGACTATCACTGGCCATGTATAGCTCAAGTGAAGTCATGAAGTGTGGCTTTTCCTACTCATTAAAGGTAACAGCATCCGTTACAAGACCTGCACTTTATAATCCCAGTGATGCATCATTGATGATCCTGTGCCAAATGGCCTTTTAGGGAGCTTAAATTTAGACACTTACTATTCAGTGGGCTATAATGACTTATCTAGTGTCTATTATGGACCGGGTACTAAGCTAAATGCTGAAGGAACAGACAAATTCCCCTGAATATGGGCCAGCCTTAGAGACTCAGACTCTGAGAATGTGACATCAAGAAGACTTCTTGACTTCCAAGGTCAGGCATGAAGGAAAATGTGGCTTCAGTTGATTTTCTAACTTCTTGGGAAGTTTGCCACCATCCTGTAGACAATCCAAGCAAGCTTCCTACGACACGGATTACAGCAGAGGAGGAAGCAGAGGAGACTTAGAAGGACAGACAGAAAATGGCCAACAACAACACATGTAGTTCTATAAATTCCAATCAATGTGACAAGTACAGATAAAAGAAAATATGTACAATACAGAGTCAAAACCAAATATTTCCCCATATTTAGTGAAGATGATAAATCTTGGTTTTTCTTTCTCCTTTTCTTCAAAACACCATGTTCATAAAAGTGTAAAGAATCATAATAAAGATTACAAACATCTAAGAGGAAAGTACCCATATAATGAGCGTTCTGACCAACATACGCAGCACTGCTGACATTCCATATCCCCTAGCTACTGCCCACTTCTTGGGTGCTGTTGTCCGTGCTTGTGGTATGGTGGTTTGAATAAGAACCACCCCATAGGCTCATATATTTGAATGCTGAGGGAGTGGCACTATTTGAAAGGATTAGGAGGCTTGGTCTTGTTGGAGTAGGTATGGTCTTACTGGAGGAAATGTTTCATTAGGGGTGGGCTCTAAGTTTTTAAAGGTGATGCCTCTTTTAAAAGAGACACTTTAAAAGATGTCTCTCTCTTCTTGCTGCCTGTAGATCCAGATGTAGAGTTCTCAACTACCTCTCTTAGTACCATGTTTGTCTTAGTTCCACCATGCTTCTTGCCATGATGATAATGGACTAAATCTCTGAAACTGTAAGCAAGCCCCAATTAAATGTTTCCTTTTATGAGAGTTGCCTGCCGTGGTCATGACGTCTCTTCACAGCAATAGAAGACCAGCTAAGACACACCATATGTTGATTTCGTCTGCTTTTGAAGTTTTTACCAAGTGAGTCATATAACATGAACTCTTTCCTGTCTTGCTTGTTTTGCTCAGCACTACTTTGGAGAGTTGTCATTTTAGACTATGTAGTTAATGCCTGTTCTGGTGTGTGTGCGCGAGTGTGTTGCATTTATTGAATATCAGTTTTTCCATGTCACATACAACACAGATTCTTGAACAACTAGGAACTGCCACTTGCCAAGCAAGTAGGTGAGGCTTTCCTGTGAACAAAATAACAATAGGAATATATGGGATTGAGATGTGAAATGCAGTAGAACTTGTAGATGCCCCCAAGAAGTTGGCAAGTTAGGCCATCTAGCATGCCAGGCTAGGGTAATGAGACCTGAATCTGGAAAAGCAGGCAAGGACCATATTCTGAGAATCCTCTGCGAAGTGTGAGGATGGCCTTCAGAGAGGATTGTAGATCGGAGACTGGCTGGACTTGATAGGAACTTTCACCGCATGGCAGGGGTTGAAGGTGGGTTAGATTTGCGGAACAGCTATTCAGTGCATTTCCTCCATTGTCCCACATATGTCATTGTTAATGCAGGAGTATTTAAGTGCTGGGATTTTCTTAATCTTTAGAAACATTGTCTCTAGAGGAACTGCATGGTTTTGACCTCAGTTTTTGAAAAGCTTAGATTCTAGGCTGTCTGCTCTCCAGTGCAGCAGTCAGCAAACATCACAGCAGCCTCAAGGCACAGATGTGGAATTTTCAATACAGTCTTGCTTGATTTTAATGAAATCTGGCTTCCTTATCTATAATTTTATTAACCCATAAAGGTTCTTTTCTTTATCAAAACTGTGCTCAGACCAGACTCATGTTTTCAATTTTCACGAATAGCTTTCTTAAACAGAAAATTAACATAATCAATGTACAATAAAATTGGTTTACAATCATTCATGTCTTTCTATTTTTGTCTCTTTTTTATTCCTGGAGATTTATACATGTATATAATAAATTTTAGACATTTCACCCCATCTCTTCTCTCATTCCCCTCCCTGTCTTGATGAAGTCCCCTCTTTCCACAAACCCCCTCCTACTTTCATATCCCCTTTCCTTTTTATCTATTTTTGGTGGCATTATAAGTTTTCTTTTACCTCTCAGGGTACTGTAATACACAATTGAAGGTATGCAACCCATTGAGTTTAGTGTTTAGTTGGAGTTGCTTACACAGTGTGTGTGGGAGGATATTTCCTGGAGCATGGGTAACTTATTAGTGCTGCACCACTGAAGACAATCACACACACACACACACACACACACACACACACACACACACACACACGGGGGACATGGAGAAAGGGAGAGGTACTTTTTGAAAGTGAAGACACAGTGCTGGTAAGTCCTGACCCATCCATCATAAAAGGTGGTCACTTCCCTTTTTAGAAACAGCAAGATCCCAGTGGGGACAGCCAAAGCTGAGCACAGAAGCTTTGAAAGTCACATAGAGGAAGTGCTTCCTGTGATAATTTGCTATAGTTTCAAGAGAGAGGGTATTCCTGATGGGTCTATGACATTTATTTTTACTTTGTTGGAAAGTGACACTAATATAAAGATTCATCTGTCAGTAGTAGAATATCAGTGTCATACCTCACACTTATATGTGCCAAGTTGGAGGAAGTGTTTAGTGAGATATGACCGAATAATGAACATGAAATATGACAGTGAGAGTTAGGAAGAGGAAGGGGAGAAGAGGAGGGGGGAGGGATGGATATAAAGTAACACCAGCTGAGCAAGTAGAGAACATCTTTCCAAATCAGGAAAGTGCTATTTGTAGGAATAAAAGGAGTTAGTGAAATGTTGCAGTCAATGCTAAACATGAGATTCCCAATACGCTGTAGAGAGGTAGCAAGTCAGTAAGTACAGTCAATTCAGGCAACAGAGAACAATTAGCTTTGAGTAGTACAGACTGCACACAAGTGATATACAAATTCAGGCTGACCCCTTGGTATAAAGTAATTTCAGGACCATGTAGAGCATGGAGTCTACCATTAGCCAGAGCTCATGGCTTATTAAGAGTTATGTTGGAATCCAATACTTAGAAGCTATAATATTTAGCATTGAGATCAGATTGTACCTGAAGCTATAGCAATTCACCAGGCTCTGATACACAGCAAGGAAGTCTAGACCAACAATTAATATCTCAGCATGCTGGTTAGAGAGATTAAGACAAGAAGATTATTTTTAAGTTTAATTACTTGTCTAGCTATGTAGAAAAAGATATGTAGGAGAAAACTAAAACATGGATACAGTGTCTTATTTTTCTCATATAAATCGAATTATCAAATATTAACCCATGCACAATGGCTTATAAATGTTCAATACAAGAAATCAATGAGTATGAAATAATCAGCAAAATTGGCTCTAAGAACTGTAGGGTTTAATTATTAGAATGTGTGGAGGTGTGTGGGTGGTATAAATGGGTGTTATATTTATCTATTGCTGATAGATGGATATGTTCATCCATTGTATTCTGGGAACTTCAGTGGGATTTTAATGATACCTATGCTACTAAAACAAATAGCCCATGCTGAGGCTCAGAAACAGAGTTGTACTCAAACTCAAGGGTCTAGTGTGTCTATAACTACAAACAATTTGATTTGATCAACAGGAGCAAGTTCCAGTGTATTTGTTAGCATTTTATGGCTTAATAGAAAATTATAGATTCCATAGCTTAAATACAGTACAGGTTTGTTATCTTACAGTTCTAGATATTAGGAATCCAAAAAGATCTGACCAGGCTAAAACGAAAGCATAGATGAGGTTTCATTCTCCCTAACAGATCTAAGAAGCAGCTTGTGCACAGACTTTTTCCAGTTTCTGGAGGCTGCCTGTATTTCGCGGATTATTATTTCTTCCTCCAGGACTCACTTCACTGCGCCTCTGTTTCCATCGTTGCCCCTCCTTCTTGTCAGGCCCCGCCCACTCATATGCATATATGTGCTACTGGGCCTCATTCTAGAAAAAGGACTCTACTGCTGAGCTACATCCCCAGTCCTTTAAAAAATTTATACTTTAAAACACTGTATAGACAAAGATAGCCTTGAACTCATGATACTTCTGCCTCAGCCTTCTGAGTGCTGGTTTGACAAGCGTGTGCCACCACATCAGGATCTTCTCCTTTAAAGACCTGGTGGTCGTACTGGGCCCACCTGTCAATTTCACTCTTCTCTCTTTAAATGATTAATTTAATCAGATCTACATAGTCCTTTTGCCATGGAAAATGACCTATGCACAGGTGCTGGGTACTAGACATAGACATTTTGGAGAAGTTACTTAACCTAGCCCTGAATCACCAGCCCTAATGCCCAGGAGGATGCTAAGGATGAATCTGCAACAGGCCTCCTTCTTTACAGTGGCTACTTTGTTGTTACTCTGTTTCTGATGTGTAAATTAGTACTAGAAATTATCAACGGAGAGGAGAGTACTGTGTCCTAAAACATACACCTACACCAGCCTCCAGTTCTTAACCACAGCAAATTCCAATTGTCCTGTGACATGGGAGTTCTGAAATTTGAAGCAGCAAAGAGCCCCAGTGAGTGGGAAACTGAAACACACTGAGGCTTTAGGAAACGGTGTAGACGGGTCTGAAGTGAGCGGCCACCAGAAGGAACTAGACCACGTTAACAAGTACACCAGGCACTTAATTTCACTTCTTCTTTTAATGTCAGTTTCATTTACTTTCCTCATCATTTTCAAATGCAAGTTGTTATTTTGGTCCTTTGAATGAAGAAATTGTCTATGTGCCTTCCACTGTGGCGGGAAGTGGTAACATTTCTCCATGACTTCATAGTCACAACTAAGTCTATCGTTTATTTAAAAAAAAAAGCCATATTGCAAGCTAACAGTGCTGGGAACAAAGAATGGAAAAATTAGAAATACTAGTCCATAGTCTCACGAGCTGACAGGTCTTATGCCCCTTACACGAGGAGGATATATTATCCTCTACTTCCAGGCAAGGGAATAAAGTCTCAACAGGGTTAAAAAATGAACAGCCAAGAAACAGCAGAAGGAGAATTCAAACACAGGTCCATAAAAGACTAAGGTATATCTTTACTCAATATCACATAACTTTCTTTGGCTTCAGATACTTTTGTAAAATATATCTCAACCTTTTACTCAACTTTTATCAAACGTTAATATTTATTAAAATCAAAGTCGGTGAACTTGCAAAAAAAATCCACAAGTCTCCTTTTTCACAAAGTCCCTGCAACTCTCAAGACTTGCCTCTCAGGCTAGCTAACAGGGAAATACCCTAGGAGGGACACATGGATGACCCTGTGAAGAAGTGGTTGAGATCTACATGAGCGGACTGGTTGTGGGGGAGTGGCAGAGGGCAAGGAGTGAGGGATGAGAACATAGGGAAATCGGAGGGTCAAGCTGGAACAGGGACAGAGTGGGAGAGCAGGGAGGAAGATACCGTGATAGATGAGGACATCATGGGAGTAGGAAGAGGCAGGGTGCTGGGGAGGCTCTCAGGAATCCACAAGGTTGACCCCACCTTGGTCTGCTGGCAGTGGTCCAGAGGGTGCCTGGACCAGTCTACTCTGGTGACCAGCCTAGCAAATAACCTAGCTGTCATCATAGAGCCTTTGTCCAATAACTGATGGAGGCAGATACAGAAATCCATGGCCAGTCACCAGGCTGAGCTTCGGGAATCCAAATGATGAGAGAGAGGAGATACTGCAGACAAGGGACGTCGAGATCATGATGGGAGGACATGCAGAGATGACCGGCCACACTAGTGGAAGCCCATGAACTGTGGACTGTTGGCTGTGGAGCCCCCATGGGACTGGACTAGGCCCTCTGGATATGGAAGACAGTTGTTTGGCTCGAACTGTTTGGGGGGCACCCAGGCAAGGGGATCAGGATCTGTTCCTGGTCTATGGTCAGGCTTCTGGAATCCAGTGCCTGTGGTGTGACACCTTGCACAGCCTAGGTGCAGTGGGAAAGGGCTTTGACCTGCTTAGGCTCAGTGTACTGGGCTCTGCTGACTCTCCGTGGGAGACCTCGATTTGGGGGATGGAGGGATGTGGGGTGGCTTGGGAAAGAGGGCTGGGGGGTGGGAGGAGGGAGGAGGGGGGAATCTGTGGATAGTATGTGGAGTGAGTAGAAAATTTCTTAATAAAGAAAAATGAGGGGAAAAAAGAGTATACAGGCAGAAAATAGGATGGTAGTTTCCAGGGACTGGAGGTAGGCATAGTCACTGTCAGGGAGTTACTAAAGGTTTGGGAAGACAAAAGTACTTTGGAAATAGATGGTGATGATGTTTGTGCAGAAATGAAAATATACTAAATGTCATGGAAAGATAATGCTAAAATTATTAAGATGGTAAATTTCATGTTGTGTATATTTAATTTGAATAAAATAGTTTTTTTTCTCTTAAAAAAAAAGACTTGCCTCTCAGCCTTTGTTACAGCATGCTTGGCCCACCTTACACTGATGTACATGGGTAGTCATTTTAACATTTGCGAGAGAATTTTGCAATCACACACTTGCTGCAGGGGCCCAGAGAGAGCACATAAAACAGTGGCCAAGAGGCCATTGAGAGAACTTGGAAGATCAAATTTGAAATGCGTATTATTGAGTGGTTTGGATTTAGAAGAGCCAAGTCAAATGAAAAGTGAAAAGGTAAGAAACTTCCCCTTTTCAGAGGCAAGGAAAAAGTTACTTTACAGGCAGAGTGTGATATGTATATGAGAAATATAAAGTCCCAAAGATTCTATGAAAGCTTTCTAATTCTTTAAAAATATTTTTACATACTTCTAATGTAGTACTTAGTGCTTTGCTTTATAAATATTATCAAATCCATGGCATGAAGCTTATGGTAGGAAAATATCTTAGTTGCTGTTCTGTTGCTGTGACAAAATACTATAACAAAAAGCAATTTGAAGGACAAAGGGTTTATATTCCAGTTTACAGTTCAAGGGTTGAGTCCATCATGGTGAAATCAACGTGCAAAAGCAACTGGTCACATCTCATCCACAACTGGGAAACACAGAGTGATGAATGAATGCTGCTGCTCATTTCCCTTTTTCCTCTGGTACAGTTCAGTATCTCAGGCAGGCAATGGTGCCACTCATAGTGGATGAGTCTTCCCACCTTAGTTTATGTAATCAAACTAATCCCCCATAGGCATATTCAGAGGCTCATCTCCTAAGTCCTTCTAAATTCTGTCAAACTGATAATTAACACTAACCATCATATAGAGCAAGATATGATGATGGATTGATTGATTGAATGAATGAACTTCCTGCTTTAGTTATAAACTCTAAAGACAAGGGTTGAGTCTTTTTCAGATATATGTCTCTATCTCTAATCCCATGCCTCTAGGTTCTCAATAAATATTCATAAAAATGAATCAGCCTGACTCCTATTTATTCTTCAAAGCTCCATTTGTTACTTTTTTTTACTGTTTACATCCTCACACTCTATGGAGCCTTTCTTATTCACTAGCAAGATAAATATATCACATAGTCGCAATCTAGAGAACCCTCGTCTCTGTACCAGCAATACGCTGGGCACAAGTATGCTTTCTATAATTATGTACTGTAGCCATATCATTTTGGATTCTAAAAACCAATTGTAAAGTATTCAGGAAATTTGTGAGCCAGTTATTAAACTTGATAATACATAAACTTAAATCAATAATATTTTAAAACTATTTTCCAGGGCTAGGGAGATGGTCATCAGTTAAGAGCAGGTGCTGACTGTGCAGAAGTCAAATCTAGTAAGAGAGCAGTTAGTTACCCCCATGGCCATAGTACCACCATTGCGTAAATGGTATGTTTTACTCAGAAGGCAGATCTTATAGATCCTAGGAGTCAAGACTGGGAAACACTCTGATATCTTTTCTCCGCTAAAAGCCCACACAGAACATTCTGGCATGTGAAATATAGCTATCAGAGAGGGAAGATTTCTATGCAGTTCTAGCTTGTTCACATTTCACACAAATTTTCATCCATTTAACATCTTTCTTTTTGCCCCAAGACCTCTCGTAGGAAGTATCATATTTCATTCATCTCTTTGATGGCAGAGCCTAGAAAAAAGTTGAGTCCTTTAATATTAACTCAGCAGGTTTACATTTTAGAAGTAATTATATTAGTAATCATAATGCCAACAATTATGTGCAATGAGCTTTTGCTATAAGATGGGGCAGTATAAAGGACTTCTTCACTTGCCTATTTCATCCTCACAAGAACCTGTGAACAAAGCATTTTTTTCTCCATTTTGTAGTGGAGGAAACTGAAGATTTGAAGCTATAAGTAGTCTGTTATATATTTAGTCATCAGCAAGGCTGGGATTTCAAACCAAGTACTCTTGCATCATAACCTGAGCCCCAAAGGACAACGCGATGCTTCCACTGCGGTTCCCATACATACCATCACTTTCTCAACGGTCTCTTTTGAATCTGACTCACTGGTTTATTTTCACTTATATGCGTTTAACCTCATTTGTGAAACAAGAGGCTTGATAACCTGCCCATATATCCTCACCTATGTACTAAAACGTGTGTGCAAATACATGTTTAAACCGTTTCACCTTTCTTGGCACATTTTTAGAAACACTGCCCTACCCTATGCTTTGCACAATGGCGTTTGTGCAAACATCTATTAGAGTGCCTCAAGCCATGAAGACAGCTTGGTCTCCATTCTGTAGACTCCTGGTCTTAGACTAAAGAGTTAGTTGGCTGACGTGTGTCCTAAATGGCAGCAGCTCTGGTTTGCCAGCATGCAAGATAATGATGTGAGGTTATTCACTTAGGCCACTTTCTCTTCTAGGTTAATAAGAATCCGTAAATCATAGTTTTATACTCGAGATGTGCTCTTTTGTTTTATCTTGGTTGTTGTCTGCAGTTTAGTCTCTGCTACTTATAAAGTAGAATTTAGCTTGCCTGGAATTCGTCATCACATGTTGCCACCTAGAATCTTAGTCTCAAAGCAATATCCAAAGCACAAGTTTTCAAAGATTAAACTAATGTCTAATGCAGATACTCTATGAAGAATTAAAATAAACTTTGAGAAATAAAAATTATTTAATAAATGGCTCAAATCCCATCTAGACAAGTTTTTATTCTTATTTCACCTGTCACAGTTAATCCAGTTATCTTTCATTCAACAGAAGCATAATCAATTCAATTAAGCTCTACTCTCTTATCAAAACAAAGGGTGCAGTCCGGAATAGGATGTCTTTTTAAGGGAGAGGAGCTGTTCAGTCATGTACCCCATTCTTCTGCTTGAAGAAGTCATTCGCCTTGCCAGGAAACACATTTCTAGTTTGCTCAAATTATTTAAGATTAAAAGATTAGACAATAGCTTGGAATTCAAAGGTGGTTTTGATGCAGAAACCGCTGAGGTTGGAAGCTCTCACCAAACATAGACGGTAGGAGAAAAAAGCTACAGTAACTGTAGATCAGATCAGCACTCGAACATGTCTCCAAATTAAAGCACATGAACAGTGTCCTCAGTTTAGAATTCCCCACCTCTAACCATTGAAAAGGCTACAGAAGCTCCAAGGAATTTTACCCCATAGTCCCTTCCCTCCAGAGTACCAGGAACAGGATTCTAGTTAGGCAGCTACCATATCATATTGCCTTTCTTTTCCTGTCTATTGTTCTTTCTGTGAACAACTTAGCAGTAAGAATAATGTCCTATTTGCCTTTGTAAGCCAGTTCCTACAATAGGGACTGGCACCTAGTCAATGTTCCATAAAAATGTTACTGCCTGGATGTATAAAAATAAACTAGGTTTGAGTGTCCTGTTGCCAACTTGAGACTATGCTGTTAATTGAATATTCTATCTAACACTGTGAAATGCAAGAGAAAGAAATTAGTAAAATGATCTTGCTTGATGAGAAAACAAACAAAGACCTGGAAACACAGAGAGGTTGTGTTTAGTCACAAAGATGGCATATAGAAAAACCAAGAATAAGCTTCCAAACTTGATTTAAAATTGAACTGTAATAATGACACTACACTTAGTAGACACAAGAAGCTTTACTGTTTGAAAATTAACTTTTAACTGTGATAATTCTCTGTCAAGAACATGTCTGCTTTTTTTGGGTGGGGGGTGGTCTCTTCTTTCTTTTGAGCAAATTGTTGCCACTTCCTGACCCCAAGCTGCCCTTGCACCCTACCATAGTCCAGCCACAGACAGGATCTGAATTCACCACAGATGTTGGAACTGAACACGATTCAAGAAAACCATGCCTCTGGCTAAAGTTAAGTAATACCACGGCATGTTTGTGGTTTTGTGCAAAACAGAACATTCACTAATGACATCTTAGCAGTCAGACTAGAAGAAAACTAACAATGAATTGACTAGCTCACCTCCTTCCTCCTCACAGACCCACCTTTCTGTGTACTTTTCCGATCATGTGACTTGCTCATTTCAACAAATACTTAATAGGGGGTTTCTGCTTCTAACACCATAATGGAACATACACACTAAAACCTCCCTCTGTGAAATAAGAGGGATGAAAGGAAAGAAAAGGAACAAATACCTTTTAAACAACACAGCTAAACTTAAAACAAAATGGGACACAAGGTGTCAGAAGAGCTAGACACTTACATGCAAATCAGAAATCTAAACACAAACATTCTATCTAAAAGTTCACCTAAAATGGACCATAGACTTAAAAGTAAAAGGTAAAACCATAAAATCCTTCAAAGACAACAAAGAAGAAAATTTGAATGGCCTGGGGGTAGTGATAGCATTTGAGAAACAAGACCAGAGATATGATTAATGAAAGAAATATCCAATAATCTAGGACAGTGGTTCTCAAACTTCTTAATGCTGCCAGCCTTTAATACAGCTCCTCATGTTGTGCTAACCCTCTCCAAGCATAAGATTATTTCATTGCTGCTTCATAACTGCAATTTTACTACCTTTGTGAATTATTATGTAAATATCTGATATGCGACCCTCAAAGGGGTCGCGACCCACAGGTTGAGAACTGCTGAGATAGTCTTTAAATTAGAAACAACTTTGCAAAGGACTCTTTACAAGCTGTGAAGACTGAGCACAGACTAAGGGAAATATTACAAAAAGCATGTCTAATTGAGAACTGTTGTTTTCTTTAAACATACAAAGAATCCTTGGAACTCAACAAAAAGAAAACAAATAACTCTAAAACTCAGGAGAGATCTGAATCAGTGCCCACCCAAGAAGACAGACAGATTAAAAGCACATGGAAAGATGATCAGCATCTAATCTTAATAGCCAGTGCAGATCCCACTGAGCACTGACTGAGACACCATGCTCACTGATTAGAATGACTGAAATTATAAACACTAATAGACAGAAACTGGGGAAAATGCAAAACCATATGCTTCCTTTGCAAAGTTTGACAATTTTTTACAAAACTAAACAGACTCTTAACCTAGGATAGAAAAAAATTTATTCCCTGGTATTTACTCAAATGAGTTGAAAACTCATTTAAGAAAACTTCATAAAAACTGTAAGCTAACCTTTACAGCAGCCTTGTTTACAATGGTCAAAATCTGGGCATAATCAAGAAATCCTTAGCAAGTGAACTATACTAAGATCACAACTATGAAACAACTTAGTACATTCATCTCTTGCACATTCAGGATGGACAATGGTTGTCATCATTCACCCATCAGTAAAATCACTGACTCTCCTAATTTAAATTTTAACTATTACCAGATACCTAACTTTATAAGCTAATTTAATACAACTTCTTAGACATAATCCCATAGATGAAACAAATTACCACAAACAATTTTGGTTATCCTGACCATGTTTATCCCACTAAAAGGCCACTTAATGGGGCCTTTGCAAAAATGGATTATCATTCTAGAAAACAAACAAACAAAAAACTTAGAATATTTTTCTTTCATTCTTCATTTATATGCTGGCTTTACTTAACCTAGTCTGTTATGGACGACTTACCTACTCTACATTCCTAACCCTGTTTCTATC
Organism: Peromyscus eremicus; assembly: GCF_949786415.1. NCBI lineage: Eukaryota > Metazoa > Chordata > Mammalia > Rodentia > Cricetidae > Peromyscus > Peromyscus eremicus. The sequence goes on along the minus strand of NC_081416.1, from coordinate 28,146,289 downwards.
TACCAATAACATGAAAACAAAATGACCATTTGAAAGCTCAAAAACCATTCCATTAGCCTTTCCAGGTATTATCTCAGATCCCCACTTTCTGCTGGCTCCTACACTATTTTTGAATAACTAGAAATTTAGGATAAACTCAAATCACTCAGAGTTCTAATTCCCCTCATTTAACTACTGGTCTTATGTATTACAACAATTCGTCCTACATTTATTGAACACAAGTCAAACACTTTAATTAAGCTAAGTTTATATGGATGGGATCTGACCTTACAGAAATGTAGTTAATGACTAAATATTCTGATCAACTAGCTTCAGTCTTCTTCTACTGATTGGGGGTCGGGTGTAGGGGGAATTCTGGGAGAAGGAAAAGTGTTCCTTAGAACTTGCAAGTCATTGAGGAATGTTTCCAGAAACAGCTTTTGACCTATGAAAAAGACAGCACTGTTGAAGAACACTGTCTACCAGGCACAACTTGGCTGTTTTCTGTCTCAGTGGGAACAGTGACTAATGAGAAACTTGCACAAGATCGGGTCTTCTGACATTACTTCATAGAAGGAGGAGCTACAGAGAGTCATCAAATCTTCACCTGGGATTCTAACCACTCAGTCCCTTTTGTGGCCCACCCCACTCCCAGCTGTGAAGACTCAGTCCTAAGTTCATGTGGTTTTGAATGATGCTGGAGTGTAAGGAGGGAAAAGGCTAACTGAAAGGGAGACTCCACCTGTATAGCTTTGGAAACATCACTATTACACACCCTCGTGTGGGAATTTTCTGTGATACAGCTGTTTCAGGGTCACTTGTCTGACTCTAAGTAGTCCCTTATCATGCACCTGTAGGTAAGTCCAATAGACTCATGAATCACTTGGATGGACTTTGATGGAATTGCTCCTTTGGTCAGTCATTGATATTTTATCTGGGTTGAGTGGCTGCTTGTTCATATAACAAGCTGAAAAGGTAAAGATCAGCCGTATTTAGAAATATAGATACAAAAATCATAAACAAAATCTTACATAAGAAACACAGACCATCTTCAACTTAAGATGAGACTTTTGAAAATATAGAAAGCAAAAAAATGGATGTATCTCAACAATACTATAAAATATGAAAAGTCTTAGACATAACAAACAAAGCATGTTTATGAAACTCAAACAATGAGAAGTTTTATCATCAGTGACAAGAAACTGATTCATTTTTCTGGGAACACAATGGGGTGGACATTGACTGTAAAGGAGGATAAGGAGCTGTGTGGAGTGGTAGATATTTTCTGTTATATCTGTCCTTGTGATTAAATGATTAAATACACCTGTAAAAGTATACTAAAAATTGGTGAATTCTTGGCAGGTAAGATAGTTTAGTGGATAAAGGCACTTGCTGCTGAGCTTGATGATCTGAGTTTGATCCTTAGGACCCACATGATGGAAGCAGAGGGCTGACTCCCACAAGTTGCCTTTGACCACCACAAGAACACGCGCACACACACTTTTTATATGTATAAAAATTTTGAAATGTAATACTTTTTTCAATTCGGGAAATTCTGTTGCACATAAACTACAGGGTAAATGAAACAAAATAGATCAGAAATGGACACAGTCTTACATAGTGTCTTCCTTTGTAGCAAGAGGAAACTTTCTTCATAACTGAGTATACTCACAAAAATGAACTAAAATATTGGGCATTGATACTAAAAACCAGAGTTTAAAAAAGTTAACACATTCTTGGACTATGTACCAAGGTTATTTAAGACAGAACAGTTGTTTGTTTACTTGCCTTTCTAAGATGAAGTTATGCTTTGAAAATGTTACATTTAGCCACCAGAATAGAATATAGTAGATATAAAACATGGCTTTAAGTCACAATGGAAAGTAAAAAAAAAAAAAAAGATAGTAGTGCATCCAAAAGAATTCATGAAAAAATCTATTTAAATAGCATTAAATATGTCTTTAGAAATAAATTCAAATGTGTCATTAAATCACAAAATATGTGAACTGCTTTTGTCCAGAAAAGGAAAGATGGGGCCCAGGTGGGGTGTCTGTCCACTCTTTGCCAAGGATTGTTCATAGGCTGGAGTAGAAGCAAGGAAAAATGAGAGATCAGGCATGTAGCAACTCAACCTTTAGTACAGGGAGTTATATCTGAGGGAAAAGGTCATAGCAGGGTGTTACAGGACACTAGCCAGAGAGATACAAGCCACTGGGAAGTCACATGTCTTGATGAATAGCCACTGACTTGAGTTACAAGGAATAGTCTGATAGAAACCACAGAGAAGTAATTAGCTGGCTCCTTTGGAGACATGAGTAACTTTACATCACTACAGTGTTATCAGCCAGGACACGAGTTTTGAGCAAATCTCATCTACAGACAAAGATTCACTCATTCTCCATCTCAAGAGTGCAACATCTCAGAAGAAGACCGTTTTGAAGGAATTGTCTGACTCAGTGGAATCAATCTACCAGCCATTGCTAATGGGGCTTCTTTATCTTCAAAACCATTGTGTGTCAAGAAGCTGGTTCAGCTAGTGTCCACCAGCTCCTAATTCTCAAGCTGCTTATCCAGTCAATTTTGACAGCGACACTTCACTTCTACATCCTACTTGATTTTTTTTCCGGGATAGTGTTTCTCTGTGTAGCCCTCGCTGTCCTGGGACTCACTCTGTAGACCAGGTTTGCCCTGACCTCACAGAGACTCACCTGCCTCTGCCTCCCTGAGTGCTGGGATTAAAGGTGGGCGCCACCACCAATCAGCCCTACCTGATTCTTAAGACTGAACCTGCTCTGTGAATTTCTCTGAAAACCTTTTTCCCTTGTGCTGTGATTCTACTTGCCTTTGCCTTAAGAAACATGTAATTTCTTATCTTATTCTTCTTATTCATGTCTCAGGACTTCAGCACATTCAGAATTTAGAGCCCATGTTCACTTATTTAGTTATTTTCCATGGCACATTATGAACCGGGAATTGGATTTAATATGACAAAACAAAGCTTTGAATTAATATCAGAAAAACAGTTGCTGAACTTTCGCCCAATTACTATCTTAAAGACCATTTTAAAGTGACAGTTTGCTTGGAGTCTTTAGTGAAAAAGTAGGTTTCACTTTCGTTGTTTTCAAAATTTCTCAAGACAAAAGCAAAAGAAGATTGTAAAATACATCTGATACTATGCTACTTGAAGACCTAAGAGTTAAGTTTCTGACATTTCAAAATAGCATAAACCAAGTCCACTGGTAGGTATTATTGTCAAGATGGGATGTGAATCTCAAAACTGCGGGCTTTCTGCCGAGCCCCATCAGTGTAGGTGTGACGCTGGCTGGGAAACAGAGGACTTCCTGCAAATGCTCCCAGACTTCTAAAAGAACATTCTTCTAGTCTTTCTGGTATTTCCTCCTGCCCAGGACAGATTTTTTTTTCCTCTGTGACTTTTTAATTCCTTTTATTCCTCAATTATGCCGCAGGCTGAATTCATTTTTATGGATCAATCCTAGATCCTTAAATTCTTCCTCTGACTCTTTTCTTCTCCATATTCCTACTCTGTCTCCCCCCCCCCCATCTTCCTATTCTCCCTCCTTATCCTTCCCTTTCCCTTGATTTTCCACTGAAAACCATTACTCGGGAACCTCAGAGTTGATTCCCAGGGAAGAAAACAAGGATGCCTACCTACATCGTGTACTGTTCTGTGCTTTTACATGTTTATCTCCACAAATCCCAACAAAGCCTGCAATGGGAGCATCACTGTTAACAATGAGACTAGCGCTTGAATCTCCAGGGAATACTTCACTTTATTTCCACATCGTTCTCTCCACTTTACAAGAGAAACACTGAGGAATTAAGAACACTGCTGTTTTTAATCTTCCCAACAGCCAAGTTTTTGTTGTACCACAATACAGTACTGCTTGTTATTATGATTTTTCTTATTGTCAACTTAACCTAGAGTTACTCGGGAAGAGAAACCTCAACTGAGAAAATGCCTCCATCCAGATTGCCTTAGGCAAGTTTATGGGACATTGTCTTAATTAATAATTGATGTGGGAAAGCCCAGACCATGGGGTCAGGGGTGTCATCCTTGGGCAAGTGACACTAAGTTGTGTATGAAAGCAGGCTGTGCAAGCTATTAGGGGCATGCCAGTAAGTCATATTCCCCTTGGCCTCTGCTTCAATTCCTGCCTTGAGTTCCTGCCATGACTTCCTCTAGTAATGAGGTAGGACCTGAGCCTTTGTAGGGGTAAATAAACCCTTTCTTTCTCAGGTTGCCTTTGGTTATGGTGTTTTAACACAGCAATAGAAACCCTGACTCTGACAAAGGCAGAGATTCAAAATGTACTGTAGGAGAGCCAGGGTTTAAATTCAACTGTGTCCATTCTCAAATTGGCATGTTCTGCCTTGCCTGTGCAATCAATCGGTGCCTAGATTGTGCAAAGAACAAGTTCTCAGATTGGAATATAATACCGTTAACAGTCTTTTTCCTGTCAAGTTTTTGATGTGGAACTGACTGAAATGTTGTACTAGACAGACAGAGGCCACGAAGAGGCTGAACAGGAATGTTTGGGGTGATATCGGAAGTAGAAAAACCTGTCTGATGCAGACACCTTGAGGACCAGTCAATGGTCAATGAGGAGTCTTGCAGGTTCAGACAAACAGATGATAAGCATATGGTTTGTGCTACAAATTTGACTTTTCCACTTACTTCTGGATTCTTTTTTTAAAAATACGTATTTACCTTGATGTGCATTAACACTCTGCCTCGTGTCTGATTTTGTGCACCACCTCATGCATGTCTGATGCATCACAGGGGCAAGAGGAGGGCATCAGACTCCCTGGAACTGGAATTACACGTGGGGTGAGCTGCCATGTTTGAGGGCTGGGAACTGAATCTGAGTACTCTTCAGAGCAGCCAGTACTCTTAACCGCTGAGCCATCTTTCCAGCCCCTCCTAGATTCTTCTTGCAAGAGAACAGAAGAAATGGCTGTTTTGCTTCCTCTGCTGGTCTTTGGGCTTTCTCTTCACTTTGGTTTAGTCTGTGACCTAACTAAAAGCATGGGAGGACATATGTGTGGTGGAAGGAAGTGGAGTTTTTCATCAAAGCGGCCAGCACCATCCATGGGGTTTACTTGAGACTCTGACATTTCCTGTGTGGCTCGAGAATCATCTAGGAGCACATTTAAAATGCAGATGCTTAAGTCCTGACCCAGACCTAGAGAATGAAAATCTGCATTTTAATAAACACCTTCAGTGATCCTTTATATGCACTCAAAGTTAAGAATCTAAGCTTTTGACCGTGAGAAATACTGTTATGGTCTTCAGTGCTCATAGCTGAGAACTACATAATCCAGTTCCAAAAATATCTCCCAAACTCTAATTGTTTAAGTAAACTGTGTTGGGCTGCATTCATAGATACCACCTGCTACCTGTTGCTCACAGGACACAGACTGGGGACACCTGGTAGAATGTTGTGGCAACACTGGAAGCCCAAGGCTACTCACTTTTAAAATGTGAATAATAAGCAGGGTATATAATTTATTTGCATATTTATTTATGCTTTTATTTTATTGTACTTGGATTTTCTGAGACAGGGTCTCACTATGTTACCCTGGCTAGTCTTGAACCTGCAGCAAATGTCCTGTCTCAGCCACTGAAATCCTAGGATTATAGACATGTACCACCACACTCAGCAAATTGGTAACTTTAGAGGGTAATAAATGCAAAGAGCCTAGTAGCTATTTGATTGATACAATCAAGTACAATTGTATCATTATCCCAATTCTCTGTAAATATTATTAAATTATTTAGAAAACTCAGCTCTTTTTCTTGCTCTACTCAATTTTTCTTTTACTTGCTCACAAGTGTTTACGGTGATTTTTTTCCTACTTGAACAATAAAAGAAGCCTCTCCTGAGTTGACTTCATCGTAGTATGTATCTGGTGTGTCTAGAATAGTGCATGGCATGTCATTGTTGTTCAAAGGTAACTAAATGGATGTAAGATCCTGTTTTATAGGGAAGGGTCTCAGATTCAGCATTGTCCTCACAAGGGCCATGGAGCTATTTGATTTTAAGGCTGTGAATTGAACCCAGAATGATAGCAGGACTCCAAGCCTCATTTGTAAGATGGGAATAATAACCAGGATATTTAATTTATTTATTTGTGCATCTATCTTATGTTGGCTGAGTGACACCAAATCTCTTAGTCACACTCAGTGTCGTATCCTGCCTCTGTTTGAAGGATTTTGCACGGTCACTTTCACTCTGAAGCTTTATCATTACAAATAGTGTTTTGAGGAAAATCGTTGTTATCCTCTGGAGATGGGTGTCATTCTCTACCAGGACATGTTTAAAACACAGTCGAGAGATAAGGAAGTGTCTAGATGATGCCTTGCCCCAGGCATTGTGTTTCCAGATAATGTTTCAGAGAATCTGAGTCAGAGAGAAAGGGAAATGTGTAACGCTTCCACTTTGTCCCTTCCTGTCACCCTCTCTTCCTTCTGACATTACAAATAGTTCTGAAAGATTCTTTCCACAGACGGAACATAGGAAACAGAGAGGTTTGTGACATGACATGATTCCTCTAAAAATAAGATCTTCTATAGCTCATCGGGAAATGCATTTGCTTTTTTTTTTCTATGACTCCAAGAGAATGTCTTTGCAGCCTCAACAAAGAGACTTAATGGAATGTTACTGTAACTTCTGCAAAAGCCTTATTCATGGCTCTGACATTTTCTAGCGACACTGTCTGAAGTCCTTTTGAGTTTCATTTTCATTCTATCAAAAATAGGCATAAAGAACATTAATTTGGGGGTAGCTGCTGGCTTCAAAAATGGAACATACAAAGAACTTCCAGAAAGATTTATACGTTAGCATGAAACTCTAATATGTGTGACTACAATCAAACCCAGATTTTATAGATAAGATTTGTTGCTCTCTGTTCTCAGCAGTAAAGCACAGGGGTTGACTTTCAGCACAGGGGTTGGCTGTCTGGGGAAAAACAAGGAATGGACTCGGCAGACTCTTAGTGTGCGCCATGTTGTAGCAGCACTTAGCACACACTAGCTCCAGTCTTTACAATGAATTCTGTAAACTGAGTGAAATTGATTCCATCTCAGAGATGAGAAAACTCAGGCTCTGAGAAAGTAAACCCCTGGTCATTTAGTAAGTGACTCTACACAGATTTGGGCTCAAGTCTAATTCCACAGACCCCACTATACATTCCCTCACTTCTAACGTTCTACGGTCACAATCTACAGTGACCGTATCACTTCTCTACTTCTCCCACCTCCTACCACACGAAATTTGCCTCTAATCAAATCATCCAGTCTGGGAAATGTGTCATCAAGCCAAAAGGCCCAGCCAGCACTCAGACAGGAAATGTCCAATCCTGTCAGTTTCGTCTCCTGAGGCTTCTCATACTGACCTTTTTCACTCTATTCATGATGCCACTGCCCATCCCCATGGCCAACACCTCTCTCTGAACCATCACGTCTTCCTCATTGACCTTTGAGGCTCCAGCTTCCCAGCTATATGGCTTGTCCTCATTGGCTTCCAACTATGGTTCTAATAACAGAAGCGAACTTTCTGTTCCTCTGTCCTAAAACCTCTAGTTGCAGAGTGCTGTGGATATCGTTCTGTATAAATAAAACACTGATTGGCCAGTGGCCAGGCAGGAAGTATAGGTGGGACAAGGAGAGAGGAGAATTCTGGGAAGTGGAAGGCTGGGGGACACACTGCCAGCCGCTGCCATGACAAGCAGCATGTGAGATGCTGGTAAGCCATGAGCCACGTGGCAAGGTATAGATTTATAGAAATGGATTAATTTAAGATATAAGAACAATTAGCAAGAAACCTGGCACGGCCATACATTTTGTAAGCAATATAAGTTTCTGTGTTTACTTGGTTGGGTCTGAGCGGCTGTGGGACTGGTGCGTGACAGAGATTTGTCCTGACTGTGGGCCAGGCAGGAAAACTCTAGCTACAGCAGAGTGAATATTAAACTTTCCGTTACAATGTTCTGCCATTTTTCCAAATTCATTACGTTCCACATCTACCATGTCATCTTTGCTTTTGTCTGAGCGGGTTCCTCATTATTCCTCCCATATGTCAGACTCAGACAGGCTTGTCTGTCTCTCATTGGGAACTGAAGTGCTGTGCAGACGAGCAGCTCATACTCACCCCTGCTGTGTATATGGGAGGATGATGGAGACAATTGTTATAGAAAAAAACTTAACAAGGATAGCAAAATATGTACAAGTATATGAATATTTACATCTTTATCTTGATGCTCCACTTTTAAGAATTTCTCATAAAGGTCACTTCAGGGATGAACACAGTATGAATAATGCAGTTGTGTACAATTTTCCACAGTCATTAACAATCTAAATATATAGCCCAAGTGAACATCTTTTAAAAATTATGAAAAACATATAGATTGTGTGTATGTGTGTGTGTGTGTGTGTGTGTGTGTGTGTGTGTGTGTGTGTGTGTGTGAAATGACTTGTTTATAAAGTGGCAGGATTTTTTAAAATATTTAACAGCATAAAAACGTTCTCACAGATGACTCTTTTTGAAGTATGGCCACTGGTAGGTTCCTCCTACTCCAACGGATAGCTCCACACCTGTGCTCACATTGGCAGCACTAGTTGAACTGAGTGGGTTATGGGAAAGAGAAGAAAGCATGAATTTGGAAGGAGGATGTGTTGAGAAGAAAATAATGGGAGCTGGAGGAGGAAGATACAGGTAAACATGATGATATTTCATTGTATATATGAATGAAATTCTCAAAAATAAAGAAAAAATTTAAATGTTCTCACAATAGAAAAAGGGGACAATGGTAGGTTAAAAAACTAGGCAGATATTTTAATTCTAATCCCATAAAAAGCTGTACATACATGTATATGCTCATTAAAGTTTCTGAAAACATGTATAAATATAAATACTGATGGTCTTTTATTGTGGGAATTATCAACTTGTTTAATTTTCTTTTTTATTGTTTCAAAATATATAGTAAGCCTTTCTTTACTGTGATTGGGATATATTCCCTAAAAGTCCAAGTGTTGAACATATAACCTGAAAATTCATGGATTAGTGATACATGAAGGTGGGGCCTTTGGGAGCTAATTTGCTTTACTCACGAGGTTACACTGTTAAGGACTGTCAGGACTTGAAGAGTGGACAAAGCAAGCACGTTGTTCACTCACTGTGTGATGCTCTCCACCATGTTTCTCCAGATGCCAAACATCTGCTAGCACTATGCTCTTGAGCTTCCAAGGTTCCAGAAGCTTAAAAATGTTTAAGTTAACCAGCCTCAGATAAATGGTTTAAAATTTTATGCTTATCTCTCCCCTTCCCGCCCCGTTTTCTTTTTCTTTCTTTTCATTTATTTATTTATTTATTTATTTATTTATTTATTTATTTAGGTTTATCAACACAGGATTTTCTCTGTGTAACAACCCTGGTTATCCTGTAACTCATTTTGTAGACTAAGCTGGCCTCGAACTCAGAGAGATCTGCCTGCTTCTGCCTCGTGAGAGCTGAGATTAAAAGCATATGCCACCACGCCCAGCTTATATTTACCTTTTAAAGTCATGTACATACTGCTCCTCAGAAGCCTTTCTTAATACGATAAAGCACTCTTTCTCCAGACTCCCAGAGTCATCCTGTTCTGTTTTGTCTCCTAGAAGATCGGGTTGTTTCTGTGTCTTCTTCCACAGCTTGACTGTCAGCATTCAGTACCGACTACAGGTTCTGCTCTCTTGGCACACAAGCTTTACCCATTCCAGTGACTGTCCTCAGAGCCAACTTAGTACAACATAAAAGCTCAGAACAGCAGGACAAGGAGGGAGATGGATGAGTTTTTATAGAGATGGCTTTGAAACTGACTTGCTATGCCTAAGTCTTACTTGAAATAGGAATAAACTTATGCAAAAAAAATCACTTGATATTTAGTGCTCAGACTTGGAATCTCTGGCTTCTAATTTTAACTTCTAATAAGTTTAATTCTAACCTTCAGGGAATGTAGGAGCACAAATTTTCCACAACCATGAATCCACACTCTGTCCATGCCAGGGCCTGAGGACTGAGTTCCCAACCTGTAAATTGCAAGTCCCTACCACATGTGACCTGGGCTGAGGATCACTAGACACATTTCTTTCCTTGTAAGTGCTGTCATTTTCAAAGGGTCTTTGCAAAGTAGGTTTTAAGTCAATACTTCCTGGAGTCCTTTGAAATCACTTACTTCACTGACTGTGTTTCCAGAACCCCCTTCTGATATGGGGTGTCTTTTCTATTCTTCCTTACATAAGCAATCTTTTTAATCCTGATACTTCAACCCCTCACCCCAAGGCTTTGTGGATTTTTGTAGGTAACTATGAATTCAACTGGGCTCCTTGATGGTTGCTCAATTCTATTCTTATGTTTCCCTCAAGGATCGTAAACACAACATGAGGAGAATTTAGGAAAGGATGAGATCTGTAATCACAATATTCCTTGATTTTCTTCTTCTAAATCCCCATTTTGATCTATGTTGGTGAAAATGTAAACTTCTAAATAGATTCTTGGGCTTTGGGAAAATTCTTTAACTGAATCCCCATGTTCTAGGGCAGTGGTCCTCAACCTGTGGGTCATGACACCTTTGGAGGGGTCAAATGAACATTTCACAGGGGACACATATCAGATATCCTACATATCACATATTTGCTTTGTAATTCATAACATCATCAAAAATACAATTATAAAGTAGCAACGAAAATAATTCTATAGTTAGAGGTCACCACAACATGAGGAACTGTATTAAAGGGTCATGGCGTTAGGGAGGTTGAGGATCGCTGCTCAAGAGGATGGGAACAATGATGTGGAGTGAGATGGTGAATATGTCGCTTAGCACTGTTCCTCTCACTTAGCACGTTACTTTTCTCATTGCCCTAACCAAACACTTATAAAGCAATACAAAGGAGAGCATGCTAATTTTAGTTGACAGTTTCATAGAATTTGAGTCCTTCCTGGAAGGGACAATAGAAGGACCATAAGGCAGTCGCTTATTGCATCTTAGGGGGACAGGAAGCAGAAAGAAGGTCTGAAAGCAGCTCTAAGGCAGGGCTCTCAAAGCTCTGTCCCCCTTGGCCATGTTTTCCAGATAGAGACCCAAGATCCACAACTTCCTTACACATTACCATTAGTCCTTCCTTCCTATTTACTCTTCTCATTTCACTGAAGGAGAATGATCTGCTGTTTATTCTAATTCCAGATGCTTAGAATTAGGTGTTTATCTTGTGGAGAATTTATTCATATGTTCAGTAGTTTTTATTAAGTTTGTGGTAGATTCTGTTTCCAGAACAGCTATCAGAAGTATTTAAGTAAGAGTAATTAGTATGTTTGATGGGTGGATTAACCATTACGATAGAGCAACAATTTTTAAACTTGTTCACTAGCATATTCCCATGACCTAGAAAATACCAACTCACAGCAAGAATCTAATAAGATATCAATGAGTAAGTCCACGAATGGACAAATGTGTATTTTAACATGTGTGCATGTCGTGACAAACAAATGTGAGCCAACACCCTGAGTGTATGAACACATTCGTGGCCCTTAGTTATTATTTTGGTATACCATATTATTAATATTATACACACTAGAGAGATGCACCAAAATAGAAAGAGGAAACATGAGATTCAGTGGTAAGCGAGAATAAGACATCTGACACTGTCCTCTCAAATTGCATAAGAAATAATGTCACAGTCGAAGAGAAAGGACTTCAGAGGAAGCAGGGGTAGAGTGATCAGAAATACCAGCAATGATCCCAAACCTCCATTCTTCATCTTATAAACTGTGCTAAAAGTGGAAGTTTTCATAGTCTCCCATCCTCTCACCTTTCACTGGCTACTAATTAGGAACGTGAAGCTCTTTGCAGAACAGTGAGTCCCATGCTTCTGGAAATACCATGTTTCTTCCTTGGGAAGTCAGTAGGTATTAAAACCATACCTTCCCAAGGCTACATACTGGTGTTCCTGTCTCTTCAAAGTACCTAGATAATAGTTAAAAGGCACATCAAACATTTTGAAATTTGTTTTGTTTAGTGTGTGGTGTAGTATATGTACATGTGCATGTGGATGCAATACAGGTGTGTGTGCATACGTGTACGGAGGCCAGAAGTTGACATTGCTATTTTTCTCAATCACTCTTCCCTGGTCTGGGACCAGGTTTTTCTTGTCAAATCCACAGATTCAGCTAGGCTGATTGGCTAGTGAGCTACAGGGATGTGCCTGGCTTTGCCTGGCTCTACCTCCACAACTGATGTCACACATGTGCTGCCACTCCTGGCTCTTGGGTCGTGGGATTCAAATTCAAATTTTCTTACATGTGTACTAAGTACCCTACCAACTGAGACATCTTCTAAATCCTCACTACAAGAAATTTTCAAGTGACTGTGGGGGAACCCACCCCCACTTTTCCCCCAGGGTACTCTTGAGAAGAGAGGGATAAGAGTTATTAGGTAGAAACATTGAGGGGAGAGAAACAAAAACACAGGATAGCCTCTGGAGGGCCTTGTATCAATATCCACTGCCCCCCCCACCCCGCCGTATCTTCTAAAGGGCCTTTTATAGGAATGCCAAGGGGTAGAACAAGAGACCTCCCCCTGGCAAAGCCAAGTGCAGACCCTTCCAAACACCTGGTAACCACACACATGGTCAAGCAATCTTCTAATGCAGCCCTGATGGGTAAAGCAAGCTCAGATCTCACTAGGAAACCTTTATGGGCCTCCACAAGTGGCTCAAAATGATTTTATATAGAACAATATCTACACATACAATTGTTAAATCAGGGCAATCAGACTGTTTGTCATCTCAATCAAACATTGATCATCTCACACACATCATTGTCGGACACTGTAATGGCTGTAGCCTTACACACCTCAGCTCCTGCTGCTCTGAGAAGCACAGACACAGCACTGCCAGCTTGCTCTCTGCTGCACATGGCTAGGGACAAGCCAGGCATTCTCTGCTGCTCCCTGGGGACTTTCTAAACCAGGGCTTTAGTACCTCAGGAGATTAGGACAATCACTGGAACAGGAAGGGGAGGGTAACCTCTTAAGGGAAACATTAAGTGAAAGGAGACAGGATCAAGCCAGTCAAGAACCACGTGGTCCTGGGTCTAGGGGAAGTTTGGATTGAATCAAAATTGAGACATTAAGACAGCAGAAGACATGAAAGCAGTGGACTGAGAGAGAGGGGGTCAGAGCAAAGGACAAGAGCAATGGGCACCAGACAGAATGAAAAGGGGGGTGTTTTGCTAGTGGACAAAAACTGTGACTTCTTGACTGTTTTCCAGCAGATCCCAAAGCATCTTGTAATGCTTCAGGTCGCTTTCATTTCCACTGTTTCCTCAGATGGGCTCTAAGCCAGACCACATGAAGACTCTTATTTACTTTATACAAATAGTATACAGGTACAGGGCTTTGTTCAGCATTTTGTTCACTAAACCAGTAAAATGCATATCAACTTTCAGTAAAAGTCTGAGCTAGTCTCAAATATGACATTTCCTCACTTTGCACTACACTCGGCAACTCAGAGCAACTCTACTTGTTCAGTCAGCCTGGTCAGAGCCATGGCTATGTTTCTACGTCTATGACCACACACATCCTTAAAATCACCTGTATTCGTAATTAAGTTCTATTTGAAAGTCAGTAAATTCAGAGTGTTCACAGTTAAGAACAATAAGAAATACTAGCTTTAAAGACAGAAAAGTTTAGAGTGCTCAAGTGGGTTTAAGAAGCATAGAATTTCATCAAAGGATAGAAGCGGAAGGAATGTAAAAGTCAGAGGGCCACAACAGCCACTGCAAGTGAGATAGTCTCTTCCAAAAACAAAAAAGGAAGCGGAAGCTCAACCACACCACAAGAGCACTTGTTCAGCTATGTTCATATCAGCATTGTTTGTAATAGCCAGAACATGGAAACAACCTAGATGCCCTTCAACTGAAGAATGGATAAACAAAATGTGGTACATATACACAATGGAATACTACTCAGCAGAGAAAAACAATGACATCATGAGGTTTGCAGACAAATGGATGGATCTAGAAAAAATCATCCTGAGTGAGGTAACCCAGACTCAGAAAGACAAACACGGTATGTACTCACTCATAGCAGGATACTAGATGTGGAACAAGGATGACTGGACTGCTACTCACATCACCAGGGAGGCTACCTGGAAAACAGGACCCCAAGAAAGACACGGGGATCGCCCAATGACAGAGAAATGGAATGAGATCTACATGAACAGTCTGGACATGAGTGGGGGTAGTGAAGGGTGAGGGTCGAGGGAAAGAGAGCTTGGGGGAGCGGAAGATCCCAGTTGGATCAACAACAGAGAGGGAGAACAAGGAATAGGAGACCATGGTAAATGAAGACCACATGAGAATAGGAAGAAGCAAAGTGCTAGAGAGACCCACAGAAATCCACAAAGATACCCCCACAACAGACTGCTGGCAATGGTAGAGATACAGCCCGAACTGACCTACTCTGGTGATAGGGTGGCCAAACACCCTAATTGTCGTGCTAGAAACCTCATCCAACTACTGAGGGATCTGGATACAGAGATCCATGACTAGGCCCCAGGTGGATCTCTGGGAGTCCAATTAGCGAGAATGAGGATGGTTTATATGAGCGAGAATTGTTGAGACCAAGGTTGGATAAAGCACAGGGACAAATAGCCAAACGAACGGAAACATATGAAATATGAACCAATGGCTGAGGGGTCACCAACTGGATCAGGCCCTCTGAGTGGGTGAGACAGTTGATTGGCCTGATCTGTTTGGGAGACATCCAGGCAGTGGGACCGGGTCCTGTGCTCATTGCATGAGTCGGCTGTTTGAAACCTGGGGCCTATGCAGGGTCGCTTGGCTCGGCCTGGGAGGAGGGGACTGGACCTACCTGGACTGAGTCTACCAGGTTGATCTCAGTCTGCGGGGAAGGCTTTGCCCTGGAGGAGCTGGGAATGGGGGGCGGCCTGGTGGGGGGAAGGTGAGGGGAGCAGGTGGGGGGAGAACAAGGGAATCCATGGCTGATAATATAGAATTGAATTGTATTGCAAAATAAAAATTTTTAAAAAAAAAAAAAAGGAAGCGGAAATCAAAGGGGTGGGAGAGGGCGGTGGATCTGGATCTTTGAGAGTTTGGGGAAGGAACTGAAGTGAACATGGTCAAGATACACTGTATGAAATTCTCTGAAACTTAATAAAATATTAATTTAAAAGAGAAGAGTAGAGTTTGATTGCTGTGATCCTCTTTCTGTGTGTTTTATAAGGAGAATGGTTGGCTGCAAGGATGATCATTGCTGGAAGGGCTTCCTTTTTTAACTTAATTTCTTTATTGATTCATTGGGAATTTCACATCATGCATCCTAATCCCACTCATTTCTCAGTACCCCCATGTCCTCCCCTGACCCCTGCAGAGCCCCCCCAAAAAAGAATTTTTTTTTTAAATCAAAACAAAACCAAAAAACCTTTTCGCTTCTCCATCTTTCCCGCCTCTCCAGTACCACTTCATTCATCTTGGTGGCATTAGGAGCAGTATGTCACATAGTAAACCCCTTTGTCCAATCAGCTTTAATAGAAAACGTTCATTGCAATGAGTCATTGGTCTGGTTCCAGGCCTCTGGTTTCTGGTACACCATCATCACTAGACCCTCACGGAAACTCCTCTGGGATATCCCTTGGCTGCCCCAAGTCATGGAGATCCTGCAGGTATCTTTCCACAGGACTGTCGCTTCACAAGCTCCAGCAGGTCCTAGATAGGGTAGATGTTAGGGTGGAGCAACTCAAGGCCCTGCTGTGGGCCTGAGTGGTAGCTAAGCTGGTCAATCCAGTCTACTGGGGCTGCCTGCCTCATGTGAGTGGGCAGAGCCAGCTCCCCTACATCCATGTCCTCAGGGTCAGTTCTCCCTCCCTTGCCTGTGGTTTGGGATGGGGCCAGCTTTCCAGAGGGCAGGAGCCAGCTCTCTCTTGGCCTGTGAGAGGCAGGGCCAGCTTTCCCAGGGCCAGAAAAGGGCCAGGCATGGCCCTCTGATTTCATCACACGTGGTTCCTATGATCCCCTGAGGTGACACAGGCCACAGACATCAACACAGACCTCAACACAGACCCCAGCTGTCGCTGGAGCACAGACATGTTCCTTGGCAGCAGCTGGGCCTGGACAACATCCTGGCTCCAGGTGGACTCACTGGCCACTCATATCAGAATGGCTCTAGTAGGGCCATAGCCCCTAGACACTAACAAGGCCACAGGTTGCAGCCCTAATCCTGGACTTGCTGGAAGGGCTTCTTGACAGTCAAATATCAGAGGAAAGAGCTCAGACTGGAAGACCCCAAAGTCAGAGTCAAGTACACTGAACCCAGTTTGTGTATTCCTTGCAAAGACAGATATTAAATATCTAGCTTATAGTTCCAAAAGCAAGTAAAAACCTATTCCTAAATTGCTTTCAGATTTGCTTTACAATATGAACATTTATTATTTTTACATCAAACAGAGTTCTGTATTATAGGTTTTATAATAGCAACAAATACATAAGTAGATATGATAGGCAGATAAATAGATGATAGACAGATAGATAGATAGATAATAGAGATAGAAAAAATAAATAAATAAACCGTGCTAAAGGATTTTACTGATAGTTAAAAGGACTAAGGTGGAGTTATATGCATCAAAATTACAGCAAAATAGGTATAGTATGATTCTAATTTGTTTTCCAATCTACAAAATAGTACTCTAAACATTTGTGTATAAATAGACAGGTAGGTTTTTTTAATCATATGAATCTGATGATATTTGACCATTTAGTCCTCTAAAAACAACTATTTTTATGTTTCAGTCTAATAACCATAGTGGAGAATATAAAGGAATATATAACAACTAATAACCATGCTTATGTCTGCAAAGGGGACTGAGACTGAATTGGGGCTCAAGGTGACATTTCAGTGCTCTGACTTGTTTGAATTTCAATAATGTAAGGCGTATATAGCTGCATTGCTCATATAATTACTTATAAAGAGTGAAGTTTACATCTTCTAGCAAAGAAGACAGACAGGCAGGCAGGAAAACATGCATTTGAGGCAACAGAGAGAAGGAGAGGGGGTGTTTTGAAGACAGAGTCGTTGAGGGGAAAGAGTTAATTCAGAGGAATTTTAAGGCACTGTCGCTGTGTTCCTGTAAGGACTTTTTGTTCTCTGCCCTGACCACACTGCAGAAGTCATTTCCTTGCAAGATGAAACACAAGTTTAAATTGCATCCCATTGATTCCAGAATATCAGGAAGAAACAAAGACATGGAGGCACTTGATCTCATTGTGCAAGAGGGAACCAGAATCAGAAATGAAATTGGCAGGAGATCAGGGCCTCGGGGTGAGTTTCAAGCAGACTGTTACGTGAGTCACATATAAAATGCTAATAGTCTCCCACAGAGGGCTGATTACGACAGTAAAGCAGAGGCCTTAGTCAGCCACACATTTTACAGAAGTGACAAGAAAGTATTAGGGGGAAAAGCTCTATGAAGCAAAGCTGTGATTCCAAACACCCCAGAGACAGTATTGGGCCACAAATTGGGCACCACAACCATTTCATGCCAGTCATTCCTTGAGGATCAGTATGAATGTGTGTATATAGTCAGCCCAGTGTATATATTTAGATATATTTAGACATTGAACTGGTCTCAGATCAAAACTATGTGGAGACAATTTCCCAAAGTGTACATGTGAATGAAGTGACGAGTAGACAGACACTACCCTAGGCATGAAAAGTACTGCAGAGATAAGGAAAAGTATCAGGGCAGTTGTAAAGGGTAAACGAAAGTGCTACATTATTTCCTACGTGGGCCTTCAGCATTTCCAGACTGAGAGACTTGCAAGGATCCCGAAGCAAAACTTCTACAAACACGGAGGGACAACTCCTACCCCTACTGCTCCTGTAGTGGGGTCAGTAATGGCTACTTTGATTTTAGGACTCTACATATCTATGTGAACACTGTTTTGTTAACTCACCCAACAATCCCATCAGAAGGTGTAATTTTGGTTCCTAAAAGAGCAAAATGGGGCTAAGAGATATCAAATAACCCAAGGTACAAAGCAATAAGCAGTGTGGTTAGGAGTTAAATGAAGATCTGTCTAATACAAATCCCAGGTCTTGTTTCATAAAGAAACCATATTCAAGATGACTGTCTGTCCATTCCCTGTCCCTAGACCATAGGATTAGTTGACTGTGCTACACCAGTGGCTCTATCCCCAGCCTACTTTTCATCCCTCAACCTCTGTGTTCAAACAAAAAATTATAGCCGGGTAGTGGTGGTGCATGCCTTTAATCTCAGCACTCGGGAGGCAGAGGCAGGTGGATGTCTGTGAGTCTGAGGCCAGCCTGGTCTACAGAATAAGTTCCAGGACAGCCAGGACTGTTTCACAGAGAAACCCTGTCTCAAATATATATATATTTGTGTATGATTGACCATGAAATATTTTTAAAAAATACTATGTCCATATTTGTATATTTACTTACAAACAAGGGCTTAAATATTCACTATAAATTGATTTTTATGTTAGCATACAAATAATGGGTTTCATTGTGGTGTTTTCATAGCATGTGTCACTAGATTGGTTCTCATAAACTCCTTCCCACACTGCCCTCCTCTTGCCCTCTGCTCCCCTCTGGCTAGTTTCTCTAGATAGTTCCCACTTCTGCTTTAATGTCCCATGCATTCCCTCTCCCTTTCTCTCTCCCATCTCACTTAAAATGATATGACATGCAATATTTGTGAGAGAAAAGTAGCCAGGAACAAAGGTAAGTGCTGTTACTCTGGCATATCAAAGCAGATTAACCTTTCAAATTGACCTGGTAAGTGTGCTCTCATTAGGAGATGAAACTAGCTCAGACGATTGATAGAGCTTTGCTTAATAAACACACCTGTGAATCTCAGAAAGTCCTAAATTAGAGGAAACCGTAGGCTGCTGATGTGTTATTCTGAGATATCACAATGGATTGGCTGGATGATGTTGATCTGCCAAGCCAAGGGCAAAGAAAGAGTGAGATAAGATGCTTCCCACATGAGTCAGAGCCCCTCATCCTCCAGCACCTCCTGATTTAACTCAGGCTTGGTGCTATACCAGAAGGCTCTGGGCCAAGTGTGCCAGCTCAGAGTTCTCCAGTGTCACCTGTAAATCGTACCATCACTCTATTCCTTGGATCTCATTTCTTCTAATATAAAATAAACAATTGGAGACAGATCAAAAGGCTTAATTTCAGTTCTTTTTGAAACACTCAACATATACTTTTATGCTTCTAAGTGTACAACACATAAATGACTACATGCACCCTGCTGCACAACAGCCCTCTAGAACTTTTCCACCCTTGTCCACTGAACAGAAACTCCCACATTCCCCTTGTTCTCCTGCAGCCCGTGGCAACCACCTTTTTCCTCTGTTTCTATGAGTTCACTTTCTTTAGATGCCTCAAAGTAGAGTGGAGTAGTATTTACCTTCTTGTGGTTGGTGAATTACACTTAGCCTGAGGGTCTCAAGCTCCATCCTGGAGCCATGGATATTCTTCAGCTGTGGATATTCAGGGATGTGTCTGCATCCTCACTCCTGTAAATAACGTCCAAGTGAAAATGAGTGCATAAACATCTCCATAAGATCCTGCTTCAATGCCTGGTGGTAGTGGCACACCTTTAAGCCCAGAACTTTGGGAAGCAGAGGCAGGCAGATCTCTGAGTTTGAGGCCAGCCTACCAAGGCTACACAGAGAAACTCTCTCTTGAAAAGCAAAACAAAACAAAAATAAAATCCTGTTTCCAATCTTTTAGATCAATATACAGAACTAGGATTCTAAGGTCATATGATACTCTGACTGTTTTGAGGGGACTCAATTCTGTTTTCTGTAGACTTTGTATTTTACAGTCCTACCAACAGCATCCAAAGGCGTCATTTACTTAACATTCTCTCCAACCATTCCCATTAATATTTTATGGGTTTTGTTAGTAGTCATTAAAAGGGTTAGAAGTGGTTCTCCTTAGGGTTTTTTACAGATTTATTTATTTTTTATTTTATGTGTATGAGTGTTTTGCCTACATGTACTTCCGTACACTGTATTGTGCAGTGCTCTTAGAGGCCAAAGGAGGGTGTCAGATTTGAAAGTAGGGTTATATATAGATAAGTAAACGACCCCGTGAGTGCTGGAAATCTAATTTGGGTCCTCTGGAAGAGCAGCCACTGTTCTTAACCACTGAGCCCAGTCTCAAGTCCTTCTCAGTTTTGATTTGCACTTCCCTGATGATTAGTGGTGTTGAATAACTTTGTATATGGTTCTTGTTTTTCTTTATATATTCTTTGGAGAAATGCTATTCAAATCTTTTGTTCATTTAAAAATTTTGTTGATGTAGTTTGTGCCAAAATGACAATACAGACTAAACAGCACAAATTTCTGTCCTCGTTTACTTTCTGTGATGTAAAACACTCCAAACAGAAACAACTTAGGGATTTATTTGTCAGATCAGGACATCAGGCAGGAACTCAAGCAGAAGCCATGGAGGAGCACTGTTTATTGATTTACTCATTGACTTATACACAAGTAGTTTGCTTATATAGCCTGGAACCACCTAGGGATTATTGTGAAATATTTGTTTACACCATGTGAAGATGTGTCACTGTGATTGGTTTAATAAAAAGCTGAATGGCAGCTAGGCAGGAGAGTATAAGTGGGACTTCCAGGCAGAGAGAGAACTCTGGGAAGAAGAAAGGTGAAACCAGATGCAGAGGAAGCAGGATGGGCAATATGGAGATGAAGTAACTAGCCGTGTGGAGGGACTTAGACTTAAAAATATGGGTTAATTTAAGCTATAAGAACTAGTTAGGAGTAAGTCTAAGCTAAGGCTGAGCTTTTATAATTAATAGTAAGTCTCCGGGCTTATTTGAGGACTGGCAGTTCTGAGGAAAAAGTACTACCGCAAGGGTTGCCCTCTCCAATAGCGGGATAAACCCTCCTACATCAATTAACAATCAAAACAACATCCCACAGGCATGTCCTCAAACCAGTATATAATTGAGACAGTTCTTCAATTGAAGTTTTCTCTTGCCCAGAGAATCTAGGTTGTGTTAGTTTGATAATAAATACTAATGAATATAATCCACTTTTTGTCACATAATTACATCATTGTTCAACTATGATCTTTCCTTTCTTGTTTGTTCTTAAAATCTCATTTTAATGTCATAATATAAAATACAGCAGAGCTTTAGAAGTCCTACAGTCTTTAATAACTTTAACACTTCCAAAGTCCAAAGTCTCTTTAAAAATCTAAAGTCACTTTAACCGTAGGATCCTATAAGATCAGAAGAAAATTACACACTTTCATATTCCAAAAGGGAAGAGTTAGGGCATAGGAAAAATTAGATAAAAGCAAAATCGAAGTCTAGCAATATGAACACTTCTCATCCAGCACACTGTCTGGCATGTAGAACTCACTCATGATCTTCTGGATTCCAAAAAGCTTCTAGGTCTCTGCCAATCACAGCACGTAACACTTGTGTCATAGGCTTAGGCAGGCTCCACTCCACACCAGTTGCTGTCCTTGGCAGACATCCCATGGAGTCTTCACTATGACTGAGGTGGCACATTCACCAGTGTCCTCTCTTGGCCTTTCTTCAGGGAACCCCAATCCTGCCACATAGTGCCAGGCTTCAGATAGTCTCCATGATTCACTCAGTCTTATCTTTCATGCTTTCATAACTGATGTCATGTGGAAAATATACTTGTACATTGCTAAATTTGACTGCTAGCTTCAGATGAAGCGTTGCCTGCTTTGGGACACAACTTCTCTGTGAGATGATTGCCCCAAAAGAAGCACAAAATATTTCCTTCATCGTAATGATGTTAATCTCTTTAAAAAAAAATCATAGCTGACTTTTCAGCTCAAGATACAAAAACTCCACTCTTTCAGTTAAGCATAAAAATTTTTTCTCAAGTGGTGCTGGTCCCTTGTTAATCACAGTTGATTCTTCAGCCCCAGTTGACCAGAGATCACCACCAACTCTTAACCCAAAATCTCCGACAAAACACTCAAGAGAATCTTCGCTTCCCTCTGAAATTTCACCCATCAGGCCCCTGTCATCTGCTTTTCTCTCAGCTTCGTATCTCCTAAGCTCCCACAATAATTCACTGAGCACTGAGCATTCAACAAGCTTATCTAGGCCAAAGTTCCAAATGCTCCCATAGTCTTTCCCCAAAAGAACAAGGTCAGGTTCCTCACAGCAACAAATAATAAAATAAAATATTTTATGAGCAACAGCAAAAGAAAAGCCTGAGGACAACGTGCTATCTTTTAGATTTTAGAATGTGGCCTATTTCTAGAATGGTTTTGACAAGGTAACTGGAGACAGACCTAAATCATGAGGATCACTATCAAGCCCATTTCTTCCTTTAGTAACATTCTTGTAAATGTGTCACTGCTAATAAAGTAAGACATCTTTAGAGCATTCTGAAGAGCTCCATCTGAGGTTCATCTGCTCCTACAAAATCACTAGTATTCTCAACACACACAGAGAAATTCTGGAGCATGCCCAGGCACATCTGCTTCTTCCTTGTGGTATCCATATAGCTGTACAATAAAGGCTGAGTTTCAAACACATCACCTATCAAGAGTTAATCTTGACTACTAACTTGGTTAGATTTAGAATCACTATAAAAAAAGAACCCCTGGGCATATCTGTGGGGGAGTTTCTGGATTAACTGAGGAGTAATTAACTGAAGTGACCTGAAGCATTCCAAGATGCTCTGGGATCTGCTGGGAAACAGCAAGAGGACATGGTTTATACACACCAGCAAAATCCCCCCTTTCTACTCTGTCAGGTGGCCATTTCTCTTGTCCTATGCCTCCACCATCTCTCTCAATCCATTGCTTTCATGTCTTCTGCTGTCTTAACGTCTCAATTTTGATTCAACCCAAACTTCCCCTAGACCCAGGACCACGTGGTTCTTGACTGGCTTGATCCTGTCTCCTTTCACTTAATGTTTCCCTTAAGAGGTTGCCCTCCCCTTCCTGTTCCAGTGATTGTCCTAATCTCCTGAGGTACTAAAGCCCTGGTTTAGAAAGTCCTTAGGGAGCAGCAGAGAATGCCTGGCTTGTCCCTAGCCATGTGCAGCAGAGAGCAAGATGGTAGTGCTGTGTCTGTGCTTCTCAGAGCAGCAGGAGCTGAGGCGTGTAAGGCTACAGTGATTTCAGTGTCTGACAATGTTGTGTGTGAGATGATCAATGTTTGATTGAGATGACAAACAGTCTGATTACCCTGATTTAACTATTGTACATGTACGTATTGTGCTCCTTATCTTGATGTTATTCAAGTTTTTTTTTAATTCTAGGAACAAGAAAATAATGAATCCACCCTTAAAAATAAATGTTCATCAGTGCTGAGAACATATTTCAGCTGCACATCTGACATTTATAGTAAATTATGCAACCATATGTGTAACACATGGGTAATCTTCCTTTCTGCTTGAACTAGAATAAAAAACGCTTTCATCCTCAATCAGCCAAAATGTGTTCACATACATGCACACATTCAGTTATCACTCCTCGAGCTCTCTGCTTCCCTAGGTACTAAAGTGATTGCTTATTCCTTTTCTTGGATGTATGTTCATCTTTTGGCATCTGTATCCAGCTCTCTCAAGAATCTACACTGTAGGTGGACTTTTCTTTCTTGCCTGCCAGTTCCCAAATAACCGACACAGAGACTCAGTATTAATTATAAATGCTTGGCCCATAGCTCAGGCTTATTACTAACTAGTTCTTACAACTTAAATTAATTCGTATTTCTTATCTAAGTTCTAATACATGGCTCATGGCTTGTTACCTCATTTCGTATACATTCTGCTTCCTCTGTGTCTGGCTGACGACTACTGAACTCCACCTTTCTTCTTCCTAACATCCTGCTAGTCTGACTCTCCTGCCAAATCTCTTCCTGCCCAGATATATGCCAGTCAGTACTTTATTAACCCATGAGAGTAATACATATTTACAGTGTACAAAGATTGTTCCACAGCACTACACTGTCTTCTTGTCCCTCTTTTCAATAGGATATAAAAGTCAAGTCTATATGTAGGGAGACATAGATTTGGCTAAGTTTGGGCAGTGCTTTCAAAGAATTCAGCTGCAAATGAAGGACATGGGAGAACTGAAGCAGAATGTGGAGGCAATATGTCAGAAGAACATGTTGTATGAGGACTAGAGCTATTATAACACAATGGGTCAGACAATACGGCTCAGCAGTGAAAGTGATTGCCACCAAGTCTGATGGCAAGTCTGAGTTCCATTCCCAAAGATCCACATAAAGGTGGAAGGAGAGAATTAATTTCTCTAAGCTGTCCTCTGACAGCTGCAGCCTCACCATTGCATGCACTGCCCCCCCCATACATAAAATGGTTTAAAAATTAAATATTTTGAAAATCTTTTTAGAATGGTCTGGAAGGGAGGAAAATGAACCATGCCCAAGAAAGAAGACAGAATTGCAAAAGCTTCATCCTGGAGTGGGAGAGAGGGGATGGGATCCAGAAGACAATTGGAAGGGTCAGCTTTGGGTAGAGATCTGGCTGTTCATCCTTAGAAGGGAAGGCAGATGCAGGTCCGCAGAACATGAAGAGAACACTGTCCACATGGCTTCCTTTTCCACAGAAAATAAAAGATCGGGGTAAAAGTATAGAGAAAGCACCGGAGATGGGAGGGTGAGAAGAGTCATCGGAGAAGACAAGTGACTAGACTGTTACAGCTCTGTATGAAACATCCTCCTGAGCTTGGTCACATGTCACCCAGATGAAGGAAAAACACTGGTCAGGAAGACAGTAAAATTTTTATTCCTGAGTTTGTGACACCAACTTGCTGTGGGACACCTTTCCGTATGCTGTGAATATGTGTGGCTCCCGTTGGATAATGGATAAAGCCGATTTGGCCTATGGCAAGAAAGCTTACAGCCAGGTGGGAAATCCAAGCAGAGATACAGAGACAAGGAGGGCAGAGTCAAAGGAGACACCAGCCGCCACCAGAGGAGCAACAAGATGGCAGCAGACTGGTAAGGCCATGGCCACATGACAACATATAGATTAACAGGAATTGGTTAATTTAAGATGAAAAAGTTAGCTAGTCAGAAGATGAAGCCATAGGCCATACAGTTTGTAATTAATATAAGCCTTGGAGTGATTATTTTATAAGTGTCTGAGGAACCTCGGGGCTGGGTGGGAGTGGAGAGATTTCCAGCTACAACCAGTTATCTGTACATTTAAAGATATTTTATTAATTACTTGAGAAAAAGCATATAATTTATTCTGATCTTATTTACCCTGTACTCTTCCCCCATATCCTCCAAGATCCACCTCTACCTCCCTAATCATTCCCCCAACTTAATGTCCTCTTTAAAAATAAATTTAAAAAGAGAAAAGAAGAGCATTGAGTCAAATTTATGCTACCTATATTCACTGGAGTGGGATTGACCTACCAGGGTCACACCCTTACGGACAACTGACTCTTGCTCTCCCAGCAGGTGTCAATCACCCACAGCTTCCCCAGCCAGTGATACTTCATGCCCGTTTCCCTGCTCCATGCTCAGATGTTGTCTGCCTTGTACTTGTGCTACCTTAGACATGCTGTCACAACCACTGTGTTCATGTGAGCAACTACCTCATTCCGTCTGGAAAGCACTTGTGCTATTTTAGACATGCTGTCACAACCACTGTGTTCATGTGAGCAACTACCTCATTACGTCTGGAAAGCACTGTTTTGTTGTAATCGTTCTCTGCCTCTGCCTCTTACAGTCCCTCTGTCCTCTCAAATAATTCCTGAGCCTTGAGAGGAGGAAGGAGGTGGAGGAGGACTGAGCACCCATCAGTCACTAGACTCTAAAGTTGACCAGCTCTGGATCTCTGTGTTAATTGCCATTTACTGCAGACAGAATCCTCTTTGGTGAGGGTTGAGAGATGTGCTGTCTACAGGTATAGCGATGTCAACTGGCAATTTAGGGGCTTGCTAATGCGAAAGCAAGACATTGTGTTTTCCTCGGTCTTTTTCTACATTTAAAATTTTGACATTAAAATTACTTAAACACAGACTCACACACACATACATGAACAGACACAAGCATGAACACACACGCACACATTCATACACACATGCACACTCTCACAATACACACACACACCCAACACACATAAACACAAGCATGCACACAAACACACACACACACACACACACACACACACACACACACACACACACACAATTTCTAACTGCTTCTATCATAATAGCTACCACTATAACTAGATCCCAAGGTAGTTTCTCTGCCCTGTGAAAGTAACTATAACTAGAATGTCTGCAATTTTGCTTAGATTGCTTTATTTGATAGTATTGTGCTCTGGCAATAATATTTAAATGAACCGTCTCTGTTTGATGAAAGAAATAAATACCTTAGTTTCCTTTGGTAAATCTGACCCTTACTTGGAAATTCCCTTTTTATCCCCAACTACTGGAAGTTTAAATAAAATCATAGACCACCATATCTCTTCTTTAAGCAAGAATTCAGAAGTATAAACTTATTAAATGACTATGATAAGCTTTGCAATTATAAAGGAATATTTTGATAGTATATTAAGATTAAACAATGATTAAAATAACATTTTATTGACTAACTTTTTACAAAATTCTCAATTTCAAGAATTGGTTCAATAGACAGCAGGGTTCCATGTGTTTCTAACCTTAGGATAAATCTTGTTGCTGCTTAGTTTAATCAAGAAGTCTTGAAAAATTAATTTGAAAACACATTTACTCACTCTGTGAATGAGGATGGTCATGGAAAGTTCTTTTGGGGTTCATAAATTTTAACAGTTTGTTCACTTTTATGTAAAGAATAAATCTTAAGATGACTACATTTATTTACACCTTAATAGTTCCTATATTTTATGCACTCCAACAGACATTTATGTTTTATGATGCTCTTTGGGAAATAGGCTTATTCACTGAGACAAAATGGATTTTATCCAGAGGGAAGAGCTGACCCTGATTCTGCAAAGGATCAGAACTGAACATGTAAAGTATGTGGTTTGCACAGCTTTGAGAAGCTCCCCACACACATTCCTCATGCCGAAATTTACTAGACAGAAAGTGATCTGCTTCCAGTTTCTCAGAAAGGCTAAGTTTCTGATTTGAGCAGGAATGAGATCAATTTCTTGTTGGCTTAGTGTCATATGACTTCAAGGAAATCAAATCTTAGGAGAGTGAGCATGGTGAGAATGAGGAGTGCTGGGTCCTGTTCTTCATCCAGAAGCTGTGGGTGGTTATGACGACATTGCAATACAACCTAACAACAAATGAGATGCAAGTAAATCCAGAGGAGAATTTCAGGAAAATATAGCCTTGACTGAATGGAACTGAGTAAATCATAGCACTAACATAGTTAACTACCAGTTTCCTTATATGGGCTTAAAATTTGGGATGTTTTATGCAAACTGACAAAGAAGGAAGGAGACAGTGTGAAAAGGGAGATGAGCTAGAACTGAAACAGCAGAAAGGGTAAGGATGATTTGGCATTAGGAATAAACTCAGAGGGAGGTAGATCTCATCGATCATTCTGTCAAAGCAATTACATTCAGGGATGCGAGGAACAACACGAACTGAAAATAGCAATTTACAAAACCCCCTTTAACACCACTTCATCACCACAATTCTGTGAACGGCCCTTCGAATCAGCTTCATCTTCACATTGGAGAAAAATCTGACACGGTAAATCACCTTCTCTACGTCATGTAACCAGCTAGTCACAAAGCTAAGACTTCTACTTAGCTGCCTAATGCCAATGTCTTTCTTAATCCACACAAGAACAGGGTCAGGTAGGTACTAGTCTTCAACCTCTTTCTTCAAATTTGGGTTTTCCCAGTATGTTGCAGATATTTCAGTAATGCTTAATTAAGCCTGTGATTTTCCTGAATGACCTGTTTCTAATTTGTTACGTACACAAATAGTTAGTTGTTAAGATGCAAAAACCTAAAAGCTGCCATGGCTCTTTCAACTTGATTTTGAAGAAATAAAAGGAAAACAAAATGCATTCTCAAGATCCACCCTGACAAGGCATATCAAACTTTTGCTAACTCTCCCTAGTGATTCAAATGTGTAGCTAAAGTTAGAAACATATCTAGAGCTTACATTTGTCTTATAGCCTAAGAGAGCACTAATATGATGGCATCCACATGACATTTTAGAAATATTTTTATTATAAAACCCACAGATAGTATTTCTAAGACACAAGTCCCTCTACTCTGCATCTGCGTATGTGCCTTTAGGATTCCAGAGTAGATGTAGCTTTCAGCTCAATTGTTATTTCTATCATGTTCAATGGTTAAAGTTTTGTTTTTCAGTAACGTGTTTTGAAAATGAAGTTGATGTTATTCTTGGGTTCATGTCATTTGCTAACTTGATCATCACTATTAATAGCGCTTCCAAGTCACTAATATAAATAAAAAGTAGAGGCAAGAGTGGGTCTGAATAGCATGGTCTTAGAGATCTTCCAATTTGCAAGTGACACCCTTGTCAATCATCACCCTTTGCCATACATTACACCCAAATTTTATGAACTTCCTCTGTTTCACAGACTACTCTTAACATTTTGAACATAATAATGAGACATTTTTAATGCCTTCCTTTTGGGAAATTCCTGGGGATCCCTATGGCCAATTTAACAACATTTATGGTTTTTGAGACATTTATCCCTGCTGATGCATAGCCACTTCAAAGTTAATCCAATTCTTGTCTTTTAATAAGCAACATTATCTACTTTAAAAGACACTACAATTCTCTGTCTCAGTACTGGCAACCAAAACTTGGAATTGAAGACACAGATATATATGCAAACATCAGCCTCCGTGCTGGGGGTGGCTGGCTGTATTTGCTGCACGAGAATCTTAAAAATGACACTTCTCTTGTCCATCAAAGTGTTCTCAAAGTGGCTAGTGGAAGTGATTGCTTGGAGGGAGGGGATGCTTGAGGGTTCTATGTTGACCCTGCTTCTGGCCCTCAGGCCCTTTGCTTTCTGATCTTCTATAGTACAACAAGCCACACAGTAAGCTCCTGCCACCATGAATGGAGCCCAGCTGTCATGTTTCCCTGCCATGATTCACTGTACCTGCAAATCATGAACCAAAACAAATCTTCCTTCCTTGTTTAAAAAAAAAAGAGGTGCTTAGCATGGGATGGGCACATGAAAATAATAAATAAATAAATAAATATTAATGTTAATTGCTCATGTTGTTATTTGTTTCATAAATAAGCATTACCACAATTAATTTCAGTGATGATGAAAACATCCTGCTACGAGTCTATGCCTGGTGCATCTCATGGTAAGCTACTCACGATGCTTGTGGTGAGGCTAATCTTACCAAGGCAGAACTGGCTCCCAAGTCAAGCAAGATTATTAGCTACCTGTATGTCCCTGAAAAGCTAAAATAGATAACATTGTACTACGTGCATACGTGCAAGTGATAAAGTCTGGTCTTACCTTCCACTCATTAAGCCAGAATTGCAAGCTGGCTGGCGGCTAACATTCCAATGACAAATAGGTTACAATCTTGGTTCAGAAGGAAAGAGTGAGGAGGCACCTAAAGGAACTGGCATCAGCTGTGGCATGAGTTACATTTTTCCTGCAGGTATGGGCTTCCTGCTCCCTCTGGCTATGCGTCTCTTCTCATTTGTACCAGGTGAGTGGCAGAACATGCCTTGTTGGGAAACTGAAACTTTCAACCAAATAGAAAGGCCATTGCCAGATAGCATGTCCCAACTGTACCCCGCTGCGTCACAACTTATATAACCACCTGCTTGTGCAACAAGATGCCTGCATTTAAACTGATGAAACGTTAACACTTTTTTCTATGTCATCTCATAAGGAAGGGTTGATTGGAAATTCTACCTGCAGTTCTGTGGATAAACTTGAGGCATTCAAAGCCACTTGAGATTGTCTGGGGAATCTTGCTACCTGTAGCAGGCAAAAGAGCCAGCCCGGGGGTCACAAGAATGAAAGAACTAGCCCTGCCCCGCACCAGCTGTAGCACACAGGAAAGTGGGCCCTACACCCCACGTGGGCAGCACACTAGAGCTGACCCTATTGCCAGAGTGCAAGTGAGCCAGCCCTGAGGGCATGAGAGCGGGAGAGCTGACCATGTGCCCCCATGTCATATCCCCCCTACAGCAAACGGTAGAGCTGACCCTAGTGATGCAAGTGTGGTGACCCAGGACTGAGAACTGGAGAGCAGAACAGGCCCTCTCTCCTTGCTGTAGGCTGTGTTGAGTGAGCTAGCCTGGGGAGTGCTGGGGAGCTAGCCTGGGGAGTGACAATGAGGGAAAGCTGGCAGGCTGACCAATCCAGCTACCACCCAGGCCCAGAACCAGGACTATGAGTTGACCCACCCCAACATCCACCAAATCTATGAACTGTTGGAGCATGTGAAGGGGATAAACCTACAGATCTAAAACAGCAGGATCTCCATGACACAGGACAACAAAAGGATATCCAAGAGGAGCTCCAGTGAGGGCCCATTATCGGTGATGTGGCAGAAACCAGAGGCCTCAAGGCAGCCCAATGGCTCATGGCAATGAACACTTGCAAGTAAAGATGAATGGACTAAAGGGTGAACTGTGTGACTCAAGGGGCCACACTACAACTGCCAGGACAAGATTCTTTTTTCTTCTTCTTCTCCTCCTCCTCCTCCTTCCTTTCTTCCTTCCATCCTTCCTTCCTTCCTTCTTTTCTTCCTTCCTTCCTTCCTTTCTTCCTTTCTTTCTTTTGGTTCATTTTCTTTTGTTTATTTGTTTTGTTTGGTTTTCGGTTTTATTTTTAAATTTGGTTTTGATTTTGGGGTGAGGGCGGAGGTTGCAAGGGCAGAGGGCAGATTTGAGGAGACAGGGAGATAAGAAGGATCAGAATGCACCATGTGAAATCCACAAGGAATCGATAAAAGTTAAAACAATTTATCTCATAAACACACACACACACACACACACACACACACACACACACACACACACACACACAAATGTCTGGGGATAATACAGTCTGTAAAGCTAACCCATGAAGATATTGAAGGAAAGCAATCCACTTTGATCATGTGAGAGAGCCATTCAGGCTGGCAAGAGCTTAGAGAGGACAGTTGCTGGCTGCCAGAGACTCCCACAGTAGGAGAGCATCCCAGAACACAGAGGGAAAAGAGGATGAGATGTGGACAACAGAAAGGAAAACTTGTGGGCTTTGGGATTTAGCAAACTAGAGCCGGGGTGTAAGTGGGCTTTGGGTTTAGTGTGCTGAGCCTGGGGCGATCTGTCCCTGGATAGTGCGGGGGAGATCAAGAGAGGAAGAAAAGAGCAAAGGGAAAGGAAAGGAAGCAGATTCTCATCATTGCATCTTTGGTGCTCTAATATAATGAGATGGGAAACCCAGGATGAGAATGGCAGTGTCGAGAACACTCTGACTCACTTATGGAGAGCTGTCAGTGAAGGAAACCCCAAGAAGTTATCTTTAAAAAAATCAAGTGAAGAAGTGTTTGCTGAATGACAATAAGTGGAGGTAGAGATAATAATATCAAAATAACGAGGCCATACTTCTTCGGGAAATACCTATTGTCTTGGGAGATGATGGAGAATGCAGATAAAGCAATCTGAAGTCTGAACACAAAGAGACAAGCATAATACCGTAATTATCAGTAAATTTGTTAAGGGAAATTCACAATGAAGATGTAATCATAAAAATGTATTTCTTTCTATCCCTTTAAAAGTGAACAAAGCAAAAACAAGAAACACACCAAGTATTCCTTTCTCAATTTCATCAGTATTTTTGGCAGAGGACCAGGTGGGCAGAAGGCCATCTGTCCAGGGTCTCTGAAATGAAGTTCTGGGAAATCTTGTGAGATAGTTGACCAATTGAAGGGGCCCTCGTTGCACAATTACATATATGTGTTCAATTTATGAAAGTGTTCTGCAGTAAACGTATTCTGAAAACTTAGAAATAGTTTAAATAACTGAGGATTTTATTTGCCTCCCGAGACCTTTCTTCTTTTTTTTAATTCAGCTTGATTTGCTAAGTTGATCATGGTAACTAGAGCTTCATGTCCCCATTTCAGATAGAAAGAGACAGAAGTGTGGCAGGGCCGATTGGCTTATTCAAAAAGGGTCCTTCTGCCTACAAGCCATATATGCCGTCTTCATCAGATAACACCTGCCCTAAGCCACCCCTTACTGTGAGGATAACTGAGTGTTTAGAGGGTCTCAAGAACACACACGGATCCACATACATATATATATATATATATGTATATATATGTATGACTATATATATAGTCAGCTAGTTTTTGACAGTGAGGTAAGACAATACAATGAAGAAAAGATGGTCTTTTCAGCAAGCAGTTCTGGAACACTACCCCCAACATGCTGCATGCCCAAGTGCAACTTTCACACTTATACAAAAACCAGCTCCAAATAGAGCACAGAGTATATGCAGCAACAGCCTTGGAATACCACATAGAAGAAAATCTGGATGACCACGGGCACAGAAAAACTAAAGGGGTAACACACAGAAACAATGACTGATGAGCAAAGTCCATTAAAAAATTTAATTTCTGCCATCAAAAGGATGGGAAGACAAGCTACATATGGAAGAAAAACATTTAGAGGACATACCTGCTAAAATTGCATGTATCCAAACTCTAAAAATCTCTTAGAATTCAAGAGCAAGAAAAGAAACAACTCATTGAAAAAAACAGGAAAGATCTGAACAGATCTTAGCAATGAAGATGTATGTGTATGTATGTGTGTCAAGTTAAAATAATATCACATATATGAATTTACATGTTATATACATGGGAATTAGATATTTGTCAATTGAATGACTTTGAGATACCAATAAGTAGATCATAAAGCCTCAAATATAAAAACTGGTACTACAGAGGACCTAAAACAACAAAATCTCATTTGTTGTTTGCTGGGAGACAAAATGGTACCATAATTTTGGGAATATAACTTGGTAGTTTCTTAAAAAACTAAACATGCTTTTACTATATGATCCAGGAATCATAGTTATTGCTATTTATTCAAGTGTCCATATAACCACCAGTATCTAAAAGTATAACAACTTTTCATAATTGTTAAAACTTAGAAATAACCAAAATACCCTTCAGTAGGTGAATGGATAAATACTTTTTTTTAATATTTTTTATTTTAATTTTTTTATTCATTTTACATACCAACCACAGATCTTCCTCTCATCCCTCCTCCCGCTCCACCCTCACCTTTCCTCCCCGACCCCTTATCCCCTCCTCAAACAGAGTAAGTTCTCCCATGGGGTGACAGCTAAGCTTGGTACATTCAGTTGAGGCAAGACCAAGCCCCTCCCTGCTTTATCAGGGGTGAGCAAGCTGTAATGGGATCCAGAAAGCTGGCTCATGCACCAGGGATATTCATAATAGCCAGAATCTAGAAGCAACCTAGATGCCCCTCAACCAAAGAATGGATAAAGAAAATGGAGTATTACTCTGCTGAAAAAAAAAAATGACGTCATGAAATTTGCAGGCAAATGGATGGAACTAGAAAATATCATCCTGAGTGAGGTAACCTGGATGCAGAAAGACAAACATGGCATGTACTCATTCGTAAGTGGATACTAGATGTAAAGCAAAAGATAATCAGACTACAACCCACAGCTCCAGAGAAGCTAGGAAACAAGGAGGACCCTCAGAGGAATGTTCAGATCACCTTGGGAAGAGGAAACAGAGGATAAATACTTTTAATGAATGAATGTTTCCATGTACCTTCAGAAAGGAGGATTGGCGCCTTACAGATAACAAATCAGGGGCCAGCAGAGAAAAGGTCCATATTAGAATAGAGAAGATTAAAATAGAGGCCTCATGAAAGAGCAAAGTCCCTGTCATTAGAAAAGGATCCATGACAAAAATGATCGTTTGGAGGTTGGCTAGAGCCTTCTGAAATATCTGTAGATGCCTGTTCATGATGGCAATTGTGCTGGACGTAAGAGATCATAAGAGCTGACACATCTCCAGCAATCATCCATGAGTAGATTTGTGCTGAGTGATAGGTGAGTATGAAATGTGGGAGATGGCTTCAATATCTTGCTGCCTCAGCATATCCAATTGTGTATTGTGAACAATTTTCCTGGCAGACAAAAACAAAGAGA
Source organism: Peromyscus eremicus (assembly GCF_949786415.1). NCBI lineage: Eukaryota > Metazoa > Chordata > Mammalia > Rodentia > Cricetidae > Peromyscus > Peromyscus eremicus. The sequence continues at coordinate 28,112,079 of NC_081416.1, read as the reverse complement.
GATCACTAACTACACTGGAGACTAGAATGATCTATGAACAATGGTGAAGAATTAAGAGTGAATAATTGTGAGAGTTTGGCCAGGTGAGGCCACAGATGTGTATTTGGAATGACAGGAGGAGTCAGAAGAAGCTCTGTGTTCAATAATATGAGTGGTTTTGTGAAGGGAGAGTGAATAGAGACACTGCTCTAAATGTAACTTATCATAGAAAATGGTGGATTTGTAGCTGCATTAGAGGAAATGAAAGATGTCAAGATTCTCATAAATTTAAATGAGATAGTTATTAGAACTAACAGGAAGTATGAGTTCACCACAGAGGATACATCTGTGTTCTCAGGTCAGCTTACGTATCAGTTCTCAAAGAGGCTTCCCCTAACACCCTCAAGGCCCAGGACTAACTAGGAAAGTCACTGTGTGTATATACTTGGGTGACACCTTCGTGAGCCCAACTGCACTATAATGTAGCCAGCAACTTAATTGTCACTCTCCTCAGCAGTGTGGAAAACTCATGAGGGCATGATTCGGGTCATGACCCTAGAACCAAGTTCAATCAATAATGGGGAATAATGCACATTTCAGCAGCATTGCTTGAAGGAAATGTCTTAGGCCACTCAAAGTACTGAATACAGCTGAAGAGCATCAAGCCCAAAGACTGAAGGGGAAGAATGGGAATGAAAGAAGGAAGCAGGGGGCAATGAGGAGGGGTGAGGAAGGAGGAAGAGAAGAAAGAGAAAGGGAAGGGGAAAAGGAAGAGGAGAAAGAGGAAGGACTTCAGTGAAGGAAAGGAGGAACAATTCTGCCCCTTGGAATATTGTGACAGACGTGTGGCTCGTTATTCAGATGAAAAAGAAAAGGAATACAGAAGGGGAAGGAAGGCTCTCAGACCCTTCCAGGTCCTGCTAAGCAGCATCCTGCAGTGAGAATGGTGGTAAGTGGTTAGAGCCTTGACGTGACCACTACAGGGCATGTGCTTCAAGCTGCCTGACCTCATCGCACTGTTCCCACCTGCTGAATTGGGGAGACAGCCACAGAAGAGCTTAAGGGAATGGAAGTAGTTAAAAATTTGTGTACGAAGAGCCAACACAGCCTCTGACGGCCAGGGTTTGAATCTGAGCTCTCTCACACACTTGTTAAATAGCCATTTGCAAAGAGCTGCATTTCTCATAGCCTTGGCTTTCCCAGTGCAGACTCACTATTACCTATGTCTGTGTGGTAGTGGAGAGTAAATGAAGGAATGTAAAATTGGCATAGAGCTCCTACACCTCCAGGCTCCTGGTTCACAGCAGAAACTTAGAAAATAGTTATTATTTTCCTGCCTTGACTGCACAGCCTGGCTCTCTTATTTCTCCCTTTGGGCATCTGGGATTCCAGTGCATGGTAGCTGCTAGTCAAAAAGCCAAGATGAACAGTACTATGTTAGTGGAACTCAAATTTAAAACAAAAGTTTGCATGTATGTTTTCAGGGCTGATCATTATACAAACCGAGCAGGTTATATCTAGGAATATATATGTATATGCATATACATATGTGCACGTAGCAATAATTAATGAAAAAAGAGGCTATGAATTTGAAAGAGAGCAAGGAGGAGTATATGGGAAGGTTTGAATGAAGGAAAAGAAAGGGGAAAGGTTGTAACTATATTATAATCTCAAAAATAAAAGAAGAGCAAAAGTAAAAAACAAAACCTTGCAAATTGGAGGAAAGGATCAAATATTGGTGAATATAATAAAAGAGAGAATGTGAGCTCCCTCGACTGAGCCCTACAGCGAAGCATGTAAAGATGGACATCATATTCACATTGACTAAAAATCAAAAAGTACATTTTATGTTTTATGTTAATTTGCACAGCCCTGAAGCCTCTGCCAAACACAGCTATGTGATCTGGAACCTTAGCTTCGGTTTGTAAGAAAAGTAAAATGGCGTCTGAGTCTTGGCGACTCAAATGAACGAAGGGGTCCCTTTCATTTTCTGTTTCTCCTGCCTGTTGTAACACAACACAGCTGAGATGACTCAGAGGACAAGGTGACATGTCTTGCCCTCCTACATAAGCCTCCTTTTTCCTGTTAACTACTCATTAGCTACTATCATATGCTAGTGAAACTCACCCAGAAAATGGAATTGAATTATTGGGAACAAAATTTCTGAGAACCATTGTAACAATGTACCAGCAACAGTAACCTTTATTCTGACTTTTGCCAAAATACAAACCATGTAAGAAAAGATGTCAGCTCAATGTTGAAAACGAAGATGATTTTTTTTTTAGTGTGTGTCCAGAAGTATGTGAGTACAGTCATCCCTCCTCTCCAAGGACTAGGGAAAGGGGGAGAGGAAGAAAATATTCTAAATCCATAAACATTATTACTTCTGTGGGGCTGGATCTTTAGGAGGATAAAGAAGAAGAATGTAAGCAATTGATAAGGCTGAGATTAGAGAGAACTTCATTTTGGAAAGGGAGGTATGAGGCATGTCTAAAGGAATAGGAGAGGCCTATCAGAGGCAGTATAATGAGGTAACAAGGCCCTGGATACTAATTCAATTTCTGGGTGCTGAAGCACTAGAAATTATTCATCTTTCCTTGTAAAATAGAAGGTAGGCTATTTATTCTTGGCAATATGGATTTACAGTTTAAGTTACTACATGGTGGGGAATTCACTTTTATTTGACAAATATTGAACCCTATTACCAGCATCATGAAACAAGTTTAAGACCCTGTTCTCATGGAGTTTGTCATCCAATTTTGTGCTTAAGGAAAGTGTCTTCATATGAAGCCAATTGCTTCCTGGTAAAAAGTTGACAATACCAAACATATTCTTCCAGCCCCCCAAATATGTTAAATCTGATCGCACTTTCCAGGGCAAAAGTCAGAGATTACAACTCCTGCTTTAAAAGCTTTTGAGACATTCAATCATGCACTTTACATATCTCTTTATTTCAACATTAGCAATGGCACATGGGACTCTGTTCCCAGGGATTGACAATGTGGTCTTGCTCTTCCTGAGACATACTGTGGAAGCATGTCTTGCTCTTTACTTTGTATAATGGAAATCCTTAAATAATGATGTGGGATATTTTTAAAAAATAAAAAGAAAATGTTTGCAAACTAGGTTAGATCGTGAGTATGATTGGTAACTGTAATTATCGGGGTTCAAGAAAGTACCATAATATATTGTAAAGAAAAATAAATTTTCCACTGAAAGCCCTGGCTTAAGCCCTAAGATAAACCTCTGTAAGTCATTTTGTTAAGAATTTTGTCCTCTGGACACCTAATTGTCTATCCAATTTGACAAAGACATTTTACTTACACAAATGATAAGAATAAGCCTACTTTCAGGAGTTCAAATGAGGCTTGGGGTCCACCATCTACAGTTACAAAGGAACCCTCAGTAAACCTCTGACACTGTGGCAAAAGGAGTGAGAATTCTTTCATGGTTTGCAGAAGGAACTCTAAAGTCTTCCAACTGGACCGCAGCTGGCTCATCAGGGCTCCCAGCCTCACAAACCAGGACCAATTCCTTAAAGAGAAGAAACATCTTTTCAATGCTAGATGCACATGGCTCATCACCCAAATAGATGTTCAGGCAGAACTACAGCTGCAGCTGGGCCAAGGGCAGGAAGATCTGAAAGCAGCAATGAATTCGTGATGGTGTTTGGATACTGTCAGCAAGAGATACTGCACAGGGAAACAGGCTGAAGCTGAGTAAACTTAAAAAACACTGCAAGCCAAAGCATTCCCTTGCAGATGACCCTTTCCTGAGGCCCCTCCCCCAGTAGCTGATGACCATGCTGGTCATCCTCCCCCCACACTGGTAAGTTACTTTGGGATGCACATGCACAGTCTCTGCCTTAAATCCAGACCATCACATGACTACTTCCCTCTGGTTAGCAGCGCCCCGGACTGAAAAGCAGCTCCTCAGAAGAGCATTTCTGATCAGTAAATACAGCCACTTTCCCACACTGTCCCATGTTAGCAATGATTGCTTCAATTTGCTCCAATGGGAAAATAAAACTCCTCCTTGCTCCCCACCAGGTCCTTAGTGTCTTGATGTGTCCTCTGCAAAGTTTGCACTCAGTGAGTGTCTAAATGGATTGCTAAATAAATATTTGCTCTCCACAGACTAGAGTTTAGAAAATAATCCCCGGGTTCAACCTTCTCTTGTACAAGTGGGAACACGTTTACCCACAAGTGTAAACAGATTTTCGTAGGTTGGAGAATCCACTGTAGCCACAAGGAACAAGTCAGATGTCAGTCCCACAGTGGGGAAGAGGGAAAGGCCCTGACTGACTTTCAGTTAGAGTACTGCTTATTTTTTCCAATGGTTCTACAAGAGAGACATTGTTGTTCATTTCTTCAGAGAGAACAAGGGCTACAAGATGAAATCTGAGCAAGATGGTCAAGAGGCAATGACTACCACACCCTAGCACCACCCTGCCATGGCTTATCTGGAGTGAGCAGTGGGAGCACATCCTCACCAAGTGAGGTAAAAGTGTCTGTAGAAGTGCACATGGCACATGGTGGCTTCCACAAGCACAGAGGCTTCAGTGTGAGGCTAGGAAAGTAGAGTAAATCACTATGGGTCCCTTGGCCAGGAGTGGGCCTGGAGAACGCTCACTTGAAAACCACCTTCAGATGTTCCGGCTTGTTTATTTATTGGTGATATTGACACATAAGAAGGCAATTTGTCTTCATTTATTCAACACGAACATGCTCTTGAGTGTTTGCCACCCCCGGGTGCTGTGTGATGCACTGGTAATTCAGAGTTCAGGAGAATCCCGTTCTTATAAATGAGTAGTTCATGAAGGGGGGATGAATATATATATATATATATATATATATATATATATATATATATATATATATATAGAGAGAGAGAGAGAGAGAGAGAGAGAGAGAGAGAGAGAGAGAGAGAGCTTAAAGAGGTAAGAAATTTAGCATTAGCAGCAAAAAGAAAAACCCCTGAGGAAAATCATTTAGGTATTCCATTTTTCATCTAAATACTAGTTCACCTTGGGTAAATTGGATTGTGGTTCTACTCTGGTGAAACCATTCTGTTGTGCTTCTGGTTAATGAAACACATAACAAGCATTGCCTACTGGCCCGTTTTTCCCTCCCCTCTACACTGATAGCCAAGACATTTAACTAAACCTTTCTCACTTAAGCAAAAGATATAATATGACTTACTTACCAGCCCAGGCTCTCTCTGTCTCTCTCTGTCTCTCTGTCTCTGTCTCTGTCTCTGTCTCTGTCTCTCTCTCTCACACACACACACACGTTATGAGCACCAGTAGATCCTAAATAGGCAGGTCAGGTCAGATAGACAGCTAGAAATTCAGACAGAATTTCTCTGTTAAATTTTCAAAGCAGAATTCTTTCTTCTCTGAAAACTCTGCCTTTGTTCTAAAGGCCTTTAGCAACTGAGTCCAGCCCACCCACATTACTACGGTGATCTCTCCTGAGAGCCGGCTGATGGTAATAGTCGAATCTTCAAGATGCATTCCAGGCAATGTCTTACTAATGTTTGGCCAAAGAGCTGGCATCACAGGCCAGGCAAGCTGGCACTACCACAACCTGCCAAGCAGCCAAAAGCTTTCCTATGACCTAACTAAAGCATTTGGTGAAACTGTTGTATGGCTTTAGTGCTGGTTCCAAAGTCAATAATGTATCAGAGGCTTGCTAAGAAAAATGAAACAGGCCATGCTAGCCAAGAGAAGAAACCATTGTTTTTATTGTTTGCAGAGATGCTGCTAAAAATTCCACTATCCTCAGGGCACTGTTGTGTGATATTTACCCAAAATAAAAATACTGAAAAATAGCCAAATCAACCCAGTTATTGTTATCAACAAAATAGCCAGGATGCTCACAAAGATGTTCAATGATCACAGCATGTTGGCTCCCTCAGCAACTTGAGAAAATTATACAGAAACTAGTGGACCTTGAATTAAGCATAAGGTAAAGGCATATAAAGGGACGATGAAAAAGAGAGAAGGAAAGAGAAGCATGAAGGGAGAAAGAAAGGGGTGGAGGAGGAGAACTGAGAAGGGAAGAGGGAGAGAAGGTGAGAAATAAAGGCTGCTGCGAAAGAAGCAGTGGGTGGGGTGGGGGCTAAGGTTGAAACCGGTGGAGGCTTTTTGAGGATATGCTCTGCAAAAGCGAATAAATCCTGCTTCCCTCTATTCTCTACTGAACTCTGTGGCCGTGGCCAGAGTACAGGTGCAGAAAGCCGGTGAGACCAAGTATCTTCAGAACTCACACACCTCCACTGTAGCCCTGAAGTCCCGCAGCACTGACATGTTAACAAACAAACAAGGGTCTGGAGAGATGGCCCAAGAGGTTAAGAGCACTAGCTGCTCTTCCAGAGGTCCCGAGTTCAATTCCCAGCAACCACGTGGTGGCTCACAACCATCTGTAATGAGATCTGGTGCCCTCTTCTGGCATGCAGGCATACATACAAGCAGAGTACTGTGTACATAATAAGTAAATAATACATCTTTAAGCTGGGCCGTGGTGGTGCACACCTTTAATGCCAGCACTTGGGAGGCAGAGCCAGGTGGATCTCTGTGAGTTTGAGGCCAGCCAGGGCTACAGAGTGAGTTCCAGGAAAGGCGCAAAGCTACATAGAGAAACCCTGTCTCGAAAAAAACAAACAAACAAACAAACAAAAACAAATCCACCTCAGTACTGCTGACATTTGAGGCCAAGTGATTATTCACCGTGGGTAGACTGTCTTGTATGTGTCAGAATGTTCAGCAACAATTCTGGCCTTTATCTCATGATACCAATATGTGGTGATGGCTATTCAGATCACAGAAGACAGGAAACTGATGGTAAGACAGGAAGTGGGCAGGAATAGCACACTCCCAAGGACTGGCTCCTGTGACCTGTGTCCTCAAGGAGCCACACCTAGTCTTGCACTTTCTCCAGCTACGCCCCACAACGTTTCCAGAACTTTTCAATATAGTCCCACTAAATGGAGACCAAGAGTTCGAACATGATGTGCTGGGCAGATCTTCAGATTCAAACCATAACATTCTCTAAATTCTTATTAATAACTATTCTATTTTGCATGTCCAATTGTTAAGTCAAATTTTAATTATATTTCATCATAATTGAATTATTATAATTTTAAAAAATTTGCTCTACAGTTTTATGGCTGCCTGTTCCCTGCAGATATTTTTAATGCTGATTAATTTCTTAAACCAAGTAAGACAGTTGTTTTTGAGCATGTATCTAGTTTAAAATTTCAGCATCCAAAATCAGTACGATGCTTTTCTGCTTTCTCTTTTGTATAAAGGACAAGAACCATCCAATCTTTGTTACACGTGTACATGTACACAAGCACATACACACACGAGTGCACACACATACCTACACTCATAAATACACATGTGTATCAACACACATGTCCACATTCACACACGTACACATAAAAACATGTATACAGACACATATTTTCTGTTGAGGTATTGCTGGAAAATGGTACCAATAATGGCAAAAAGAAACGTCCTCCAGGCTTTTCTCATGCCCAAGGGTCTATCATTATGGACAGACTTCTGAACAGTATGTAGCAAGTAAATCTCAAGTCTTCCTGAAGAGTGGTTTTCTCCTGGGATAAGTTTGGCTTTCAAGTTCTTTAAATATTATAGTTGCATCCATTCTCCTGCACCGAGTCTTGTAACAGTTGACAAACAACACCCCTCCCAACTCTTCAGCCTTCCCTCTGCCTTGGCAGTGTTTCTGTGCTTCCCAGTCCCATCAGGCAACACCAGCTGCTACTTTTCTCCTCAACCCTGATTACAATTTGTGATTTGTCATATGCCACATCACAGGATGCCAGAGCTGAGTAAGAAGGAGAGAGAAGCCTGGCAGTGCTGGTGCACACCTTTCATCCTAGCATTTGGCAGACAGAGGCAGGTGGATCTCTGTGAGTTCGAGGATAGCCTGGTCTACAGAGTGAGTTCCAGGTCAACAGAGGATACACAATGAAATCCTGCCTCAAAAAAAGAAGAAAGAAGAGGAGAAGGAGGAGGAGGAGGAGGAGGAGGAGGAGGAGGAGGAGGAGGGGAGGAAGAAGAAGAAGAAGAAGAAGAAGAAGAAGAAGAAGAAGAAGAAGAAGAAAAGAAAGGAAGGAAGGAGGAAATGGAGAAGTTCAAAACTAAAAGACTAATTAATTAATTAATTTAAAAAGGAGGTAATTGATAGGAACTGTGTGTAATGAAATCAGAAGGCCATGCTGAGCCTGCCCCATCTTTCTCTGGCCCTGGGAAAGCTGGCTCTACCTCTCAATGGATACTACAGCAAGAGAGCTGGCCCAACCCTCGAAGGAGAGCTCTCCCTGCATTCAGAAGAGATGGCCCCACCCCAAAACCACAAGGGGGAGAACTGACCCTGAGGGCATGGGTTTAGGGAAGCTGGCTTCACCCCCTTGCCTGAGGGGGCTGGTCCCAGTGGTCTGGACTGACCAACTTAGCTACCACCTAGGTCCCCAAGGGCCTTGAGTTGGTCTACCCTAACATCTGCTCCATCTAAGACCTATTGGAGCTTCTGAAGGGTTGGGTCCCGTGGAAAGATACCCACAGGATCTCCATGTGTGGACAAAGGATATCCAAGAGGAGTTTTGGTGAGGATCGAGTTATGATGGTATGTCAGAAGCCAGAGGCCTTGAACTGAACCAGTGACTCATTGCTAGTAAAGCTGATTGGACAAAAGTGACACACTGCTCCCAATGCTACCAGGAGGAATGATGAGGTGATGGGGAGGTGGGAGAGATGGAGAATCAAAGAGGTTCTTCTGGGTTTGTTTTGTTCTTGTTTTTGTTTATTTGCTTGCTTTGTCCTGTTTTGATTTGATTTTTTTAATTGTATGGAGGAGCACTGCAGGGGTGAGGGGGAGGATATGGGGGTACTAGGAGGTGAGCAGAATTAGGGTGCACGATGTGAAATTCCCAAAGAATCAATAAAGAAATTATGTCTGAAAAATAATAAAAAAGTAATTGTTCAGCTCTCTGTGTGGTAAAAGAAGGCGAATAAAATCTTTCATTTTCTTTCCTTTTTTGAACTGCCATTCTTGAGTTTTATTATATATATTTACTCTAATAATAGATCATAATACTATTTTTGAGAATCTATGTTAACAGAACATCCCATCCCTGTGGAAGAAAGAGTACATGCAAGGATTCAGAATAAGATGCAATTTGGAGTTTTAAGGTCAATTACAAAGGAGATATATGCTTTCACAGATTTATAAAACATTATTTTGATAGAGTGCTACTCAGCTGTCATAAGTTTTCCTTATGGCACACTTGAACCCAGTGCACATTAATTCACAGTTCTAATGCATGTAAATTCACTTTAAAGATTCTCATCAGTTTCACATGCAGCTGTTTCTGAGGAAGAACTGGCAGTATTGAAAAGTATATGGGATGACAGATCTCAATGATAATCTGGAGATGCTTTGGCTAAAGGGACTGGCTACTGCTAATGCAGCCATTTTAGAAAATAGAATGCTACTTTCTCAGACAAACAAACAAATATAACTACCATATAGTTCATCTATCCCACTGCTTGCCATTCTCATTTCTAAAGGAAGTGAAATCAGTATACCAAAGAGATAGCTGTGTGAACATGTTTATTACAGCATCATTCATGACATGTGGAATCAACTATAATGTTGATTGATGAATGAAAGGATAAAAAATAGCATATTGCATATACAATGGAATATTATGTATCCATAAAAGAATAAATTTTCCATAATTTAGGTCAATATAGATGGAACTGGAGGATATGTTAAATGAAATGAGCTAGACCTAGAAAAAGGAATAACACATATTCTTACCCATGAGAAAGCTGAAACTATTCATTGATTTTATACATGAGTAGTGGTCCTAGAAACTAGGAAGGGAAGTATGGAAAATAGAAGGTCAAATCACAGGTACCAACACACAGTTAGTTAAAAGGGATGAACATGTTTTAGGGTTGGATAACACAATATGGTGACTCCACCTTAGAATGATTTATTAAATATTCTATAAAAAACTAACAGAGAGATGGACTGGCATATTAGTTCAGTAGACTAAGGCACTTGATGCCAAGCTTGATAATCTGAAGTCAATCCCCAGGAGCCACATGGTGAAATGAGAGAATGAACTCAGTTATCCTCTGCCATCCACATACTTACCATGACATGAGTGAGCACAGAAAGAAAAGAAGGGGGGTAGTAAAATATAAACTGGAAGAGCTCAAAGTCTCCCATTACAAATAAATAAATATGTAAGGGGAAAGAAAGACATACTCATTCCCTAGATTTAATCATCCCATATCGTATACACAGACCAAACATCACAATTTACCTAAAATATATGCAATTACAAAAGAAAGGTCTGTCAAGTCTATGTTACTGAAAGAAATAAGGCATGACTGACTCATTGAGACCTGACAGAACTAATTTACTCCTCCTGAAGGGATCTCACAGTTGTTCAGAACATTCTTGAGCTGATTCCTTTCAAAACTACCCTCAGGAGCTTCTGTTTACTCCATGTTTTTGAGCCATCTCCCAGTGTATTTAAGAACTTCTTTTGACATTAGGGCTGATGTATCGTCTGCACCTTTTATCTTGTGCAGTCAGGATTTATTGAACTATGACTTATGAACTATTGGCATGAAACTCTCCGATCCCAATCCCTCCACTGTACCCCTGGGTCTAACCTCTGCGGTTCATCCCACAAATCTACGTTCTTTATGTTTGCCTCCGGCAAATCTCCTACGTCCTAATGTTTAGGAACTTAGACTGACCAGAAGTTGAGCATTCATGAAGCCCAACTTCTAGAGTGCAACTTGAACTAGACTTGAGGATGTTAAATGTCAGGGAAAGATTCACTGAAACTAAACATTCATCAATGCTCTATTCCATTCCTCATTAATAACGAACATGGAGAGGGTTTCCCTAGAGAGGCCAATGTGACGACAGGAGGTAAACATAGACCTTCAACCATTCTCTTTAACATAACTCTCCTATGTGAGCTTGGCTCTACACACTCTTTGTGACTTCAGTGTAAATTATGAAAGGTATATTTATTTATTCAACAAATACTAACTAATCCTTGCCATGAGTCAAGTCTTATTCTTGTCAACACAACGCAGAGGTAAGGTAGGGTATTTCCCTAGAGCTGACTCCACTTTCCAGGTCTCCCTTAGCAATTCCAGAAGGGTAAATACTTCATTCCCACAGCGAAATGCTAGAAATCCCCTAACCCACTGCCTTTACTGTTTCTGTGCTGTGTTCCTGAGTATCCCTTGCTCTGTTCTGAAGGTGCTACTGTTGCCATGGTGACATGCCAGAGGCAGAACAAACAGTGGGAGGCCTGTACAACTCCCTCCCACTCAACCATAACAACTCCAGTTTTCTGTTACATGTCCACGTTAGAATTTTGGTAAGACAAGAAAGCTTCTAAAATAATAACTTATGGTAGACACATTTTCAAAATTTTATCTTCAATAAAGATCTTCCAAATCATTTGAAAGGCAAGACAAACTAATAATTTTTTTTTCAAAGTGGAATTTGTTTTTTATTTTTGTGGAGACTTCATAGTGTTGTTCATGGCAGTTGTACTAATTTATCTTCCCACAGAATTATAAGGTCTCTTCTCATAGCTCCAGGTTTTCACTTTCTGACAACAACCATTGTCATAGGGGAAATTTAGAAATGAGCTTTTAGGTAAAACCTCAAATATTTCTGAACTCAGATTTTCTTTCAAAATGCCTGTTGACATCTCAACCACTGCTGATTCAAACTGACACACAAAGAAACACAGTAGATAGAGTTGAAAATCATAAATGCTAAATGAATCATTTAAATACACTTTGGTTGTTACATATACATTTATCAAGTACATATAAAGACAAAATGGGAATTCATTTGGTTTAATCAATTGTCACTAGTGTAAATTTAAAGTTGTTTAGCTCTGAAGAAAACAATCCAAATCACTTCCATTTTAGAACAAGAAAACCAGTATATTCACCTCCATCCATTTAAGTTATGAGTACCCATGTATTTGACCCTGATAGATGCTTAAAAGACAGAAGAATAAATATTTCCTCAAAATAAGCAAGTGTGAACAAGACAAAAGGTATGTGCTGTTTACTATAAGGCATATTTGCAAAAGAAAAAAAAAACCAAAGAACCATAAAATTAGTTCTGTTTTCAGAAAAGCAATGTTCACACCATAAGAGCATTAGGATGCTGTAGAGAGTCTATCCAAATCTTTTCCCCTGCTGTTAGCTCAGCTTTTCTTGTCTCCTGTCCCACTTCCTTTATTTACCAAATTGTTTTGCTGGGGATTGAACCCAGGGCCTTCTGCAGGCCAGACATCAAACCACGCACGCAAGTCCATCTTGTCTTCTTCAGATATTTCTACAAATCAGAGAAAACCCTGCAGATTAGTGGTTACTTCATTAGACTCTTCCCTGGCTACCTGATCTCAGTCAAGGTGCTTGTTCTAAGAGGACCTTGACACAGCAGATCACTGACTTTCAGAGAATGCTCTCCAACACTCACCAGGAAGAAGGGTTTTGGAATATGGTCAAACCACAGCAGGAATACTTTAGTCTAATTCTCCCATTCCCTGAACCTACATTGTCTTGTTTCAACCTGTTCCAACCTTATCTGGCCTGACTGTCATGCTTAGTCTCCTTTGAGGTATAGGCCTTAGTCTTCTTGGAGATATAGGCCAGAGCCATTTCCCATGGAATTCAAATGTCTTTTAATTTACTAAAATAATGGTTTTGTACATCCAGGCCCTTGTTTCAAATTTGTCCAGTTGTTGTCAAGAACCTAGATATTGAAACAAAGCAAGAAAGCCCATGCCCTGTTATCACCAGTTAATCATGTATATTCACATACGTGCTCCAATCAATCCACTCATTTAGACACAAAGTGCTTCTGCTCCCAGCAAGAACAGAGACTAACATGGAAACACAGAGAACACCCCTTGTGTAGGTGTAAGGACATATTTCTCTAAGAAGGTAGTTTTGTGTGGGTGCCTGAGCATGAATAGAATTCCTTAATCCAGTTGAGTGACAATCAACAGACTTGACTGTACTCTTGTCCTTCAGCAAATAGAGACCCCACATCTACACTGGAGTATGCATTATCTACCTATGCTGAGGAAAGTTCTTATTCAAGCAACTCCTAATTAACTCTCGGTGTTCTGCCATTTACTATTTATGCTGACACTTGTGACTGAGAGAAAAGATCATAGAAAGGGCAGTTGGGGGATAAATTCACTTATGTGGAAATGGTTTTATTATACTGGATTAGTCATCCTCAACTTTTATAGTATAAAATCTCTAGAATAACTTAGGGGAGTTTAAATGTTTTCCATGTAATAGGTTCTCTTAAGCTTGGGTTTAAGATCTAAGAAAGCAAAGGATTTGTGTCTCCATGACTTTCAAATGGCCATACAATTTTTCTAGGTGTCCTTGAAATTCAAAAAGCCCAAAGGAGTTCAGACTTATATTTGTTTTTGTGGGTTTAATGGTCTTTAAGATTTCTTTTTATTAGTTTTTAATGTGTGTGTGTGTGTGTGTGTGTGTGTGTGTGTGTGTATACATGTGTTGGGGTTGACCTTGGAGGCTAAAAGAGGGAGTTAGAGTCCTTGGATCTAGAGTTACAAATGGTTGCAAGCCACCTGATATAGATGATAAGTCCTGAACTTCAATTCTCTGGAAGAACAGCAAGTGATCTTAGCCACGAGCCATCTCTCTAGCCCTGACTTGGATATCTTGTTTAACACTACTGTGCTTTGATTCCAAATTTGTCTTTTGCAAGGTATAAAATTATCTATCCATTCAACCTCACAAGTTTATAGCATATCTGAACATTCCTATCTGTGGAAGCATTCTTCCAAGTCCTTTGTAAATACAAGCGAAGTTGCATTAATTACTTTTCTGTTGCTGTGGTAAAACATCGTGACCAAGGCAACTTACAGAAGAAAGAGTTTATTTGAGCTTATACTTCTGTCAGGGTGGGGAATCGTGGCAGAGGGGATCAGGCAGGCATGGCAGTTGGAGAAGAAGCTCACACACTGAATTGCAGGCACAAAGTGGGGGAGAGAGGAGGGAGAGAGGGAGAGAGGCACAGAGAGAAAGTGGAAATGGTGTGTGACTTTAAGCTTTCTTTTCTTTTCTTTCTTTTTTTTGTTTTTGTTTTTGTTGTTGTTGTTGTTGTTTGTTTGTTTTCAAGACAGGATTTCTCTGTGTAGTTTTGGTACCTGTCCTGGAACTCACTCTATAGACCAGGCTGGCCTTGAACTCACAGAGATCTACCTGGCTCTGCCTCCTGAGTGCTGGGATTAAAGGCATGCACATGCCTAAGAGCTTAAGACTTGAAGTTCTTAAAGCCTGCCTCTAGCAAGACCACACCTCTTATGCTTCCTCAAACAGTGCCACCAACTGGGGACCAAATATTCAAATGCCTGAGACTATGGAAGACATTTCTCATTCAAACCATCCCAGGATCATACTAATATTTTTGGTAACTCTTAATGAAATAATTAAATGAAATCATTAGCATGGGCCAACTCAGACCATAGATCCTTTTCAATTCTGTTTAAATTGGATCTACTGCCTCGTTTTCTTTTGTTACAATAACCTTGGTTAAAGATTAGCTAATGGAGAAAGTCTTCTTTGGACCCTAGCATTAAGGAAGCTGGCTCATAGTTGAGAAAAACATGTGTAGGGTAAAAGGGCCAGCGAAAGAAACCCACCTTAGTCTTGAAACCAGAGCTAGTGAAAGAAACACTTTAGCCTTGAACCCAGAACCAAAGAAACACATCCTGACCCTGAAACCAGTGCCAGCTCTGACCAACTGAGCCAACCAATCCTTGAGCAAGAAAACCAACCAATCCCTGAACAGAAAATCTTCTCCCTAGAAAATCTCTGTCCCTAAGAAGCCCTGTATAAGCCCCTCTGCCTGTTCAGTTGGGGGCTGTCCTTCACCCTGGCAGAAGCAGCCACTCTCTTGGATTCTGCCTTCCCAAATAAATCTCTTTCTTAAAAGACTTTTGGGTAAAGATCTTTTGCCAGCACAGAGCATAATCTTTGCTGGGTTGTTTCCTTAGAGGGGGCTGAACAAAAAAAAGTAACAACTTGTTCCTGGAGCGATTGCTACATATCTGCAGGGGTTTTCGCTCTAGCAGAGTGAAGCAGAAAAAGTAACATCTTGTTGGGCGGGAGCTGAGAAGAAATAGATAACCTCTGTGGGGAAGCTCCCTTAGGGGTTGGAGGCAGAGCAGAACTCAGCTGTAACTGCTCTCTCCTGGAGAGAAGCAGGATTGCTACCTCCTGTGGGGAGATCATCCCCCACTGCACCCCAGCTTCAGGTATAGCCTGACTTGCCAACAAGTCAAGATAACTTTCTCCTCACAGCTGTAGGTATCCAGGGTAGCTCATTTACAGCTGTAGGTATAGCCTGACTTCCCAATAAGTCAGGGTACCTTTCCAGGGATGTAACATTTGGAATATGTCCAGTTGAAAAGTATTTCTTCCCTCCAATATATCCCTAAAGTCATATTTCCCTTCATGTATAAAGACATGTCTTGCCACCAAGGGCACAGAGCTAATATTAATTTACATTTTCTGGAAAATTAACCACCCAAATATTTATTTAATGGAAGGCTATCTCTACAAATTTTAATAGGTTATGCATATATATGCATATGGTGGAAATTTCCAAAGAAGAGTTCAAAGACAGTAGACAACTTTTTGCCTATGTTTTGTTTAAGTCCTGTTAAATAATTTCTTTCACAGCTTCACAGTAATTTTTGTAAGAGATACTATAGCATCTAGGAATATGTAAAAGGTAAATATTCAAAGACTACATCAAATGACAGCCTTCCTATTACCACCATGTCGAGAACGTCATGATTTGGTTGAATTCACTTATATTATGTACTCAGAATTTGAATTCAGATGCTATGAACATCTCAATACAGAAATTCTAAAGAATCAACATACTCAAATAAACTTGAGAAGCCAATCATTGCACACATGTGTATTCTAAGCACTCAGGAAGTAGAGGTGAAAGGATTGTAGATTTGAGACCAGCTTGGGCTATGTGGAGACAGCTTGTCAGGGGGAAAAACATAGAGGCAGTAATTGAGTTCAACAAAACTCCAAGGTCAACATCAAATATTATTTGAATTTCCCTATGTAAGCAATGATTAAGAAAAATGAAATAAGCCGGGCGGTGGTGGTGCACGCCTTTAATCCCAGCACTCGGGAGGCAGAGCCAGGCGGATCTCTGTGAGTTCGAGGCCAGCCTGGTCTACCAAGTGAGTTCCAGGAAAGGCGCAAAGCTACACAGAGAAACCCTGTCTCGAAAAACCAAAAGAAAAAAAAAAAAAAAGAAAAATGAAATATTGAAAACAAGTCCATTTATAATTCCATCAGAACAATAAAAGTGGAATGAATTAACAAAAAAGCAGAAAACTGAGAACCATGAAACTGTCAAAAGAAGTCATAGAAAACCTACCAAGTGGAAAGGCAGCCTGTATTTATGGACTTGATGCCTTAAGATTATGATTAGAGTTCAGGAGCTGGGTGGTGGTGGTGCACATGCTTCTAATCCCAGCACTTGGGAGGCAGAGAGAGGCAGATCTCTATGAGTTCGAGGCCAGCCTGGTCTACAGAGCAAGATCCAGGACAGGCACCAAAAATTACACAGAGAAACCGTGTCTCGAAAAACCAAAAAAAAAAAAAAAAAAGACTAGAGTTCAGATTAACTGACAGATCCACGGTAATTTTTTTCAAATTTCCAAGTGTTTTTTTTTTTTTTTTCCTTTTTCCCCCAGAAATGTAAAAGCCAATGCTAACATTATTTCTAAGGATATGCAAGGGACACTGAATCAGGAAAACCACCTTGAAAAAGAATAAAAGTAAAGAACTCATATTTCTCAACTTGCTACAAGGACACAGTGTTTAAAATAATGTGGTCTTGGGGGTAATGACAGACATCTAAATCCCTGCAACAGAATGAAGTGTCTGGAAATAAGTCCCCAGATCTATATAAACTGATTTTGACAAGGGTTCCAACGCCAGTCAGTGAGGATAACATTCTTGTTGAGAAATTGTGCTAGGTTACTGGGTACTCGAAGGAGCCAAAGCCATGAATATAGGAGCTAAAAGTGTAAAACCCTTAGGAGAATGTATAGGTATAAATCACCATGAACTTGGACTAGGGAATGATTCTTGAATATGACACCAGAAACACAAGCAACAGAGACAAAAAAGGAAATACCTCGACTTCACCTCTTTACACTTTTGTGCATCAAAGGACAGTATCATCAAAATGAAACGATGACCCACAGAAGATCTGGTCAGAACATAAAAGTACAGATAAAAGAGCTGTTCAATCTAATGAGGTGAAGACAAATTTTTTTTAATTGTGTCACACTTAGTGAGACACAGTGAACATTTTCCCTGTAAGGTCATTGCTTTGGACAATATGCAGGGAGTGAGAGACCTTGGAATACTCAGTCCTAAATGGGATGAGGATGAAAAGGACGTGGAAAGAGTATAAGGGCCAGAGGAGATGGAAGACACCAAGGAAACAAGGTCCTCTAAATACAGCAAGACCAGCACACGCATGAACTCACAAAGACTTTGGCAGCATGCACAAGGCCAGTGTGGGCCTATGCCAGATGGGGTCCCAGTGATAAGAGGAGAAATAGACTCAAGCAAGCCCAGGGTGGTCTGCTCTACTAGGCTGTGCACAGGTGTCATGGTCATAGAGAAGCCCCACCAGAATGGGCCAAAACAGTGGGCCAAACACTAAGTTCTGATCCTGGATCACAAGCCCTGCTGGTTTCTGGCCAGCTGCCTGGCTACCAGGACTCAGCCTCAGGCTCACACCTCCTGCAGCCTGTTTTCAAGTCCCTCTTCATTACCCTCCAGGAGGTTTCAAATCATCCTGCCAGAATAATGCGTGCCATCCCTGCACTACACACGGCACATTTCTTTGCCAACTTCTCTCCCAGAGGTTCTGTTCTTCCTTTCTCATGGGTGAACATTAACTGTAGTGGCCCTGAAATCCAGTCACAGAGGATCCCTCTGCTAAGCTCAGGGATGAGTTATATGACAGCAGCTGCCTGTAGGAATGAACCCCTTGGAGGAATTTGCTTTCTAGCTTCCTTTCTAAGACTATTCCTTCCTTGAATGAGGGAATTCATCTTTGTCTCACAGCAAGAAGAACAAGTTTCCAAAGAAAAAGGCAGGGTCCAGACTTCCAAGCGGCTGTGAGCTCGTTTTTCCCTATGAGTGTAGGGAAATGTGATACAGAAAAGATGAGCTACCGAGGGGCAGCAGAGCATGGTGAGGGTAAAAGTGGCTTCTGAGATCTGTCAGACTGTGTGGACCACGGCTTGGATGGTTACTAGCTGATAGAGTTCCTGAACCTCTTTGTGCCATTCGTGAGGAATCGGTAGGGTGTAAAGTGAGACAGAGAATCAAATACATCGGGGGTATTTGATGTCAGCTGTAGAATGAGACAAGACAAAAATGAATTAAAACAAAAGCAAAAAAAAAAAACCCCAGCTAGAGACAGACAGAGGTAGACACCAGGCTGCTCTGAGTAGGATGTTCACCTTCAACTGAAAGTCCAAAGATGCCCTTCAGGCTCCATCCTCCCACTTGCCAGATGGGTTAGAAAATAGAGAGGTGTTCTCCAGGGGAAAAAGAGGTTTGGGCTTACAAGCAGGCACTGATGCTAAGTGACTTTGGACATGTCTGAACATAAAACTATGAATGTACTCTGCATTTAGGTTGCCATAAAATAGCTACCCTTGCCCACCTTGGAGATTAGCAGGTCCCAATTGGGTTTGCTGCCACGAAATAACAACAAAGCATTCACTTCATGTTTGGACTCAGACAATCAATTGGCCTACTTAGCCTGTGGGCCACCACAGTTCTGACCAGCACTTAGGAAGTGGTTCTCCTTTCTCCCTTGTGGAAACCACCTATGGTCTCCTATATTCATTTACACCAAAGGAGTTTTCCCTCCAATCTAAAGGCAGAAGGAAGCCACAGAGTTGTCATGATGTCCTCTTAAACACAAGAACTAGAAGGACATTTGGTCAGCCAAGAAGTGGGAATCATGGGACATTATGAAACCTGGGGCAGAAAGTACAGCAGAATTATGGTCTAGAGCTCAGGTCCATTAGAGATCACAAAACTCCGAATTGCCAAGTGCTCTCAGAACACAACTTTGTCCTACTCTCTTTCCAGGGAAGTTTGTCTCTCTTTTGTCCTCCCTGGAAATCCACTTATCCTTCCTTGACTGGGTAGGTGGGCATCACCATTCATAAGCCATGGATTATATGCTCAACATTATCATCTCAATTTTCTTACTAACATATCCTAAATTTTCAGAAAATAGTCTACTTATTCACACATAGATTAGATTTCCAACCCAAGTTTAGAAAGCAGTGGCCATAATTAAAACTTCATATAATACAACCATGGCTACAGAGACCAGTGTGTGTGGATTGTGTATTTGGAGGTGTGGTATGTGTGTGTGTGTGTGTGTGTGTGTGTGTGTGTGTGTGTGTGAGAGAGAGAGAGAGAGAGAGAGAGAGAGAGAGAGACAGAGAGACAGAGAGACAGAGAGACAGAGAGAGAGAGAGAGAGAGAGAGAGAGAATCTTCTGCCATATTTTTGGCTTCAAAGTTAAATCTTATGACATGAGGTCCTTGTATTAATTTATAAGCACCACTACCATCATCATTATTTAGTATGATTGACATATCATAAAGTACAATAGTTAAAATTTATAAATAGAGAAAACTTGACAGACCCGTATTCCTATGAAGCCATCAACACAATCAGGAAAGTACATGTGTCCATCATCCTTCAAAGTTTTCCAGCATCTTTGAAGTCCATGTCTGCACCCTTCCCTGTCTCCAAACAGCTATCAATCTGTTTTGTCACAGTGGATTTATTTGCATTTAATGTAAATGGAGCAATCTAATATATATTCTAGCTGAGTTTTTATTCAGCATTTTTACCTCATCATTATACTTGCATGTATAGTTTTTCATTCCTATTTATTGCTGAGGGGTATTCCACTTATGAATGCTTCCTTAAACTATTTTAAACTGTACTTTTCTGAGTAAATATGTGACAACATAGATCTGAAGCACTTCATTAAGATTCTTCATGTTGACCCAACAGTTTAAACAAAAACTTAGCAAACAAAATGGATTGCAACAATGACTATGTAGTGTAGATGTAACCAACCGTCTTATTAAATAAGAAACACAGAGCCGATTCAGAGAAGAAAGCCAAGAGGTCAGAACTAAGAGCCTTACCCTTCCTGCTTCAGCTATCCTGCTTCAGCCAAGAGAGCTCTCCGAAAAAGAGGCCTACTTCCTGTGTGTACGTCTTTAAATACTCCAGATGTTCTGCCTTCTCATTGGTTGTAAACTAAACACGTGACTGCCTTGTCATTGCCTGTATGTACCGCCCCCCAGGTCCTTAAAGGTGTGCGCCACCACCGCCACGCACTTGCTATGGCTCTATAACTCTGACCCCCAGGCAACTTTATTTATTAACATACAATTAAAATCACATTTCAGTACAAGTAAAATACCACCACATTTCCCCTTTTCTATTTTAATAAAAAGAAAAAAAAAAGAAAAAGGTTATAACTAACAAAAGAAAAACTATATACAAAAGTACAATAACTATATACAATATATACAAATAATAAATGTCTAAACAATGTCTAGTTCATTTGTATTTGACAAATTCAGAGATGATAATTTCATTATCCTATTTTGTTAAGTCCAAAATGTATCTAATTCACTTTCTGTCCTAATTAATCTTCAACTAACTAACCTTCAACTATAACTAACTAATCTTCAACTCCCTCAGAGACCCAAGAAGGAAATAATATTAGCTAACAAAAATAAAAACAGAAAGTGCATGCAAGCAACTTCCAAAAAATTTGTGAGTTGACAGAAACAGCCAACTGCCTGGACAGTCACCTGAGGTTTCTCCGCAATGCTGGGGCATCATCTTCAGCCTATATAGGCTTAGCATATCTGACAGACTCATTTGTGAAGTAGGATGTACACAAGGTCAACAGTTCAACCTCACATTGGGTGAGAGCAGTCCATGCACCAGAAACACCTGAATTCCACTAATGTCATGTCATGATTCAGGATTTTAAATTCTGGAAAATGTTGATGGTTTTTTTAGTTCAGCTCTCCATTCTTCTTGGCTGTGTACATATGGCTTCATCTCAGCATCCCGTTCTTCTCCACATCTCTCTATCAAATGCCAGTCTACTATTGAGAGGCGTGAGCTTAGTTACTCTTCAAGAATAACTGTTTCAGCTGCTGTTCCATAGCACATCAGAAGCCATCGGCCCACTGCTTGTTCAGCTGCCTTCGAAGAAAAGGGCACTGTACCTTTTCCGAGTTGCGAAGGCCACGTCAGGGATGGTGCCATATTGTCCTGGCCTCAGAAGATGCCTTTTGATAAAGCCATAACCACGCTTGTTTAGGCAAGAATCAGTAGTCCTTTGTTTCATGTCCTGTCTGTCCATTTTGTCATTAGTTGATTCGAGGATACTTTGTTGTCCAGTGGCTAACTTTTGCCACAATGAAAGCTAACTCCATACGCAGTTTCTTCAATGCCCATATTTTCTCTGAAGTAGATTGGTACTGCCAGGAGCCGACATGTCTCATAGTCATAACAAAAAAGAAAAATTTTCTAAGTTATTAAAACATTTTAAATGCCATATTCTGTAGATCTCTGAAGGGTTTGAAGATGACCTATCTAAAATATATCTGCTCAATTTTTAAAACATATCTAATATGACTACAAGTTCTATTGTAATGTCTAACTACTAACTATCATTTCTTTATATCCTAATGGTAATAATAATATTCAAGGATCAGAAAATTGCATTGTTAAATGAACGATATAAGTACAATTAGAAATATACATATAGCATTTTCTAACAATATCAATTTCAATATATATAATTTGTATACAATATAAAACAATCCAATCCAATGTAAAGTATTTAAAACTAGTAATTGTCTTTTTCTTCTTCTTTCTTTCTCTCTCTCTTTTTTTTAAATAAGAACCTTAAATCTAATCTGCTTAGTCTTTTTCCTAACCCTTGACAACAACTTGTAACCAACCCCCCTAAACAATGAAAATTATCCCAGACCCAAAACCCATTAAAAAGACCAAAAAACCACCCACCCCACACCACCTCTTTGGGAATGTGGGCGTCGTATTCTTAACATTGCTTCCTGCTGGGTATGGGCGAAGTTATCTTTATCCTGAAAAAAAAAAATTTAGGTTAATTGTCAAATTCTAGGAAAGGTAACTATATCCTTCATTATCCATTCTGTGTATAATGCCAAAGTTCAGGGTTTATCTCAAGTCCTTATTCAAGTAGTCTTTGAGACTGGATCATCTCAGCTAGTCATCTCAAAATTGCTCTGAGCACCTTGTAGTTCAAAGCTGATCTGTAGATGATGTTTGTCAGCTTAGTGATGTTATTATTGTCCACGTGGAATTGTTGTTGTTGTGGGGCCCCAACTTCTTCCTGGAGACTTCAGTTGGTGTTAGGCCTGGCCGTGAATTCCTGCAGAAAACTGATAAGAGACTCGAGCACAAAGACATATATATGCAGCTAATTGAAGCCTTTTTTCTAGAATTAATCAGTACTCTATATGACCATTCATATCTTAGCAAAGTTTAAAATGTATATATATATATATATATATATATATATATATATATATATATTAATCTTGTAAGTTTTGATATAAAATTTATACTTTAAGAAAAGTTTAAAGAATCAGAATAGAATCAAAGAGTTGTGATTAGTAATAGAATAGTCCCTTAATTAATTTGGCTTTTCTCCTGTCTCATAGCAGAAGATGGCTCTTTTATTCTGGCATGATACAGGGAGTTTGCATTTTCCTTTTAACAACATGCTTGAGTTTAAAGAAGGAGAGAGCCATTCTCCAACTCCAAAGTCAGCTTTAAATTTTAATTGGACTGGGACTATTAGAAGACCAATAGTGTTAAATCTTTAGAGAAAAGCAGAAACAAACATTTAGGAAGACATAAATTTTTTTTTAGATAATATATACCCATACGCCATTTCACTCTGCTTCCTGGGATAGATGATTTGTCCCTTTTCTTCAGTTGTCTTATTTGTCCAGTGTTCTTCAGATTCCTTAACCTTCATTCTCCTAAAAGACAAAAACAAAAACCTTTCCCCAAGACTAATTTTGGGGATGTTCCTTTTTGGCAAGTTATTATCTGATTAAATGAAAAGACATGTGTTACTGGTATAAGTTAGTTTAAATTGGATGTTCATGTTGGTTGGTGAGCTATCACCTCCTCTAATTAAGAGGTTTCTCTTGTTCAAATCGAACCTTTATCAATTTTGATGGTACCCACAACTTATCTTCTCCTGTAGAAACAAAAGCAAAACCTCGTCCCCAATGTAACACATACCCTGGTTTCCATTCTGAGGTCAGCACATCCTTAAAATATATAGGCTGATTTAATTCTGTAGTTTTTTCTATTATCCAATGTCTCTCTGCAGCTGTTGTTCCTTTCTCATTGGCATTAAGAAAATTCAAAGTTAATAGAGCATTATGCAGTCTATTTCTGGGGGTTTTTGTTGCCCCTTTCTGTTTATTTAGCATATCCTTTAGAGTTCTGTTTGATCTTTCTATAACTGCTTGACCTGTAGGATTATGTGGTATGCCTGTAATATGCTTTATATTGTAATAAGCAAAAAACTGTTTCATTTTAACAGAGACATATGATGGAGCATTGTCAGTTTTGATTTGTGCAGGTATACCCATGATGGCCATAACTTCTAGCAAATGAGTGATTACAGAATCAGCTTTTTCAGAACTCAAAGCAGTTGCCCACTGAAATCCTGAATAAGTATCGATAGTGTGGTGTACATATTTCAGTTTTCCAAATTCTGCAAAGTGAAACACGTCCATCTGCCAGATTTCATTCCTTTGAGTACCCTTTGGGTTACATCCTGCTGGTAATGGTGTTTGATTGTAGAAGGAACAAGTAGGACATTTCTTTACTATTTCTTTGGCTTGTTGCCAGGTTATGGAAAAATCCTTTTTTAAACCTTTACTATTGACATGATGTTTTTTATGACATTCTGAGGCCTCCAGCACATTTCCTATTAATAACTTATCAATTTCATCATTGCCTTGTGCTAGAGGGCCTGGCAGACCAGTATGGGATCGAATGTGAGTTATATATAAAGGATGACTCCTTTTCCTGATTGTATCTTGTAATTGAATAAATAATGAAGTTAATTCTGAAGCATCAGGGATAAATTCTGCAGTCTCAATATGTAATACTACTCTTTCAGCATACTGAGAGTCAGTTACTATGTTGAGAGGTTCTGAAAAATCCATTAATACCAACAGAATAGCATATAATTCTGATTTTTGAACTGAATTATAAGGACTTTGAACCACTTTACTTAAATTTTCTGATTTGTAACCTGCCTTTCCTTGTTTGTTGGCATCTGTATAAAATGTACGAACTCCAGATATGGGCTTTACCCGTACAATTCGAGGCAAGATCCAATCAGCTCTCTTTATAAGATCAATTCTATCGCTTTTGGGATATTTGCTGTTAATTTCTCCCAAAAAATTACTGCAAGCTCTTTGCCAAGGTTCACATTCTGTCCATAATTTTTCAATGTCCTCCTTAGTTAAAGGTACGACAATTTCTGCTGGGTCTATTCCTGCTAATTGACGAAGTCTCAATTTTCCTTTCCAAATCAAGTCAGAGATTTTTTCCACATAAGTTTTTAATTTTTTGTTTGGTTTATTTGGTAAAAATATCCACTCTAATATGATATCTTCCCTCTGCATTAATATTCCTGTAGGAGAATGCCTAGAAGGTAAAATAACCAAAATGCAATCCAGCTTTGGATCAATACGATCGATATGCCCTTCATGTACTTTCTTTTCTACCAAGGCCAATTCTTTCTCAGCTTCAGGTGATAACTCTCTTGGACTATTTAGGTCCTTGTCACCTTCTAAGGTTTTGAACAAATTATGCAGTTCATCATTTTTTACCCCAACAATAGTTCGTAGATGAGAAATATTTCCAAATAATCTTTGAAAGTCATTAAGAGTCTGTAGTCTATCTCTCCTAATTTGCACCTTTTGGGGTCTAATTTTTTGTAGCTCTATTTTATATCCTAAATAATTAATAGAATCTCCTCTTTGTATCTTTTCAGGAGCAATTTGTAATCCCCAGCAAGGCAAAATTTTCCTTATGTCTTCAAACATTCTTTCTAAAGTATCTGCATTTGAGTCAGCTAGTAAAATATCATCCATATAATGATAAATTATAGATTTAGGAAATTTTTTACGTATCACTTCCAATGGCTGTTGTACAAAATATTGGCACAGAGTTGGGCTATTCAACATTCCCTGTGGGAGGACCCTCCATTGAAATCTTTTAACCGGTTGAGAATTATTATAAGTAGGCACTGTGAAAGCAAATCTTTCTCTGTCTTTTTCTTGTAACGGTATTGAAAAGAAACAGTCTTTTAAATCAATAACTATGAGAGGCCATCCTTTTGGTAACAGAGTAGGCAGAGGAATTCCAGATTGTAGAGAGCCCATTGGCTGAATTACTTTGTTAATTGCTCTAAGGTCTGTTACCATTCTCCATTTACCAGATTTCTTTTTAATAACAAATACAGGAGAATTCCAAGGGCTGGTTGATTCCTCAATATGCTGAGCATTTAACTGTTCTTCTACTAGCTCTTCTAAAGCCTGGAGTTTCTCTGTTGTTAAAGGCCATTGCTGCACCCATACAGGCTTGTCTGTTAACCATTTTAAAGGTAGAGCTGTTGGTGTCTTTGGAAGATCATCAGTTGTTGTGCCCTGTTCTTGTATAATATGGATGGCTGGTGACCACTCAGAATAATGCCTTCTAATATTTCTCTCAGAAACATGTGCTAATTTATGATTTGTTTCTGAGATTGGAGGGATGTTAATCTGAGTATTCCATTGTTGCAACAAGTCTCGACCCCACAAGTTCATAGCTATGTTAGCTACATATGGTTTCAATTTTCCTCTCTGTCCTTCTGGACCTATACACTCGAGCCATCTTGCACTCTGTTTCACCTGAGATAATGTCCCAATTCCTAACAGTTGAACATTTACCTCCTGAAGAGGCCAAGTTGGATGCCAAAATTCTGGTGCAATTACGGTAATGTCCGCACCTGTGTCTACCAGACCAGACAACAAAACACCATTTATTTTTATCGATAATTTTGGTCTTTGTTCATTAATAAAAGTTTGCCAAAAAATTTTCTTTATATTTGCTTCTGAATTTTCTATTCTATCTGTTTCATCATCCTGACCAGCATGACTTATTCCAATAGGTATTTGGTTATTTAATTGCTCTGGGTAGGGGTTTCCTCTACAACTGCAGGAAAGGTTTGAACTGGATTTGCTATTGGGGCCTGCATGAGGCCCCTCTGGGAGTTTCCCGAAGACTGAGGCAAAGGATTACCCTGTCTGTCCCTTGTTGATCTACATTCGTTGGTCCAGTGTTTTCCCTTACCACACCTTCTGCATACTCCAGAAGGAAGGGGCTTTCTGTTGCCATTGTTCCTTGAAGAAACATTGTTTCTAGGAATGACCTGTTTACAGTCCCTTTTCAAATGTCCTTGCTTTCCACATCCAAAACATCTAACATTCCTCAAACCTTTTGAAATTGCTTCTCCTACCCATGTATCATCATGCTCATGAGCTTCAACATTAACCGTATCTCTAATCCAATCTTCCAAAGGTGCAGATCTTGCCTTTAACGGCCTGATTATTGTTTTGCATGCTGCATTCGCATTCTCAAAGGCCAAAGATTCAATTATTATCTTACTAGCTTCTGAATCCGGGACCATTCTCTTTACTGCTGAAGCCAGTCTTTGTAAAAAATCTGTGAAAGATTCTTTTGGGCCTTGTACAACCTTTGTAAATGACTCATTTTTTTTTCCTGGTTCCTCAACTCTGTCCCATGCATTCAAGGCTGCTGTTCGACATAAAATTAGGGTTTGGACATCATATAAACATTGTGTTTGTGCTGAAGCATATTGACCTTCTCCAATAAGCTGATCCTGGCAGACTTGTATTCCTTTATCCCTCCACTGCTTTTCTATGTTTTTAGCTTCGTCCTTGAACCAAGTTAGCCACTGAAGCCTTTGACTGGGTTCAAGAACACCTTGTGCCAGCTCCCGCCAGTCCTGTGGTACAATCCTATTATATGTTGACCAAGAGTTTAACATTTGCTTTACATATGGGGAATGCATACCATAAGATACTATTGCCTCCTTAAACCTTCGTAAATCTATCATATCAATTGGAGCCCAAATATTTTGTGTAGTCATTTGATCAGGCGACTGCTGTACGGTTACTGGACAAACTAAGGGTGACTGTGTGAAAACAGGCTTTCTTTCTGTAACCCTATGATCCAATCTTGAAGCAGCTTCACTGTTAGTTTCTTCTGTCTGAGTTTTTACAGGTTTAATAGGTTTTTCTAAAGCTGTCATCCTGGCACTTAAATTGACTATCTTTTTAAATAGTAAAATGAGCATAAACATAGTAATAAAATGCATAATTCGATCAACAGTAATCTTCTCATATAGCTGTTCCATTGTCAGACTGTCTAAAAGTGCAAACAAATTTTCTTCCAGTGTACACAGAAAACCCATTTTTTTTTTAATGTGGAAAAAAAATTTTTTTTTCTTTTAAATAATTTTCTTTAAAATATCTGATATGTTAAGTGACTTACCAAGTCCTTGTAGAAACAGTACCAATCCGAGGGAATTTCAAACAGCCACCTAGTGTCCGAGGTGCGAGTCCAGAGAGAGAGAGAGAGAGAGAGAGAGAGAGAGAGAGAGAGAGAGAGAGAGAGAGCAAGCAAGCGTAGCCACAAGTTCTGCCTAAGAGCTTGAATCCAGCCACGTGTTCCCGCTTGAGCCTAGTCAAGCCTTGGCTCTGGCTACCTTAAGCTCCAACCACGTGTGTTGGTTTTACAGGCAGGGGCCCTGTTCGGCAGGGCAGGCCTGAGTTGTTTGTAACACTGGCTTTAAGCAAGTAGCTCAAGGTTGGTCCGGCCTGAGGCCAAGCCGACCTGGGCCCGGGCTAGGGAGCTGGCCGCCCTGGCGGGAAACCAGACCTGCCGGCCGCCCTGGCGGGAACCCGGACCTGCCGCCAAGCCAAGTTAAGCGGTTTTAATGGATTCTTATCACGTTGGGCGCCAAATGTAGATGTAACCAACCGTCTTATTAAATAAGAAACACAGAGCCGATTCAGAGAAGAAAGCCAAGAGGTCAGAACTAAGAGCCTTACCCTTCCTGCTTCAGCTATCCTGCTTCAGCCAAGAGAGCTCTCCGAAAAAGAGGCCTACTTCCTGTGTGTACGTCTTTAAATACTCCAGATGTTCTGCCTTCTCATTGGTTGTAAACTAAACACGTGACTGCCTTGTCATTGCCTGTATGTACCGCCCCCCAGGTCCTTAAAGGTGTGCGCCACCACCGCCACGCACTTGCTATGGCTCTATAACTCTGACCCCCAGGCAACTTTATTTATTAACATACAATTAAAATCACATTTCAGTACAAGTAAAATACCACCACATTGTAGTGTCCCATAACTACTTTTTTGACACTCAACAAAAGAGCGCTCCCAAGGACTTTGGAAACCCAGAGTGTGAGAGGGAAGCAGCAGAGAGGATGAGCACAGGTCACTGTGTTCCAGACCATCTGTGCAAACCAAAAAAAGTCACTTCCTGCCTCTGAACCCCAGTTTCCTTATTTACAAAATGAGGAAACTGGATAGGGTGTCTAGGCCTTAGCATTTGTGGATTCTCATAATTTGCCAGGGATAGCATGTGAGCTATCTTCCTTTAGCAACGCTAGAGCTGAAGCATTTCCAGCTCACAGCCTTCTCACAGGAACTGTGCAGTAGGAGTAGCTTTGTCCACATGGTACCCAACTCTAAGAGGCTGCATTCAAATGCTCTTTGCTACAAATGTCCACTTCTCTAGCAGGCAGCTGTCCTTGGCTTGAAGGAGAGTGGGTCTTCCTCCTGGTGAGGTACCCTCACCCTGGCTACTGACATGGCCTCTTGCTTCTAAAAGTACTACAGCTAGCCAGCCTAAGTGTCAGCTGTAGCGCCAGATCCAACTTCTTTCAGTTTTGGTCCTCTGTAGTGTCTACCCATTGTGTGACACTATTCTTGGAGAAAGATAACAAATGTCTACTTACACCGTACAAGGAACTGATGTCAGACCAAAGTAGCAATACCACCAATGTCTAACTTGGTGAACCAATGAGTATATTGAGACCATTTACTGTATGTGGGTGAGGAGTTACTTGCAGGAATGTGGATGACTCAAAAGCAGCTGCATCACCAACAGCCCACCCTAGCTAGAACCCTGGTGCTCTCTGTATTACTTGAAGGAAGCTCCACAGATAAGACAGTCTCCTCATGTCAGCATTCCTAGTGCTTATATGATCTTGGGGTGAGAAGGGGTTTGTGAATCTTTTAAGTTTCAGGACCTTCCTGAGACTTGGGAGTTGTGATGTTCCTCTACCTAAATTAAATGCTTCAATTTAGAACTTCTTTAGTTTTAAGGAGAGTCCCTCAGGGATGAGAAGTTTCAGCTCAGAGGAAATTGCTACACAATTTCCCCTGCTACATGGATGAATGTCCACCTCCCAGACTATCTTCAGATTCTGCAGGGAAGCAGAGCCACAGTGTGAAGATTAGAGGGGTACAAGGAGGGGAGGCTGGAATGGAACTCCAGGAACAGCTGCTAGATGGAAAAGGTAGAGCATCGTGACATCAGGGATAGATAGAGGGAGAGAGGAGTTTCAGATCATTATCTCTGCAGACAGGATTGGATCACTCATTCAATGCCCTACTGCTTTGCCTTACTTCATCTTCACGGAAGCATTAGGAAATAGTGAAGACTACTTAGTACCACTCCACCTTCCACCTACCTCACAGAGACAGAAATCAGTGCCCCAGGTGATTGAATGACTTCACTGAAAGCAGATAATCAAAAGCTCAACCAGGCTTTTCAGGCTCCCTGGCCAATGGTCTATACTTTGAGACGGTTATAGAGCACTTTCCAAGAGTAAGATCCTCGAAGGAATAAAAGAGATAAGACATTGTTCCTTTCTCTCACAGACTTTTCCCTCCAGTAGAAGAAATAATTGTTTAACCTTTTTGCAGTAGATGATGATTACCACTGAGACCCACATCTGATCTAGGTGTAGAGATTACGATACTGCCAGATGTTCAACCTTATCTATATCACACCCACCTCCACCCAAGCCTCCAGGATCTTATGGGAAGATGACACAGAAAGATTGGAGGAGCCATAGGTGATGAATGACTACAAAGGAAACAATGTCTTCTGGACACAACAGGGGAGTTGCACATATGATTTCATGGCAGTTGAGACAACATACACCATACCAGTATGGGTTTAGGCCAGAAAAGGTTCCAGAATGGAGAGGAGAGGTGGGCCTAATTTCCAGCCCTAGCTAAGAATATATTAGCAGTTGATAACAGCTAGAAGAGAAGGAGTCTGTTTCTTTGAGGACACAGCCCCTAGTGGGTAAACCACCCTCCAGTGAAGGCCAGTCACCCAAGAGCACATGAACTAAATAAACGATTCTTGAGTTTTCTTTCTTATGTCACTGAAGTCAGGCTTTTAGGCGTTACCGTCTCATCTCACTTACTGTTTGTGTTCTCCTTCCTGTGTGGGGGTAGAGATGTGACCTCTCAGCTTACTGCTCCTGTCGTCTGCTACTATGCTTCCCCTGTCACAACGGACTCCTCTCCCAGAACCATGAGCCAAGATATACTCTTCTATAAGTTGCTTTTGGTCATGGTATTTTGTCACAGCAACAAAAAAGTAACTAATGCACCCCTTACACAGGTGAGGTGATTGAGTCCTAGAGCATTCGC
The DNA here is from genome assembly GCF_949786415.1 of Peromyscus eremicus. NCBI lineage: Eukaryota > Metazoa > Chordata > Mammalia > Rodentia > Cricetidae > Peromyscus > Peromyscus eremicus. The sequence goes on along the minus strand of NC_081416.1, from coordinate 28,081,011 downwards.
GCTGGTCACACCGTGACACTGCAGTGGAGCCAGGCCCAGAATCAAGACAGAAATGCCTGGGCCTCCTATCTGAAATAAGTACCACTATTCTCCACTGCCAGTTGTCAGCTAAACATATATAAAACCACATTCTCCTTTGCTGAAAATGTGTCGACATACCTAGCAAGCCCTAACATTGGTGTCTGATCTATTTTGCATACGATCTCTCACAACCCCTGTGACGTAAGCAAGTAGAAATATCCCTGAGCAGTTTGATGGCTTATGAAGAGGTAAGATAAACACTGCCTGCTCGGTCTCAACCCCAGGCCTTGCTGCAAATATGCCTTAAAGTTCTTAAATGACTCATTCGGAGCTTGGAGCTTCCTACTACGTTTTCAGTATGGCAAGTTTCCTCATCTCTCTCTGATTTTGCAACTGTCTGTCTCCCACTAGGTATCAGTTGTGCCTGCATTCCTGTTTTTTGAACCCATAGAAAGTCTTCACATTTGGGTTCAATGCCTCCCTTTCTTTGGGATCCCTTAGCAGCCTGTAACTGTCTTCCTGACAGTGCTGACCACATTAAATTAGCTGAATTTGCTTATCTGACACTTTTCCAGAAACCTGTTACCTTTCCTCCAACAGGATTGTGAAGTGTGAACAGGGCCTGAGTAAAAAGCTGAGTTTGACTGGTGCTGGAGGACAAAGAAGAACAAGAGGAAGTAGAAGAAAGGCGTGATTACCAGCCAAGCTATGTTTCCTGTGTTTTCAGAATCCATATAACATCGAACCAGTATGTATCAAGAAACAAGTGTCATTCTGGAGGAAGAGACAATTAGTGGACATAACAAAAATGGCTGTGTGTATGTTTGCATAAAAGAGAGGAAGAAAAGAGAAAGGGGAGAAAGAGCAGAGTACATATGTAGATACAGCATATGTGTATGTTTAGATATGGTCCATATATACATTATACAGCATATATGTGCATATATATAGTATCTATATATAGCATGACTTATACATGCATGTGTAATATGTTTATATAGCATATAGATTTATAATGTATGCAATATAATTATAATGAGTACAATGTGTTCATTTATAGTACAGATATATATACATAGTATACAAATGCATGTATTTATACATATGTAATCATGTGTAGACATCTGTATAATTTGTGTGTAGAGTACATGTATGCATAGTAATATACAGTACTATATATTTTGTATATATACACATATAAATAGTATGTATGTGTGCATGTGTATATGCTACAATGTGATTAATAGGATATTTTCAAGGTCATTAGGAGGTGTTAAAAAGGACACTCGTTGCATACAATACAAACTTTTAAAGTAAAACAAACAAACAAACAAGTGCCTGTGGCTCAATCTCTTGCTGTGGTTGAAGAGGATCCACTAAAAGAAAACAGGCAGAAAAGTAGGAAGTAAATGCTTTAGAGAAACCTCACTAATGCCAAACAAGAATTACAACTAAGGAGATAGAAAACCATTTCATTAGATTTCCTAATTAAGAGTATTCCAGTACCTATTTCACTCCTACTTGGAAAAAGATGCTAAACCTGTGTAGGATCAATTCTCCATCTACAATGTGAGATGCTAGTGATGAGGAAGAGAACTACCCTACATCCCTTACAGGGGTGTTTCCAAGAGCAAGTGAAATAAAGTGTGAAAAAACAAACAAATGTGACCTCTTTGTCTTTGTCATGTGGCCTTTCACCGAACTGAAAAATTGCTCATCTTCCCCAACAAGGCATTAGCTGCTGAAAAGCACTTGGAGAAATACTTTCTAAATCCCAACACTTTCCATGTGTACAATTGCCTTATGTCACTTCCCTTACAGGGCAAGATGGCATGATACATTGTTACAGACTCTACCAATGACCTGAGACAGAATGTTATTATGCCAAATGCGTGGTTTGGGGGTGCCTGGAGCCCTCACAGCAACTAACAGCTGCACTAAATATTCCACATCTGCCTGATTATCATCCTCTATCCCAACTCACTGCATGCGGCCGAGGTGATAAAGCATGTCTATTGCTACCTCTCTCCCTGGCATCTCTCTTCCTCTTTCCGGGGAGTTCACTTTTTATAAATAAGTGAGATCTTTATGTACCAGCCTGGTGTGGCTGCAGATAAAGGAGGCAGTAATTTGAGTTCATTAGCCGGGAAAACACATCTGAGCGAACATGAGAAAGTCAGCAGATGCCAGGTACCTCAGCTGCATACTGCCAATCACTGGAAAGACTTAAAGACATTCCCCAGGAATCTCCTCTGGCAGACAATGGAGACTAGATCTTTAGATGATTTTTTGAACCCTTAAATAAAAAAAAAAAAACCACGTAGGTTCATATATGATGAGTCCACAGGTACATGCAAAGTTATAGACTTCTGATATCTTCCACTTTAACTCTAGCCTCTGTAAACAACTTCCTCAATTTAACACTAAAGTAACTAAGTGGCAGGTAGGTGGGATGGCTGGTGGTGACATCTGTATGGCCAGTAATAGGATATTGATTTTCACATGCAGTCTGCGTGCATCTCCTTTTTGAAGAAACAGGTGCTCTAAGACCGAATTTTACTCTTATTTTTTATTAAGAAAGGGCTGTATACTTTGTATGTGTGTCTTCATTAAGAAAATAAACTATACAAAAAGTCCAGGGGACAGTGTTCTAAGGGTCAGTCGTACTAGCTAAGAATGGACACTGCCTGAAAATGAAGCTTAACTGGTCAGCTTCTCTAATGTAGACTTGACCTATCAGGTTTGCTGAAAACAAGGCATCAATTACTCTGATGCTCTGACTCTAAATTGCTCCACACATAGCACTCCACAATATAATGCCTGATGCGAATCTCCTATAAAAATAATACACAGAAAAAGTCTATCATGTGCTTCTTATTAAAAAAAAAAAAAGCCAAAAAGCATTCTGAATCAAAGCAGCCAGACAATTCCCCCAATTCCTTCTCTAAACCCTTTCCCTTCCCCCAACACCTACCACCAGATTCCTCTTTCCATGGCAGGGCTGGTGGATGCTTCAAAGAACACTGAGCAGCCCAGACTCCCTTCCTTTTTAGCTTTCATCCACCAGGTGCACCAGGAGCCAATGCTTGTTTAGTTCTTGTTCTTTTTTATTTTTAAAATACAATAAAATTCTTTCAATATAAATATATCATTTCATTCAAAATCTAGAAAAAATACTATAACCTTGGTCACTGCCCAGCAGGAAAAGTTTGATTATTTAAAGAATCAGAAATCAGGTACCCAGTTTCAGTGTGATTTCAGACCCAGGAAAGTCTTGGTTCTACAAACAAACCATTCCAGAAATTATAACGAGTCCAATACACCATGCTGATTGTCTGGCTTGTGGCCCGAAGTCAATGACATTGGAGTGAGTTGAAATTTGACACCAAGACTACAATCGAATTGATATACAAACATTATATAAATTACTGTGGCGGATTGCAGAAACCCATAAGATTTTTCTAGTGTTCAACGGCTAATAAGTTACTTGCTTCTGAAAAAAAAAAAAAAAAAAAAAAAAAAAACCTCAAGTCTCTTTCTTTTCCTGGTTCAAGTGTGAAGTGCACAGCTCTCGGGAGTCCGCGGAACGCAGGGTGCCCAGCATTTTGTCCCAGTGTGTGAAATAAGGAGCAAAGTTGCAGTTAAACTGGGAGTGATGCAGATCGTGGTGAGCCACGCCCCCGTACCAGCCAAAGGGCACTAGTCTGTGAGTGGACCACGGGAAGTCGTAGCCCGAGTGGTCCTCCACCGACAGCCAGATGTTAACCACGTGAAAGGTGAGGATGGTGAGTGGGTGACATTGCAGCATCGCCACGTTCAGCACGTCGAAGAAGGTCAGAGAAAACAGCTCCCAGATGCTCATGTACTGCGTGGCCAGCGCGAAGGAGGACGCGTTCTGGTGATGCACCTTGTGGAAAGCGCGGTACAGCCAGGGCACCTTATGGTGCAGCAGGTGCCACGCGAAGATCTCGGTGTCGAAGAGCAGCAGGCAGATCAGGACGTGGCTCAGGAGCTGGAGGAACTCCGGGGCCTCCGGCGGCAGGAGCGCGGGACTGCGCGCCCAGTGTAGCAGCGTCACCGGGAACACGAACACCAGGTGCTGGTAGAGTGTCTGCCCCAGGCAGGGCAGCAGCTGCCTCGCGGACGGCGAGAAGTCGGGGTGGATCTTGTAGCGTCGTACCATGGGCACCCAGGGACACAGGACGTCTAGCACCACGAATGGCAGGCAGAAGCCCACGTAAGTGATGATGGAAAAGACGACCGGGAAAAAGGGTGAGCGCGCGAACGCCTCCCCGGTCCTCATGGAGTCCCAGAGGGGCTGTAGGAGCAGTTGGCTGGAGCAGCCCAGGTCTTGGAGCTCCGAGCCGTTGTGGTAGCCCATGCTGAGACTGCCCCACAGTTACAGTCTCCCCAATCCCGCCGACTTTTCTTAGGACCGCGGCCCCTCCCCCAGTGATGTCAGCGGTCCTTCCCTCCGTTCTCTGACACAGAATCTTGCTTAAATAGCACAAAGCTGTGCGTTAGGTTGATGTCTCTGTCCTGTCTCACAGCTGCATCGAATCGCCTCTTCCACATACATGCATGCAGCGGCACTTGAAGCCAGTCTCCGGGCATACGGAGTTGTTTGCTCACTTTTAGGCTGACGTCTATTGAAACAGGAGTGAGCAATTCTGGCTTAGGAAAAGTCACCCGCCATCCTTGCTACAAAGTCGTGTGTTCATCACCATCAGAAAGTGCTGTTTCGCCACCGAAACAGAATTCTGAGTTTTAAAGTGTCTGTTTTGACAGTGTCAAGACATACATCTATATCTTGAAGATCTTTGGGTGCGCGCACCTCACCGGAACAGCGCTCTTAATGGATGCACCGCAAACAGCGATAGACTCCTTTACAAAGAGGGAACCCAGCTTCTTCCACAAAGGCTCCAAAAAGTAGCAGCCAGGCTCCAGTTAGCGCGGACGATCCTCCCCTCAGCTTAAAGTCGGGGTGTCCTGAACAGGAACCAGATCATGCAAGATGTCCGGAGAGGAGGCAGCCACTACCAGCCTTCGCTCTGGGATAGAGAATGGAGGATACTGTCCTTCACATCCACTGAGGGTCCCTCGTTTGGGCCAACGCACCTCAAAGCCTGGTGGAGGCTAAGATCTATGCAATTCTACAGCTTCCCAGGAAGCCTGAGAAGTCCTGGAGATGTCCCATCTCCCCTGCCATTTCTTTGGAGGTCCCTTAGGCTCCGACTTCTCCCCCGCCCTCAATTTTTCCCTGCTCCTCAACTCCTCAGCACCCTCTCAGATGCTGGGGCTGTGGGGCCAGAGACTGCGCACTGGAGGTCAGTACTGGGTTCTGGGAGAGCCCCCAGGGAGTCCAGCACAGAAACATGCCCCGCGTTTCCCCTAGGTGACTAACACGTGGCACAAGAGACCCCAGAGGAAAGCCAGGGGCCATTCTCCCAGTTTTTCCTTCTTGTGTTTGTGTCCTGAAGGCGGCCCTTCTCTGCTGGCGGTTGACATAGTCTTGTGCAAGCTTGCATTTTCCCGTGCTATTTTCCAAGAGAACACAGCCATAGTGACGCTAGGAGCCTGCTGTAAGCCCTGGAGGACAGGCGGACTGCAGCCTCTCCCCACTCCCTGGCAAGCACCAGCTAAGAGTGTTACTTGTGATTTCACTTTCCTGGAGAGCGGGCTTCCCACCTCCATCAGGAAGGAGGCAGTGTTCCCATTACTGTGGCTTCACAGCCCTCCATCTAAGGGCTTAACACACACAACAAAAGGAAATAAGACACACGTCATTTTAACTCTGTACTTCACAAGTAACAACTAGGATATTTGAAATTAAAATCAAATAAGATTTCTTACAAGCAGAAAAGATAAAAAAGATATAAGTAATGAACGCATATTGTAAAAACACAAAATGATAAATGAGCCTAACATATACCCAGAAAATGTGTGTGTGTTATTAAAAACAGGTTCATTTTATATATACATAGGTGTGTGATATGATATACATATACAATAAGCAAGTTCATAATTCAGACTGCCCATTTGCTATGTGTCCCAGAGTTATCACTGACAAAGGAATGTGCACATTCTTCATTCATTCTTTAGGGCCCCTAAACTGCAACTTTTAATCATATAGAAGTCTTTTTAGAAAGTAAAAATAATTTTATAAAACCTATTACAACCATTATGGAAATCAGTGTGGAGTTGTCTCAAAACAAAACAAAACTACCATTTAAACCAGCTATATACTCTAGGCCATATAGCATCCATATCCTATTGACGTAAAAGAAGCATAATGTGACAGAATGGTATTATAAAGGACTTACTAAGAGTCTTCTTAGAAAACACTGAGTCACACAAGTGGAATTCAGCTAGAGGAGTGCTTCCTTGAAAATACCCCAAAGATAAGTAGCCTGCTAACCAGACCTTCAAGAGATAAGGGAAATTTAGGATGCTAGAATATAAATGACTACTGACCAGAATTGGCCAGCCATTAGGCTCTGGTTCCCATGACAAAGGAGACAGCTGGCCGACTTATGACCAGTCGTTAAGCTCCAATTCCCATACCAAAGGCTCATAGTGGGTACTGTCCTAAGTATCCACAAGTAAGGACACAACTGCCATTAAGTCCCCTATGTTCTCATTAGGGAAAACATAATTCTGTCAGGTGGGCAAGATGACCCTTGGCAACAATTTTGAAAAAGAACAATACTGTCATACTCAAAACAACTCTTTGCTGTGTAAATTTTCTATCTGCCTAAGCAGCCAGACTTGCAGGTTCCCATCTCGGTTTAAGGATGACAGTGTATATAAAATGTGTGTGCCTAAGCATATATTAAGCTAACGAAATCTTCGGTTGGAGGCTGGCTCTTCCTTCATTTCTAAGTATATGGAGTGACTTCTCACCAGGAAGGCATATTATTTCCCTAACACTACCACAGACATACCCATCCATGCATGTTCATTGCTGCCCTATTCACAATAGCAAAGACATGGAACCAGCCTGGATGTCCATCAACAGGTGACTGAATAATGAAAGTGTGATACATCCACACAATGGAATTTGATTCAGCTGAAAGAAAAATTAAATTTTGGAATTTACAGGAATATGGAGGGACCCAGAAAGTATATTAAACAAACTCAGAAGATAGCAACTACATGTTTTCCTTATATATTACACATTCCTAATGTGTAATGTATGTGTATATGTACATAAAGGGGGTAAATGAAGATAAAGCCTAAAAACTTAGGAAAGATACCAAAAGAGGGTAAAAAGAGGTGCTGAGGACGGTGTGGAGGGCAAAAGGACATATGTGATATGAAAACAGAAAAAAAGACCAAGAGAGGTTACAGGGAGATTCAGGGGAGGTAAAGAAATGGGCGCGATGAGAAGGAATCTACTAAAATACACTTTGTTAGAAAACATCACAATGACATCTAATGCCTTGTATGCTAATGTTTTAAAGAAAAAGCTACAAACTCACTAAAGTCCTCAAAAAATAAGAAAAAGAAAGAAAGAAGAAAGGAGGGAAGAAAGGAAGAAAGAAGAAAGAGGAAAGGAAAGGAAAGAAAAGGCTCCAGTGTGCATGGGAATGTTACTATGCTCTACTGGTCTATCTACCATTAATGAGATGGGGGTAAGAAATAGCTTTGAGCTTCTTGACAGGCAACACATAAGAAGGAAAGAGGACAGTTTTTGTTATTGTTGTTGTTTTTGTTTTTGTTTGTTTGTTTGTTTTAGTGATTCCCCACAGGGAAACAAAAGGAGGGGGCAGGAGGGGGCAGGAGGGGGCAGATCTCCAGCCTCCCTATTGGTGAGTTTCTTCCGGTTAGACAGTAACAGACTTATTTCCTCTCACGTGCCCATGCTGTTTTCACCTTCACTTTTAGGGCAACTTAGAAAGGTTCTTCTTTCTAGACCCTGATAAATGTAGTCGTTCTCTTGATGCACATCTCCAGGAAGAGAGGAAGATTTGGGGTTTGTTGAAAAAACAAACAAACAAACAAACAGATAAACTAGCAGAGCTCACTATCTCAGAGTTACAAATGTGTTATCCAAGTTCCTTTGGGCACACATTGTTCCTGGCTTCTGCTCTCACTGTCACGCTTGGATGTGTTCGATCTGCTTGTACACTATAAAAGGTGGGTAGCATGGCTTGATTTGCATTTAACTATTATCTGTGCTGTCAAGACTCTGTGCTTCCAATCCAAACCAACTCATCTTCATTCTATTTCAGTGGTTCTGTTGTCTGCCATTATTGGTCTCCACGTGCTTATGGCATCAAACCCTGTGAAGCAAAACCGGGGAGCCAGGCCTTCAGAATGCCCTGTCCCCATCCATGCCACTGCACCTCAAGGCATGCCAAAGAACAGCTGTCCTCCTGCAGTTCCTGAGTATGGAGCGCACAGGACAGATATTTGTGTCCAATGTAGAGATACGACTATCTCAAGGAGTCTCTTGGTTAAAGTCTTCACAGCCTGATGCCAAAGAAAGAGGCATAATATAACAGATGACTAAACAGAACTTAATGAACCAGAACAAAATTGAGTCTTGTATGGCATTTGCTAAAGTGGAGACTTCTCTTAAATTTGCTGGGCATACACCTTCTGTAATTTCTGCAAACCCAAGAATGTAATAGTTTCTAAGTGAGTAGATCTTTTAGAGTAAGGATCCTAGGACCTATTCACACAAAGCCAAGAACCTCCCTTCCCAGTTGCTCACTCTTTCTAGCTTGCACTTGTTCTCTCTCTCTCTCTCTCTCTCTCTCTCTCTCTCTCTCTCTCTCTCTCTCTCTCTTTCTCTCTCTCTCTCTCCCTTCCTCCCTTCCCCTCTCTCCCTCCCTCCCCCTCCCTCCCTCCCCCCTTCTCTCTTTCATCTACCACTCCCCCCATATCCATGTGAACTAAAGTGGAACTGGAGCCTAATACACACCAGACACTCACTTTGTCACTAACCTCCAACTCCCCCCATCCTAACCATAGTATTCTGTATGTAAAGAATGTTCAGAAGATACTGCATGTCCATTTTAGAAGATATCAACTCAAATTTGAAGATAAAAATAGGCAAATAGGCTTCTATATTTCTGTATTTATTAATTTTTATGTATTTATTGTGGAACACTAGTAGATGCAGTTTGGGTCTGATATTCAGGGACATTTGCCCACATGAGTGAGTGTTTTGTGATTTCTCACCATATCAGGACTTTGGCCACACTATATCTTGTACTTTTCCATTTGATTTAGACTTCCTCTTTATCATTTTCATCCTGGCCAGAGTCCCCTAACAGCCTTCAAAGACAAGAATCCTTTCTCCTCCAGTTATTCTCAGAGTCTGAACATAATTAACTCAGTCTCAACTATTATTTGGTACCAACTCACCAAAAGTCTTTGGGGAGTCCCACCAAGAGAGCATGTGGCTAGGCAAAGCCTGATGCTAACAATATGTTCTTTTCCAATGAGTTTGGTGGTTTCTTTTCTTTCCCGAGTGGGACAATTTGGACAGCTATCTGACTGAAACAGCTCTCCTTCGATATCAGAGATTAGCAGCAGGACCCAAAGAGGTGGGGTGACCTCAAAGATCAAAATATGACCTCACATTTCGAAGATGAAAGATTGAAAGATTCAGTCTCAGATAGGTCAAGAGTAGCTAGGGCTAAAGAGGAAGTTACAGCTGAATCAAGAGTTAGATTCAGCCAGTTCTTAGCCAGGGTGGCTCTCAGAAGGAGTATTGAATCTGCTTTTATGTAGTAATTTTCAAAAGATTCTGGGACCACTAATTAACCTTGATAAACAATAGACAATAGTAGATGTTGATGAAGAAGCAGGGGATGTTAGCTCTCCAGGCATGCCACCCCCCTGCTCCAGAGCTCTCTTGATGCCCCTGACAACCCAGATACTGATGCATATGGTTTTGATTTATCTTGTGGTGTGTAAGTCAGTAGTGTCCATGCTGTTGGGACTGTTATCGGCCGCTCTGAAGCAGTCAGACATATACAGTTGTTCCTAGTCAAAAAGGCATACTAAGCCTGTAAAGAGAGAAAATGTCACTAGCCCTGTACTCCTCCCTGATCAAATAGGTTGCCACAGTGATCAAAGCTTTAGGAGAAGGCTTAAGAACTCCAGAACACATAGCTTAAACCATGCCAAGTCCATTCTTATAGTGAAACTGACACAAAAGGTTTCATTTGGCTAGTTCGGAAATAGACTTGAAATCTGAACCAAGCACAATACAACAAATACTGCTGAATGATGACTGACAATTTTTCATCAGAATACTCCCTTAAACTGCCTTCCATGCATCACAGAAAATCAGAGTGGCTTCTAGTCTTAAAAATCTATAAATTACATATTGTATAAAATATATTAAAGAATAAATGATAGGGGCTGGAGAGATGGCTCAGCATTTAAGGGCTCGAAGAGAAGCCCTATTCAGACTGAGATCAGCCATCTGCACTCACATGCCCACTTACAACTGCTGGCAGCTCTGGTTTCAGAGTATCTGATGCCCTCTTCTGGCTTCCTAGGGCACTAAGTATATGCAACGCACTTACATACATGCAAGCAAAACACTCAGACACAAAATACAAACAAATCTTTTTTTTAATGACAAAATATCCAATTACTGTCTATTTTAAATGTCTTCATTTATCAATCAACATCTTTACTGGTCACAAACACATATAAATAATCATTGTTTGACAACGAAATCAATAAATGCTGGTACTTAAGGGTGTGAGACTTCAGTTAAAGCCTTTTCTACTGCCTATCTACCCAATTTTCAGGTCAAATTTGGGGGGTCAGCTACTCCTTGAGGACATTTTCAGATGTTATTCATTATACAAAAACTAATCATTATCCTGGCTAGAACTTACCACAGCCACACTCCACCCATTATCCAATTGCCAACTGGCTCAAGAAGCCCCCTAAGAGGACCATCCAGAGAAAGCTTTCTCAAAAGCTGTTGTGGGAGCTGAGTTTGGTGATGAAAACTTGTAGTCTCAGCATTCAGATGGGGAGGCAGGAGAATTGCAAGTTCCAGGCCAGCCCGGGAATAATAGTGAGATTCTCAAAACAAAACAAAACCACCAAGGGAGGCTGGCAAGATTTACAAGCAAAGTCAAGAGCGTCCTCTGGTGGGGATGAAAAAATAGTGATTTATTTTCTCCCCCTTCATTCTCCATTTACTTCCCCCACAAGACTACATCTTAGAGAAGGGTCACAAATAGACAGGTGATAGATAATACAGTTGATCTCAGCCAAAAGGCGACAGGGCAATAATCCCAAGGAGGCTGAATATTAACTTCTCCTCTCCATAGGCTGCAGGCTTGTAGAGATCTTTACATTGTCAACATAGGACTTGGTAAAGCCAGTTGAAAAGCCCCAGGGAGGCCTCACCAAACTGTCAGAGGGCTTCTAGGAGCAGCAGGCTCAACTCAGAGATACCAAGACAAACTAAGTATACCACAAAGCTGGGTGGGAGCACAGCTCAGTAGTGGAGTCCTTGCCTAGAACACACAAAGGAGATCCCTAGCCCTGTGGGGGGTGGGTGGGGAGTCGGGGCAACAGAGGCTTATGCGTCCCGGACAAGAGACCACAAATGGAAGCAAACAGGCAGAGAAAGCCAGTGTGACAAGAGCAGCCGAGTGGTGTCTGCACTGTCAGACTAGCCCACCCACTTCTCTTTAGTTCCCAGTGCAGTCTGAAAAGAAGACAGAGAGTGGACAGGTAGAAAGTAGGGCGTGCACCACCGTTCATCCTGCCATCTGGCGGCCGTATGGAGGAACTGGGTTAACCACACCCTCTCAAGGACACCTGGGAGGCCCTTTACCAACAGCCACAGCTGGAAAGACCAAGTAAGTCACTTATGGCCCTCCCTAGAACAGTCTCCAACTTCTGGGGGAATCAACAGCTAGCAATTCCAACTCACTGCCCCTTTCTTTCAGCTCTGTATTTTGTTGGCAAAACCCGTTTGCCTTGGTCAAAGGAGAAAGAATGGCTCCTAAAGGGAACCTGTGGCCAGGGAGGAGGGTGACTCGGCAGGAGTCACAGGTGGCCAGGGAGGAGGGTGACTCAGCAGGAGGCACATGTGGCCAGGGAGGAGGGTGACTCAGCAGGAGGCACACCCATTGCTTTGACTACTTCAGTCCTTTCCGAGGCTGTGAGGAAAAACCACCCAGAGGTTGTGCCAGTCTTTGGACCTACCTAGGTATCACTTGTTCTAAGCATGTATCCATCTTGTCAGTCCCCACATAGTTACTATAATGAAGACTCCATCGGACTCTGCAAATGAAGACTCCATTGGAGCATGCCAAGATGAATGGTGGTGTGTACTCTGTACTTAAGTGCGTAGGAGTTTGAGCCCTCTGATCTGTTTTGCCTGCTTTGTTTTTTTGTAGGCACTCAGGCATGAACTCTCTCTGTCACCTTCATTTGTCTCATTTGTTCAAAGAAGGAGGTGACTGACAGGCAGCCCAAAATTCTGCCTACAACTAGCCACTGCCTGGGGAAGGGCTTCATTACTGCCTGGTCTGAATTCAGAGCCTTGCTAGCATGGACTGCACAACCAGCCCCAGCCCTCTTTTGGCCCAGGATCCCTTTCTCACCCCCAAATTATTCATGGACTATATTAGTGAAGTTTCCAAGGAGGGGAATGAGAGCAGAGGACAAGTCCTGAGTCCTGCCAAAAATAATCAAGCATAGACTAGCCATTTAAAAAGCAAATACCGCCGGGCGGTGGTGGCGCACGCCTTTAATCCCAGTACTCGGGAGGCAGAGCCAGGTGGATCTCTGTGAGTTCGAGGCCAGCCTGGACTACCAATTGAGTTCCAGGAAAGGCGCAAAGCTACACAGAGAAACTCTGTCTCGAAAAACCAAAAAAAAAAAAAAAAAAAAGCAAATACCGCCACACAATTGTTCAGGCCTGTGAGGCTGAGATTTATTGAAAAATTTAAGTATGAACCTTTAAAATGTTACAAACTTGTATCATTCCGCCTGCATGTATGGACCAACATCAAGGAATATTGCTGCATCTAAGTTAACTAGGTCAGAAAACTTATCAAGCAGCTCTTCGGCTGACAATAGACTCATCAGTGCAGGTGAAGGGGACAGATGTGGGCTTCCTGCACACAAGATTGCGCATACAACACTGGTTTTCAAGATAGAATTCCTGAGTTGAACTTTGAACTGAAAACACTCAGTTCATTAGCGTGAAAATGAGGCAGGACACTTGTCACAGGCAGCCAGCCTTGGCTTCATGCAGGCACCATCATTGCAGCCACATTCACTTCTGGAAGATCAGTGGTTTGTCCCTTCACAGGATGCTTCTTCACAGAAAAGTGACCTGACGGGCAACCACATAAGAACACACACAGTTGAGTGTATCGATCTTCAAAGTATTTACAACAGTTTTTTTTTTTTTTTTTTTTTTAAATCAGTGCAATCTGCTTTTCAAGATTCTTGGCTTTTTTTTTTTTTTTTGGCTTGGCTTGGCTTGGCTTGGCTTGGCTTGGCTTGGCTTGGCTTGGCAAGGAAAAGTCTGAATATTTGTTAAAAACTTGTTATTGAGGTTTGATAAAATTGAAATGAGAATATTTATTCCTGGCAAGTCTGGGATAACAGTGGATTTGACCAGGTAGTTAGCACATAAAAACATGAAAAATGTTGTTTAGACAGGTAAACACAGGATACATTGGACTGGAGAACATCTAAGGCAAGGAGATGAGAATTGAGTACTTTAGTTTTTTCTTTTTTTTTTTTTTTTTTCCTCTGTCTTTGGTTTTTTGAGATAAAGTCCCACTCTCTAGATAAGCCCTAAATCTAGCAGCAGTCTTCCTGTCTCAGTCTCCCAGAACAAGGTATTTTTCATACTGTGTTCAAATGAGAGACAGGTTTATTTTTGCTAACAAACGACAGCTTGAAGTGTCTTCTGTGTGCTCCCTTGTGTTAGGTGGGAATAGAAAGGTAATCGAGCAGCTTTCAAATTACAGAGGGGTTGGCAAGAAAGCTCTATGGGTAAAGTGCTTGTTCCACAAGCATGAGAACCTGAGTTTATATCCGTAGAATCAATGTAAAAATGCTGGGTGGCACATCATGTACCTCTTACCCCAGCATTGATGAGAGTGAAGTTGGAGACAGGCAGGTTCTGGAGGCTCATTGGCCAGCCAGTCTAGCTGAAATGGCTTGCTCCAGGTTCAGCAAGAGACCCTGCCTCAAAAAATAAGATGAATAGTGTCTGAGGAAGACAACCTCCACACAAGGCAGGTCTGGCCCGTGCACAGCACATACATATGCATGTATAAGTGGCACACATACACCAAAAACAATTGTAAAAAAGTAACAGAATAATTCCAATGACGTTTTCACATATCTCCCATACTTTTTAAAGACAAGCATTGCTGGTTGTTAATCATAATAAAATTAGACAACTAGCTTGCTTCTTACTAACTAGAGAGCACTGGACATCTTCAAAGTCATCATTTGCTTGCATATTAAAAAAAAAAGATCTAGGCAAGGAAAACAGCATTTTACAGATATTAAGCAAACATCTTTGTGCCCTATTAAAGGGTACATACCTCAAGTCTGGCTTTCACTGGTATTTCCTCAATAGACTGACTATTTCATTATACATCCTCCAGGGGGCATCCAAACCCCAGAGAAAATCCAGATGTTCCCACTCAGGAATGTGCTTGTGGTACACCAAGTTGGGGATCTGAGTCAGTAAGATGTTGATATCACTGGTGTCTGCCAGCCAGTCTCGGTCCCCGCTCCACAAAGCAGTGGGTATAGACATATCTCTCAAGTCATACAGAGGGGGGTAACTCTGCAAGAAAAAAAGATTCATAGAAACCTTTGTAATTGTTCTTGTTATAGTTTTATAAATGTTATAGTTTTATAAATAATAAATGCAATCTCCACTGAAAAACAAATGTCTAGTAAGTCTGATCTGAAATTAAAACAAATAAACAGACAAAACCCACACATTTTGAGAATCACTTTCCTGTTTTTCAGGCAGTCATGACAAGGAAAGAATTGGAGCTGTGGACATGTTCCCCTCGGCCACACTGTAGGGACCATTTAATCCTCATTGATCACCATGGTTATCCCTAGATGTGGACACAAGGACCCAACTGAGCAGGAAGGAGCTCTGTGTTCAGATCTTCCTACATTCTCCCCCTGAATGTGAGAAAAGCCGCACAAACCCTCCATGGCGCAATTTTCTAAACTTTAAATCACCAACACAAAGGGCTACTTCGGGAACTAAGAAAAACAGAAAGATTTTCATACTGCAGGGAACTCGGTGCTCAAACATGGGAATTTTATTTGCACAGAGAAGAGGCTTAAGTCCTGTAATATGTCTGAGGTCTCACCTCCAGCAAGCTGCCAACAGCCCAGGGCGTCATGGTTCTAAAGTGTATGCTTATGACCCTACCGAATCCCAGTGGTCCCTTATCTACAGCGAGAGAGGATGGGAACAGGAGACCTGCACCATTCCACTACTGACAGATCTGGAAAAACCTGAGTGGACTGAGAGAAAACACCTTGCCTAGCCAATTCTGCTGACAACATTCCCCTGGATTTCCAAGTTCTGGAAATCCAGGCTGGCTTCTTTAGTAAGTATTCAAAGCTCATTTTAATTAAAAGTTTTACCTGGTTATAATGAAAATAATTCTTGTCACTGCTTCCCCAGTCATAAGCTTGAAACTTCTGGTGTTTAACAACCTAAAAACAATAAAATTTGGAGGAAAAAAAAAGTTAGCAGACACTGAAGTTTGAGATAATATCACAGGTTGCTAGAGTCAGTTAGATCTTCAGAAATCAAGTTATACCCAAATCCAGGTTTATTTATCATTTCCAAATTTTATATATATATATATATATATATATATATATATATATATATATATATATATATATGTGAATGAATAGATATAAATTTTGGTGGGGGAATTGAAACAGGGTTTCTCTGTCTCAACCCTGGCTGTCCTGGGACTCACTCTGTAGACTAGGTTGGCCTGGAGCTCATAGAGATCCACCTGCCTCTGCCTCCTGAGTGTTGGGATTAAAGGCATGTACCACCACACCTGGCTCCAAATCATTATTTGAAATAATATTAAAACAGTGCTCTGGTTTCCTTTCCTCCATGACTGAATTTCCAACTGGATAGTTGGGAAAACAGCTATGACCTGAAGGGTTACCCCCATGAGATGAACTTTATCTGTATGGACGTTTTACACTAAAATTTGCTCCTTAGGCTTTCTCAAAGAGGTAGTGATTTTAGTTGGAGATGTACATGCATAATGATATTTCAGACTGTGATCAGCTACTGTATGTACAACAGTGGTCCGATAAGGCTGTATCACTAAATGACATTATAACTATCACAGTTTGTGTTCAGTATACTCTATGATGTTCAAACAATAAGGACATTGCTTAGTGAAATGTTACCCAAAATGTATACCTCTCCTTAAGAAATGCCTGACTATACAAACATAAGGTTGTGTTTTTGTCTATCCTACTTATCTATATGTATTATTTGTTTAGATTTTGAGAGAGTATACATGTGTACACTGTGTGTGTGTGTGTGTGTGTGTTACACACACTTGCACATGTATGGAGGCCAGAGGTTGATTTTGGGTATTTTCATCAGTCTCTCTCTCAATCCTGCTTTTTGACACAGGATCTCTCTGAGCCTGTAGCTCACTGATTGGCTAGGCTGGCTGGCCAGTGAGCCCCAGAAATTTTTCCTGTCTCCTCATCCCTAGCACTTGGATTACAGGCATCTGCCACAGCACCCTGACATCAAATTCAGATCCTCAGGCTTGTATGCAAACATGTTTGCCAACTGAGTCATCCTCCCAACCCCATTTGTTCATGATTTAATGACTTATTAACTGAACATTTTTCTTCAGACCTGGTACACAGCACTAAATCTTTCTGTACGCCAGCACAATTATAACTAGTGATACTATCACTATGAAACGATAAGAGTATAATATGAAGATATCAACAAAAATTCATTTATTTGTGAAATGTCAAACAATACAAGTTCATATTTCCCTTAAGTGCCCAAATTTAAATGGATTAAACCCAAAATTGTCAAGTCAAGAGAACTGTAAATTGTTCATTTTGGCCACATGATGGGACCTGGCTAAAAAAAATCAAACAAACAAACAAACAAAACCAGACATCCTTTGTCAGAAATGTTCTTGATAGCTGTAAAGTTTCAGTTCACATCAACTACATCATAACATATTTCTTTTTGATAGGATAAAATCAGTGTGAGATTAGAGAATTGCCACTAGACACGTTTAGCATCCATTTTTGCCATTGCAGGTGTCAGGTGTTAAAATACTTGTGACATACTCAGCAAAATACAGACAGACTTACAGCTCCCGTGACTGCATCCACTTCTACCTCTAACTGCAAGAGCTAATGCCCCAATGCAGTCTGTACTGCCACAGTATGCAGGTTTTCGTTTTCCACACTCTCACATGTCACAGGTGTGTACAAAGCACCAGGTGAGTAGGAAATAGCTTCTAGCTCAGCCTGAGTTTAGTGTGCTCAGTGTCACTTGGGACTTCAAGCTACCAGCACTTTTTTAAAAACTTAATCAAATGTACATTTTTTTTCAACAAGTTTCAAATAGTAGATGGCATCGGAATGATCTAAGGTAGTTATTAATATGCAGATCCTAGGAACACATTCAGAATTCAGATCCTGGATGGATGTGGGACAGGCCCAGAAATCTATTTTATCAGCATCCTCAGTAGTGTGGCTAACACTGTAAAGCTAGGTGAGGACAGGCCTCTTCCAAGAAGAATAAGTACCCAGGCTCTGGTCAGCGGTCGGGAGGGGAGAGACAAGAATAGGTGGGACTTGGTTATAAGCTTGTCAGATTTGGCTTGGAAGTTGCTATGGTCAACTTTGATTGTCAATTTGATGAAATTTGGAATCAACTAAGAGAAACCTCTAGACATGTCTGTGTCTAGGAGGGTGTTTCCAGGAAGGTGTATCTGAGGAGGATGGGAGATCTACTCTGCATGGGTGGCATTCCATGGACGGGACTAAATGAAGAGGAAAATGAGCCAAGCACCCGCATCATTTCCTGAGGTCATTGGACAAGTACCAAGGCCATCTCAAGAGCCCAGGAGGAGAGCAGTAACAAGAAAACACCAGGCAACGGCAGGACAAAGTACCTCCTGTATTAACAGAGGGACACCGCAGTGAGCAGAAGGGCAAAGGGCACAGTGCCCTCTCCACTGAGTCATGGGTTTGGAAAATGCTGAAACCAAAGGTCAGCTTGGCCAGAGAGCAATGTTATGGCTCTCAGCCTACAGTCTCTAACCCTGGCCAGCTGCTTAAAGGGGCAGATGAAGAAAGGGGCTGGAATTGGAGCAGATGTCGGGGTTACAGCCAATCCAGCTGCTCTCTTCCAAACCCAGTGCCCGGTGGGGGCCATTGAACACTGAAGACGAAGGAAGACCTTACTGTGATGACGACATAGCATGGTCTCAGGGCAGCCACAATTTCAGTGTGGCCAGGGGCCCCTGAGAGGCCAGGCAGAGTGGTTACTTGTGAACTGCTGAAGCATAGGGCATACCACACATCGGCTGCTGGTGGCCACTACGCTGACAAGTAGCTCACTATCTGCCTTCACAGTGCCTCAGCCAGCCGGCAGACATCTTTGGGAATGCATTGATTTCTGAGGTGACAGAAATGAGGCCCTTTTGAGACATGTCCAAATAGAGAAGTAAAATGTTCACACGTGTCGGGGGGTTAGTATGAGAACATAGGAAGAAAACAAATGATGATATAAGAAAATATGATTTATTTTGAGAGTAACAAGGACCTGAAAGAAGGGCATTGGTGAATTTGAGAGCCTCCCAAGGTCTAAAGCATCTCGTTTAAATGGTAAATGTGTGCTGCAATCATGGCATGGACGTCTTGCATTCTGGGGACCCCTCTTCTAAAGAAGCCACACAAAACTCTGTCACCTGACATTTCGCTTTCCTGACGCAACAGTAACCTAAGAGGTGGCTCCTTAAAGAGATGCCTAGAGAGGGCAGTTCATGTCAGCCAGTGTCTCAGACCACACTTCTTCAGATAGGGCTCTGAGGCAAGAAAGGAGGTCAGCGTGGCACCCCCAGGGACGTGCACACTTGGCTAGTAGTAGAAGCTGATGGATAGGTTTTCTAAAAATAAAGATCCTTCTGAATAAAAGGGACTGAACTACTGATAAATATGATAAGGATAATCTCAAAATCATTATGTTGAGAAAAACAGCCAGATAAAACTAAACAAATACATAACACTGTACACCTCTACTCATATGAACTCCAGAAAAGGCAGATCAGACTGCAGTGAAAGAAAGCAGATCAGTTGCTGTGGGGAAAGGATTTACCTAGGAACATGAGGGGACTGTTGGAGGTGGCAAGCATGTTTCCTATCATATTTGAGGCAATGGCATTACAGCTTATGCCAAAATGTATCAAGTTGTACAATGTAAATAGCACTGTCATGTATATCGTAATAAAAATGCAAAAATAAAAACCCAAAGTACAAATTCTCCAGTGCAAATGAATTAGAACCTCTGTGGACACAGGAATCTGTTTTCTGTTTTTTAAAGTTTTTATTTATGTTTCTTTTGTATACATGATGGAGGGAGAATATGCACTTGTGAAGAACAGAGGACAACTTTTTGGGAAGCTGGTCCTCTCCTTCTACCTGTATGTGAGTTCTGGGGTTGATTACAAGTTGCCTGGCTTCCAAAGCAAGCATTTTATCTGAGCCATCTTGGTGACCCATAGGTTTTATTTTATTTTTTAAAATACTTTGCTTATTTCAGTTTATTTATGTATGGTGTGTGTGTGTTTGTGTGTGTGCTCGTATGTGCTCGCACATGCATGCACAGTATACATACAGAGGTCAGAGGACAACTTGGAATACATTCTGTCCTTGGACCTTGTAGGTGCCAGGGATCAAACTCAGGTCATCAGCCTTGGCAGCAAGTGCCTTTATCCACTGAGCCATCTCCTAGCCCCATACTCTTCATTATTAAAGTCAGTGTACATCCCACGTCTTATTTTTATTTGAAAGAATGCTTTATTAAAAGGTGTAACCCTTGAGGAATGAAGTGTTTCTGGTGCAAGTGTGTCTGCCCGGTACTCAGAAGCTGCTATCTAAGGCACCTTTAGAGCATCTTGGTTTGAAGCTTAAACAGCAAAGTATTTCACACCTGGGATGAGGTTAGCTGGAAAAGACCATTCTCAAAACTATGCTCTAAGGTAGAAGTAAGTCCTCCCTTATTGTCAAGTGGGAAAAGGGGAGCCAGTTGTAAAGCCATTGGTAGGAGAAAAAAAGTAGTCCCCCCTTCTTTTAGAAATGATTCTGCCTAGAACTGCTTCTTTCTGAAATGATTCAGCAAGAGACATCAAGTAAATACAGAGACATTTCCTACCTCAAATGTGTACTTACTATCTGTGTAGGATCATTAGAATAATTTTATTTCCATTTTAAGATACTTTTCTTTTTGATCCATATGTGAACTCTAAATGCTCTCCCACTGACATACACTGCTTATGTGATAAAATGATCAAAATTCGATTTTAAACTTAGTGACTCCCATTATTATACATGATCGCTTTGGCTCTGGTTTATCTACTGATGTTCCAGGCACGATGTGTTCGTGGGTTAGTGCTGAAATGACAGCTTCTACCTCTGGAGAATCATATTTTATCAAACATGAAGTAAAGTAAATCTGGTACACAATAAAAAAAAATCGGGAGGAAAAAGGAAAGGGGCATAGGAAAGGAATATATAATCTGGGGTGGAAATAAAGGAGAAAGAAGTGAGGGAGAGAAGAGAGCAAACCTGTGCCTGACCACTGTCAAGTGAGCCCACGCCCAACAGTGTGTATCACGAAGGATAACTAAAGTGCCCCAACTTAGTGACAAGCACCCTGGACTGTAGGAAGGAAACAGATGCGTTGTTTTGTTTTTGTTTGGGAAAGGCGTGCAGAGGACTGCTCTGGGAATCCATGGCTTGTCCAGTACCAGCTTTACTCAACACAGACTTTATGCGTGCCCATCTGTATCCCTGGCGTGCTTACCTGGCCCCAGTGTAGTACGTTTTGCACAGACGTTCCTGCAGGACAGTGTGTTGTATACACTTCCACTCTAGACTGAAAGATGAGTGTGAAGAGTTAGAGAATGAAAACAGTGTTAAGCTGATATGCACTAACACATTTTCCTCTTCAAAAGATAAAATAATACTAATCTATATATAGTCTTTCAGAATATTAATCTCTCAGAGGTCAGAATACATCTGACTGCAAATACAGGCAATAAAAATACACACACCTGCAGAGTGCAGAAAAGGCAACAGAGAAGTAAATAACTAAGGGGTACAGGCTGCAATCACAGGTCATTTTTATCTTCTTAATGCTTTCCTAAAGTTCCAAACTTTACAAACTTAAAGTCTTCCTTTAATCATTAGGAAGAAATAAAAATATCCCTTTAAAAAAGTCTCTACCACCTCCATGGCAGAATATTTTGTGGGGGGCAGGATCTGACTAGATAGCTCCAACTTGAACTTCAGGTCCTCCTGGCTTAGTCCCCCAAGTGCTTGGGTTCCAGACTGCACCACCACCCCTGCCTTTACTGCAGAATTTTAAAACCCTTTTCAGAATTCAACACTCTAAAATAGAAACACATTTAGAAACACAAGCATGTTGTAAGCCAGAGACTTACACTTTGTAACAAGCATAAAAACATACGTATAGACAAATATATGCTAACGTGTATGGTATATATCTCTGTATATATATGTATATGATGCTCCAGATTTAAACACACACAGTTGTTTTTTTTTTTTTTTTTAAAGAACACACTTCTAGAATAAATGCTATATAAATATTGTGCCTTGTGACCGATCCACACGTTAATGGTTTCTTTCCAGGTTCTGTGTAGGAAGCTGACAGGAATGACCTCGAAGGCAGCAGCAGACGGCACCACTTGCTAAAGTTCATTGTTGTCTTTCTTTTTGTTGTTGTTGTTTTTGTTTTGTTTGTTTGTTTGTTTCAAGACAGGGTTTCTCTGTGTAGCTTTGGTGCCTGTCCTGGATCTCGCTCTGTAGACCAAGCTGGCCTCGAACTCACAGAGATCCGCCTGGCTCTGCCTCCCGAGTGCTGGGATTAAAGTCGTGTACCACCACTGCCCCATGATTTTAATGTTGTGTTTCTTAAATGAAAGACTACAATGTCTGGGTCCAGGTCTGCATCTCTCATACAAATAAGCACATCTATAAATAATAACTGACAGCTGAGATCAAGTCTCGGTGTCAATGGACATACGGTGTTTAAATTCTTCTCATTGAAGCCACAGAAAAGAAAGAAGACATTTGTGCAAAGCTCCCTCATGATGACGTGGGTGCAAACGTGAGTACTCAGCCATTTCAGCACTGCGTTCTGGGGTAAAAACTGTCTGTGTCCAAACAAGTCCTGTAAAAGAAAAAGAAACCCAAGAATGGGTCAGCATGGCAGCCTGATGTACCAGCTTCAACATCCCTTTAGACATACAGACATACAAGATTCTCCACAAGGGGCCTCCAGAACACAACGGCAATCAACCAACATTCAAGCAGGGAACCTGTGAGATCTTTCTGGACTAAATCAGATGCACTTAGAGACATGTACTGAAGTTCCCAAAATGAAAAGATAGAGGCAGAAAGCTACGTAAGTTTATAGTAGACTATTATAAAGGGAGATGACCATGACCATTTGTTGAAGGGTTCTTCCCAGTTGTTTAGGCTCTAAGTATGTTTCTCTCTAATCCAATATTAGCTAAATCCAGGCCCCCTGCAGGCTGTTTACTATTTGTTTGTTTGTTTCAAAACAGGGTCTTGCTGGATAGCCTTGGCTGGCCTCAAACTCATGAGAATCCTGCTGCCTCAGTCTCTCGAAGGTCTGAGCCATCATGAACGATTATTGTTAATTTATTAAGAATATTTTTACGATAGTACACCACTTAATATTGACCATTTGAATCATTTTTAACTGCTCAGTTCAGTGGCAAGCACATTCATGTTTGTGCCATTATCCCTATGATCCATCTTCAGATTGATCATTTTGCACCTTGCACCTGCACCCATTAAACAATTACTCTGAACCCACTAGACAGTTAATTACTTCTCACTTCCCCTGCTCCCAGCACCACATGAGGTTCTGTAAGTTTTAGTGGAATACAGCCACAGTATCAGTTAAATGAATTATCCCTGGCTGCTTTGGTAGACAGGAATAGTCAACAGAAACCACTTGGCCCACAAGGCCAAATTCACTTGCTCTCTGGCTCTTTATAAAAGAAACTTACCAATTCTCAGTCTACATTGTCCTTAACCAATAGTCACTGAATCTGTGCTCCAGTAGAGCCAGGCCATCACTACATTCTCAAGGCAGATCTTCTTGTACTATGCAACAGGAGACAGGTCTACCTTATATGGAACTCAGATCTGTCCCTTTGCACTCTTGCTCACACCCACTCACGTGTTGTGAGCACACACCCACCATTCCAAGCAAGAATGGAAAACTCAAATATCTACAAAAGAAATGTTGT
The DNA here is from genome assembly GCF_949786415.1 of Peromyscus eremicus. Classification (NCBI taxonomy): domain Eukaryota; kingdom Metazoa; phylum Chordata; class Mammalia; order Rodentia; family Cricetidae; genus Peromyscus; species Peromyscus eremicus. The sequence continues at coordinate 28,057,387 of NC_081416.1, read as the reverse complement.
GGGTTGAGTTATGTCCCCTTAAAAGACAGACATTTATGTTTTAACTGTCAGGGTTTGAGACTGGCCTTATTCAGAGATTGGGTCTTTTCAGATGAGTCAAGTAATAGAGAAGTTGGACCTTCAAATGACATGATCAGTGTCCTTTTAAAGAGGGGAAATCTGGCCACAAAAAAAAAAAAAACAAAAAAAAAAAACCAGACATGTACACAGATAAAACAGCAACTAACAATGAAGGCAGAAACCAGGATGATGATTCTACAGCCAAAATGGTCAAAGGTCACCAGCACACCACCAGGAGGGACAAGACATGCAGCCCATTTGCCTTAGAACCTAGGAGCGGGGCCCAGGGAAGCTGTAAACACAAATGAATGAAGCTGCACATGCAGCCTGCTTCTCTGCCTCTGAGTGGATGACTGGGGAATATCAACAACTTGACAAAACTGAGTGTTCCTGCTGAGCTCAGCACTATAACTACTACTTGTTCCACTTGTTCTGGCTTATCACTAATCCACAGAACGGCGAAACGTAGCTTCCTCTTTCCTCCCTTTAAAAAATGTCAGTTATATGATCTGCTGTGTAAATATCACACTAGTTTAAATGGATAATATTGTATTCTAGTTTCTTCCAGAAAACTCGGCCATCCATAGACCGCCTGTGATCTCTGTCTGTCTTAGTTAGGGTTTCTCTTACTTTGATGAAATTCTATGGTCAAAGCAACTTGGGGAAGAAAGGGTTTATTTCAGCTTATAGTTCCACATCACAGTCCATTATCTAAGGAAGAGTCAGGGTAGGAACTCACACTGGGCAGGAACTGATACAGAAGCCATGACGAAGTGCGAGTCACTGGCTTGCTCCCTCATGGCCTGCTCAGTCTGCTTTCTTCCAGCATCCAGGACCACCTGTCCAGGGGTGGCACTACCTGCAATGGGATGTTCTCTCCTGCATCAATCACTAATTAAGAAAACACCTCCCAAAGCTGGCCTACATGCCAGTCCAGTAGAGGGAATCTCTCAGTTGGGGTTTGCTCTTCCCAAACGACTCTAGCCTGTGTCAAGCTGACACTAAAAACTAGGCAGCACACTGTCAGATCAATCTTCTGTCGGACAATGTCTCAAACCTGAAACCAGACATCAGGTCTGAATGATCTTTCCTGAACAGCCACACAAGAAGTAACTAAAAAGAACCAGGAAGTAAATTCCACATGGAGAAAAGGTCATGTGACATGGAAAGTGAGCCCATTCACAACTCTTGGCTTAGAGTGTCTACATAAATCACCGGACAATTGCACATACTTTTGAAGTTCTCTATTTAGCAGGATGATGTATCATTGGCTCACATCACAGGCTGAGGAAGGACAAAGTTGACCTGGTGCCTCAGAACTACCGACCCAAGTACTACTGTAGCAAACTCCACAGAAAACACATCAATGCATGTGATATACACAGATAAAGGAGAATTTGCCTTAAGTGTTTGTAGGCATGATCATATTGACTTCGATGGGTTTGTAAATTATACTTTTGTATTTTTTCAAAGGATTAGAGGGGGAACACATTACTTCCACAATAGGGACATGTATTTTTCACAGCAGCTTAATGCAACGGTTTTTATGACTATTTATTCGTTTGGTTTTTTTGTGTGTGTTGTCTGTTAGTTTTTGTTTTTACTTTCCCGGTGTGTGCCCGAAAGCACTCTAGTCTGAAACCATGATTCCCAAATGCCAGGCCCATAGTCTTCATTAGAAATCACAGAGAATGTTTTGTAAAAACACAGATCCCTGATCTCCACTCCAGATTTTACAGAACACCATTTCTAAAGTGGGATGGGGGAAGGTGTGGCATTTTTAGGTTTACAAAGCTAACTCATAAACTCTAAGGAACAAGCTAGATTTATAAAATGCATTCCTACAGCAACAACCACACTCTCCTGTATCCACTCTAGAGCTCCTTCCCCAAGCTAGATGTCTACCACAGCAGTCAACTATATTAGCAGGTCTTCATAATCAAAAACATCCTATGTTAATGAGGAAATCAATTAACAGGTGAGCTCTCCATGGGAGAAATGTTCAGTCTGCAGAACAATCTATAGAGTTGGATACCACCTGCATTGAAACAAAACAATATATTTCTCTTGGTGCATCTCTATGTGCATAAATACATTTGTGGGGTCTGTAGGACCTAGTATTCAGGAATTACTTGTAACTTCTGAAGTGTTTGCAATGCAGATCAATACTTCTATTAACAAGCCAGTCAAAACAAACTTTTATCAGCATGTTTGCTGGTGCCCTGAATTCCTACCACAAGAGTCTGACTAACTGTAGCTCTTTATAACCCCAAACTTACTGTGTCACAGTTACAAAGACAATGAAGTATAACAACATTATAGTCCTTCTACCTCGTTAAGAGTCTCATTAAGAGCACGGTATATACTTCCTTTAAAAGACTTTAAAGTGGCCTGAGAGAGAGCAAAAGCAAGAGAGAGAGACAGAGAGACAGAGACAGAGAGAGAGCAAGCTATGTTACACCCACCTCTAAGTAATAAGTCACTTAATAACAGGGGCAAGTTCTAAGTCCCAAGTTCTCAAGGAATACTAGCATTGTGCAACCACCACATAGTATCATTACACAACTCTAGATGGGACAGGTCAATCACTTGACACAGCTACTTGTTGTAATCAAAAAATGTGGTGAACATGAGATTCACGAGGCCACTGCTGGCACATCATGTCACAAGCCTTTACAATAAGCATTTTTGCAAGATGAAGAAGTATGTGCTAAAATAATGATTTAAAGGATAGGATATAAATAAGCCAGTAATAGTTATTATCATTACCAAGAATGGCATTCTGCTTTGCTTCTGTTGCTGTAAAACACTCTAACCAAAAGCAATCTAAGAGAGAAAGGGGTTTATTTCATCTAACACATCCAGGTCACATTCCATCATAGAGGGAAATCAGGGAAGGAACTTAAAGGTAGGAACCACGGAGATTCTTGCTGGCTTATTCACAGGCTAACACTTAGGTAGCTTTCTTATACAACCCAGGGCCACTTGCATAGGGATGATGCTGCCCACTGTGGGCTGAGACTTCCTGTATTAATAGTCAAGACAATATCCATAGGCATGCCACAGGCCAATGTGATTTAGGTAATTTCTCAATTAGGACTTTTTTTCTCAGATGACTCTAGGCTGTGTCAAGTTGGCAGTTAAAGCTAACTATGGCATAAATACTAGGCATAATTATATGCCCTACACTTTTATGTAACTCTTGTGACCATAGATTTTTGTATGCTAGCATCACCACACATATGTGAACTATATGTTGGACCACCACTAGTTGATAGGAAGTTTTCAGTTTCAGTGTAATCTGTTGGGCCCACAATCCAATGCATGATTCCTCAGTGACAAAAACCCATTACAGGGCTGGAAATGCAGCCATTAAAGGTTAGACTTACAACCAAACCATCGACTGTATATAATGCTCTATAGGATTTCGAGTGTGTGTGTGTGTGTGTGTGTGTGTGTGTGTGTGTGTGTGTTTGTGTGTTTATAAAATACATAGCACGGGAATAACGGATTGTCCGTTCTTAATGAGCTTAAACTCCTTCTCATGAGTGCTGTTTCCCCTTGGAATGCAGCTTAGAAATGAATAGTTCTAGGGGCGAAGCACTGATATGCTTAAGAGCCAAATCATACCTTAGATCATTTTCAGCATGGCTAGCGACAGGCACATAGAAATGGCATATTTCTGGTCTCCTATCCCCTGTCTACTCCTGTGTACCCACCTGCCCTGTGGATGAAAAGCAACTTTATGAACGCTTAAGCTACTTTTTCAAAGACTTCCTTATACCTTCTTTGTAAGGTGGATAGGGAGCTGAGCTAGTGTGTTAACTATGAATACGTGCAGCTGTGTCTAGTTAATAACATGGTTCCCTAGGCACCTCTGCAGGAGGAGGGCGGCAAGTACACTCACTCACTGCTCCCGTAATAGCATACACAGAGGACACTGCCCAGTCTCCTCTAATGACTAACTTTCCAGCTCAGAAGAGAATAGCTGAGGAGAAGGGGGATGGGTGTGACCCAAGTACCTTAATAAGAAGGTCTGGCAACTGTCCAATCTTGGCCAGAGGGCTCATGGCAAAATTGAGAGACACCACGGGAGCCATGGCGAAAAACATTTTAATCTTCTTTGCCAGCTCGGGTATCTGTGAAAATGCTATAAAACCTGTGGGGCAAAAGAAAGAATTAGATTGTCTAGTACTGCCTCCACAAAACAGGAGGGTCACTCATTGTGCCCTACAGAGGAAGCCCAGTAACCAGCCACACATGTTGAACACTTGAACAGCCCTCTCAAACATTCTGGCTCAGAAACACAGAATTTAGGTCCAGATTTCAGCCTGCAATATGCATGGAAAGAAGTCCAGGGAAAGAGAACCAGGAAGTTGTCCGACTCCATAGCAATGTGAATCTCTACAGCTCCACCCTACACTTCTAGCCCTCCCTAATTTGCAAAGCATCCAAGCAGAACACCCGGGACTCGGAAGCCACATTTAGACTCTCTCACTGCAAAATATTTTCTACACTTCTCTCAGATCTCTCCATGCTACTTGTCTCTAGAACACTTTAGAAACAACAGACTTTAGACAAGTCACCTAGTCATAAAAGGGGTAACGTTGTCCCTGGAATACTTTAGAACAATGGACTTCAAGAGACAATTCACCTAGTCATAAAAGAAGTAACATAAATAAAGGAGAATAGAGAAGAACATGCAGCACCATTTTTCTGGAGGGGAAGGCAATTTAACAACATGTTAACACCCTGAAAATCACTCATACTTTTCACTTTGTGAATCTCCTTGCAGAATGTACTCTGAGCAGATCATGTGCCGTGAACACGAAGGTGTTAGTGAACACCAAAATGGCAGAATTTAATAAGTTATGGAACATGTGCCCAGCCTCTCATTAGAGAAACTTGCTTGTTAAAATTAATGCTAACTTGCATTTTTTAAACTTTGCAAAGTTTTGTACTTTTCTTTATAACACAAATGTATTGAACTGAGAAGACAGCTCAATCCATAAAGTGCTCGCCATGCAAACAGAGCCTGAGCTTAAGCCCCAAAACCCATGTCACAAAGCCAGGTGTGGTGGTCTGCAATTCTAGTTTCAGCACTGGGACGGTGGGGACAGGTGTATCCTTGAGGCTGCCTGGCAGTTGGTCTAGCCTAACCAGTGTCTAGCCCAGGCCAGTGACAGACTCAAAAGAACAAGATGGGCAATGCCTGAGAAGGACTGACAGCCAAGGTTATGCTCTGGCCTACACACACATAACACACACACACACACACACACACCACACACACACACACACACACACACACACACACACATAGACAGGCGCGCGCACGCGCAGAAACATATTATTTTTATAATCAACATAAATGAAAATGCAAATAGCTTTCAAAAACTATAAAGTATAAACTTTCATCTTGTAGTTGTGTTTCACTTAACTTTATTTCTTTAATTACTGATTTGTTTATTTTAGGTGGTGCTAGGGGATAAACCCTGGGGTTCAAACACCTTAGGCGAGCACTCTGCACCGAGCTACACCACAGCCTGGCACTGAACATTTAAAGTATATTTTCTTATTGACTCTTTAAGGTTTCTGACACTGGAAAACTTCCCACTTTTCTACCCTTTCACATCCCTACATTGCTTAAATTGGAAAACACATAACAGGACATAGCTTACATCAATTCTTTCAGTTTTAAGATACTTAACAATTTATACTAAATTCTGAATTTCTGTAGATTATGACTGAACATTCCTTGCTCCACTCATGATTTCTGCTTGGCATTTAAAAAAAAATCTGTATTTGCAGTAACATCGTTTTTTGTGTAACATCACTTCACTTCAAGGACATATATATGGCCTTTCCCCTCTTCATTGCATACATACCTATGGTGGTTCCTTGAGAGTGGCCCAGATAAAACACTTGTTCTTGACCAGTTGTATTCACAATGTAGTTAATTGAAGCAGGTAGGTCATATTTTGCCATCTCATCAAAACTACAATCCAAAAGACAAAGGACTCTTCAAATGAAATAGCACACAAAAGAGTAGAACAGCGCCCAGATACTTGGCATGAAGTGTGTTAGCACACACTGAGCATGGCCAAAGAAGCCTGCATGAGTTCAGAACACGAACCATGTCGAGGACCAAGGAAGTCCCCTGCATTCCCTTCCAATTGTATCTCCTGAAGGTAACATCTCTAATTTTTCACATCTATAAATTAGCTTTATTCACTTCGCATATTTCCTGTAAATGGGATTATGTAACCTACCTTCTTTCATACCTGGCTTCCTCCATGTTGGTACATGACTATAGCTGTTTATTCTCATGTTTTTATGTTAATACACCATACTTGGATCATTGAATGTACTGCTGGCATGCATTTGAGTATCCGTTGTTATGAGTGTAAATGGTGTTCCAATAAACATTTTCTAATAAATGTCTTTTGGTAAAAGTTCTCACTCTTGTGATTCATGACTAAGGTAGCTTTAGTTTTATCAAAAGGAAGCATCCATAGGGCCAGCCTTCTATAATACCTGCTGCACTATACTGTAGTCCTTAACTAGGTAAGGGTGTGTGTGTGTGTGTGTGTGTGTGTGTGCGCGCGCGCGCATGTGTCTTAAATGAGGAAAGTGACAATCCAGTTGTTAGAAAGCACTTAGAATATGCCAGGCTCTGTGGAAGCTCCTTCCTTGAATCCTTCACTTTAGACCCAGTGAGTTTATGAGAGAGGCCTTTATCATCCCTATTTTATAGATAAGGCAACAGACACAGACAGTTTATAGCTGTGCCAAGTGTCACATAGCAGTTGATTGATAGAGCCAGGAAGAAGAAAGAGAGAGAGAGAGAGAGAGAGAAGTAAAATGAACATGTGAGTATGTGTGTTATGGGGAGGGGGGTGCCTGATATTTAACCTAGCAGCTCCTCCCCCATGCCAGGAATGTTAAGAATAACTTAAGAATGCCTAACTGAATCTAATCACTTATGCATTCATTTATTTAAATTTACCTTCATGTTGGTTATTAAATTCCTGAGAAGTTTCACAACTGTTCAAAAGACATCAGTTTCCTTATACAACTTGAGAGTTACTCCTAAATCCACCTCCCAGCTAAATTTCCATGTGTCTAAAGATTCCGAGTCATAATCAACTGTGATGTACCTGAAGGCCCAGAATTCATTCTGAGAAACTGAAAGAGTCGTGTGTCTCTGAGACCAGGTGTTCCCTCTGCTGTTCCCCATCCACACATCAAAACCAGCATCGGCCAGAATGAAACCCAGGCTGCTGTTGTCAATGTTCGTGACCCAGTTACTAGAATCTGCCAGAAAGCCATGCTGAAGATATACGACTGGTCTGGGACCTGAAAAACATTGACATTCAGAAGGTGATATATCCAGTCTTCTCAGCAAACATGGTGTCTTGCTAAGCAGTCAACAGTGAAGAGAAACCAAAGCAAACAGAACAACAGAAACAAATGAGCAAGCTGAGGGGGCACATTTCCTTGAAACAGTGCTAACAAGGAGACAGCAAACTTTTTTTTTTTTTTTTTTTTTTTTTGCATCTCTGCTAACAAACCATTGACTTAAGCATCAAAATAAAACTCAGTAGATTTGGGGAACTCGCAAAATGTTTCTATAATTTGCTCACAATGATTCCAAACAAAACTGGTGTGGTGGTATTGTGTTCCCCAAAATATTGTGCACCCTAATAAACTTATCTGGCGTCAGAGAATGGAACAGCCACTAGATACAGAGGCTAAAAAATGGTAGCACTCACACCTTTAATCCTAGCCTTCTGGAGGTATGGATCTCTGTGAGTTCAAGGCCACACTGAAAACAGCCAGGCATGGTGACTCATGCCTTTAATCCCAAGAAGTGAGCCTTTAATCCCAGGGAGTGATGGCAGACAGCAGAAAGGTATATAAGGCATGAAGACTAAGAACTAGAAGCTTTTGGCTGGTTAAGCTTTTAGGCTTTGAGCAGCACAGTTCAGCAGAGAGCCATTCAGATGAGGACTCAGAAGCTTCCAGTCTGAGGAAACAGGACCAGCTGAGGAATTGCAAGGTGAGGAAGTTGTGGCTTGTTCTGCCTCTCTGATCTTCCAGCGTTCACCCCAATACCTGGCCCAGGTTTGTTTTTATTAATAATACTCTTTAAGATTCATGCTACAAACTGGGAGGAAAAATGTCACACACAACGAGATGGCTCTATCCACCCACAACAACGGCTGAACCCTAAGCAGAGATGACAGCAACTAGCAGAGTAAGAGGATGACAGAAACACTCATGAGTGCTTAGGGCAGCGTGGCTTCTCATTTCTAACATTTGAACAGAACTAAGTATAGATGCTGAGTGGCAGTCACATGTCAATGTACACCACTGAGGGTGTGCTTAAAAGATGAGGCTATGCGTGTACAGGAGCAGAGGCATATGGGAAATCTCTCTCTGTTGATGTTTATAGCAGATTTAGTCATTGCCAAAATTTGGAAGTCTTGGTTGCTCAACCCTGCATCTGCTTGATTTTGAAGTGACCCTAAACCTGTTATTAAAAAAAAAAAAAAAGTATAGTTGTAGAATAAAGACTTATGTAAAAAGAAGACATGAGTTTGAGATGGGAATCTGAAGGGGAACACGGAGGAACTGTGGGGTAGGGGGAGAGTAGGTATGATAAACATGTATGTGCTCATATATTAAATCCTCAAAAAATGTTAAAGAAAGTTAAATAGAAAAAATGCACACATGAATTCAAAATGTGTATATGCATTTATCTTCTATTCACCTCTTCCTGAGACAGTTAAACTGCCAGAAAAACAAAGACTTGGAGGTACAAGCCCCCTTCCCTCACCCTCAGACAACCTGACCTCGAGAGACTTACAGGGCCGCGATCATGCAGTCACTCATCAAGCAAACCCTTATTCAGCACCACCTGTATGACAGGGCCTTCTCAGCACTGGAGACACAGCAAGGAGCAAAAGCAAAAAAAAAACCCCAGCACCTTGGAAAATGAGCCAACCCTGGGTCCGTTACCTTCTTCACTTTCTAACGGTTTCTTTAAGGCTATGTTGGCAAGACTGAATTTACAGCAAAGGGTCTACCTTCAAGGCACTGTGCTAGATGTACCATCCCTGCCTTCAATGAAGATTTTAGTTCATCTTGGGAAATGTGAAAAATAATCATTAAAAGTTTGAAATTATAAACAACATGACAAAAACTACTGAAACTCCTGCCTCTGGGAGCTAATCCAAAAAAAAAAAAAAAAAAAAACTCTGAAGTATCATTTTTCTAGCCAAGGGCAGGCAAAGTGACTTCATCCTGGTCACCTAAACAGCTACCACCAAGCAGGCTGGGGACAGCAGCCCCACGGCTATACACTAATGCTGCCCGTGTGGTGAGGTGAATCTCAGGTAAAGTTAGGCTTGACAATGCCTGTGGTTCACAGGAGGAAGGCTTGGTGTGTGGGGAATTCCTCCTGCCTCCCAAGACACGAGTCTTCATGGGAAGCTACCTCACTCCAAAAAGTCACGGGGAACCAGCTGAGGTCTAAGGAAGTAATAAAACCAAGGGCAAGGAGGAAGGAGGTCAAAGTTGAGTGTGTCAGCATGACACAGAACTCAGTTTTCGTGAGCCATAAAGTCTCACTGGATTGATTCAACTTCATAACTGGTAGCCAGGGCCAGGGAGTGATCTTAGACTGCCAGGCTAAGGGGAGCCTTGCAGTTCCTAGGGAAGGTTATGACCTCAGCCCAAAGGCCCCACCTCAGGAATTAGCTTTAAATGGTAGAATTCTTTGCCTGGCCCAGGAATTGCAAGGCCCTCTGCAGCCTGACATTTTACGTTCCTTGCTAGTTTGGGAAGAGTGTGCACACCCCACAAAAAGATTGAGTATCTTTCTACAATAGCAGGATTCTAAACACACTGGTAAGAGGGACCTTGAATGTGGTATGTACCCATTTCCATGGTTCCTTATGAGGGAGTACAAGCTAGAGCTTCCCCTCAGCTTACATCTCCCAGAATTAGTTACATAACTCACCCAGTTCACAGGAGCTCAGTACCCAGCCAAGCGGGACCTAGGCTCCAGACAAAGTCAATGTCCAAAGGTTGGCACAACCATCCCTGAGGTAGACTTCAGTCTAAGAGCTTTCTGAACAAACTCTCCTCACATGATAACCTAAGCAAGCTTCTACAGTCTGAATGGCTTACCATACTCTATTGTTCAAAACAGCTACCAATTATGTTCGAGGCCTATGTCGTATATGGCTTACATTTTCATATCCATGTTAAGGATAAGGCGACCCACATGTGGAGAAAACAACTGGCCCTAGAGCATTCAGCCAGCAGTGTGCCAACACTGAGACCCAGGTCTATCTCACGTCAAACGTCTTGCTTTTAGCCAGTGATCTAAAGGAAAAGTAATTTTAAAAACTAAAGTAGAAAAGAGGTATGCACACAAATATTAGCTCTGTCTCCAGCCAGCTCATGGCAAGTCAAGTAGCCTATGCCAAAATTTGCTATGTTCTGAAACAATCCCAAGTGGTTATGAAACAGACACATCTCTGGCTTTGGCCCTGATCTGGAGAATGAGGAACTCCATGCACAAAGCCTGGCCTAGAAGGCCTTGTTTTTGAAGCTTCCTTGGCTATCAGCCCACCAGAGCTGTATTCAGATCTACTCAAAGGGAGTTATGGCCAGACACTTGATTCAGCAAGTTGGGCCAGGGCAGAATGAGTTACCTAAAATGCCCAAGAAAAAGCCAAAAGACATAGACATCCCCCAACAAGCTTCCAAGGGGGATCCTTAGGACCTCCTCAATGATTGGTAAGAATGGATTGTGGGGTTAATAGCTCGCTGGTACAGCAAAGCCTAGCGTGTGTGAAGCCCCAGGCTTGCTCTTCAGTTCCACACAAATTAAAAACAGCAATTGGGTTTTTACTTGCCCACATTAAGGCTCCTGAGTGAATTTTTGTAGTCTAATTCTAGCTTGAAGATTCGGCCTTAAAAAAATAAAAGTTCAAATACTATAGATTTCTGTTGTAGTGACAAAATACCTAAGAATGGTTAATTTATAAAAACAGAGATTTACCACTTTGAATTCAAGCTCAGAAGTCTAAGGCTGCTGTTTTCTTCATTATCCCATAGTGTAGAAGTTGGCAGAGTAAAAAGGCATGTGCCTTAACCCCCATAACCTCGTTTTCCTCATCTGTGATACAGGCTAACCAGGGTCCTAACGATTCATTTGATGATTCATGTGTGACAGGGGGCACTTGGCTTGTCCACAGCAAGCAATCAGACAGTTATGTGGCCTCTGTCAGTGTCCAGGCCTTCACCTCTCCAAGTCTCTGTGCAGGAAAGGGAGTGATCTATACTGCCCGAGGGAACACAAAACCTGCGTCACTAGGTCCCATCTCTAACGTTCTGTGCTGTTCTCCACACCCCCAGTGACAGTCACTGTGACCGTTAAGCATCAACAAGGCAGCAACGTGACCCACACCATTCACTGCAGGGCCTGTAGCAGCTGAAGCTGAATCTGGCACGGGGCGCGCACACAGTAAAACGCAGCAAACACATGACGGAGCAACACTTTCCTGATTCCTACCCGCCCGCCCACAACATGAATCACCCTGTCCACACTGTGTACACCACCCACCCAGTAACCACTCAGTACTTAGCTGTTCCAACTGCAGATCTGCTGTTTAGTCTAGCAGTAGGTATGTTTAAGGCTTCCTTAATAAACTAACAATGCTGGCAATCTTATTATAAGACACCGTTATCATTGTTCTATTATATTAGAATCCTTGGTAATTTCCTACCATCTCTAGTGTATTGACTAAATTTTATCATGGGTCTAGTTGTATAGAAAAAACATAGTATCTATGGAATTCAGAAGTATCTGCTGGTGATACTGAAATATATCACTCACAGATACGTGCAGACCATGAACTGTCTAGGCACAGGCACAGACAGAGGGAGATAGAAGCATTCCAAATGCACCCTGTAGAACACTGAATTACAGAGATTCCTGCATAGTCAGGATGGTGAGATACTCTTTCTGTCATTCTTCTTACTTATTTTGCAGACTGAATTTTGAAGAAAAGACCATGCCTCCACCCATCCGCCCCTTGCCATACAATTAGTATATGGTGGATAAAATCTGTACCATCCAACATCAACGTGCCCATGATCCCCGTCTGGAACTGCCTTTTTGCCTTCCCTGCCTTTCCAGACCATCAGAGAAGCTGCACATAACCACAACATGAGTCCACAGTTCAGTGAATGCTGAGAAATGATTAGCTCTGGAGAGCAGCAGAGAGGCTCACAGAGGGATCATCAGCAAGGAGTGAGCATATACAGAGATGATAACACCGGCACCTGGCTTCCAGATGGTTCTACCCATTGGATGCACCTTCAGCATCTTCTGCCCACAGTAAATAAATTTAGACATCTTTCTGGAAACTCTCTTCTCTCCTTGAAGTTTAGGATAGACTCTCTGCCACAGAAGACTGGATGCTAAGAAAGCAGTACTGGAGATCGTGGTGATATTTGAGAGATAAAAAGAGAAGGTTTAGTTTCAAACTGTGCAGATGCCTCACTGTGAGGGTAAGGTGCATCATTGTGCAGGGTAAGGTGTCTCACTGTGAGGGTAAGGTGTCTCACCATGAGGGTAAGGTGTCTCACTGTGCAGGGTAAGTTGTCTCACCATGAGGGTAAGGTGTCTCACTGTGCAGGGTAAGGTGTCTCACCATGAGGGTAAGGTGTCTCACTGTGCAGGGTAAGGTGTCTCACCATGAGGGTAAAGTGTCTCACCGTGAGGGTAAGGTGTCTCACTGTGAGGGTAAGGTGTCTCACTGTGAGGGTAAGGTGTCTCACCATGAGGGTAAGGTGTCTCACCGTGAGGGTCACGTATCTCACTGTGCAGGGTAAGGTGTCTCACTGTGAGGGTCACGTGTCTCACTGTGCAGGGTCACATGTCTCACCGTGAGAGCAAAGTGACTTGTAGGCCTTACAGCAATGATGGGGTAAGTATTATTTTTCTCATGTAACAGATGAAGAAACTCAAACTCGGAGAGGTTTGGTAAACTGCTACCCTCACGCTCTCACCTGAGGTGGTGCTTTTAGTATGCTCACAAGAGGTGACACAGCTTCTAGCTATGCCCTCCACAGACTTTGTCCATGGCTTCTCTGAGCCCGGAAGATAGGCAAGCCTTGACTCAAACGTGAACTAGAACAAGGGACATTTGGAATCTCGATGCGTCACTCACCCCAGTCCCAAGAGGGCTACAGAAGTACTCGGGGATAGGCTGAGTCCTTGGGCTGCAACATTTTCGGGTTTTTGTTTGTTTGTTTTTGGTTTTCGTTTTTTTTCGAGACAGAGTTTCTCTGTGTAGCTTTTGTGCCTGTTCTGGAACTCAGTCGGTAGACCAGGCTGGCCTCGAACTGACAGAGATCCACCTGCCTCTGCCTCCAGAGTGCTGGGATTAAAAACGTGTGCCACCACCGCCCGGCAGGCTGCAGCATTTTCAAAGCAAATGAGTCAGAGAAGACTTTGGCCTCCACGGGGCACCAACTGCACTTAGCCCCATGGGGAAGGCTGTAATTACACATGTTATCATCCATCTGAGTTCTTGTTGACCTAACTGCTGTGAAACAAACACAGAAGATATAGCCCCAGCGGCCTGATCTGTCTGGGGAAATCTCTCAGACACACGACATTTAGCAGCAGCTAGCCAAGTCAGGGAGGGTGTGAGGAAAGGAAGGGGCAGGCAGAGCAGCGAATGCTCCTCTGCGCTACACTTCCTCTTTACTCCAACCTCAAGCAGAGTATGGGAGACAAACTGCACAGCTACCACGACTTAAGTCCAAATGTAATCCCCTACCCAATGCACCATCAGAAGCTCAGCAAGCCTGAGCACGCGCCCTGCTCAACCTGCGTGTGCTCAGTGCCTCTGGCACAAGGAATTACATGCCATATTATGTAGGCCTACTGAAGCTGCATTCGTTTTTTTAAAATGTAATTAACTAAATAAATTAAATAAAGCCAGAAACCCACAAATGGTTTCCTTCAAAGGGAAGCTTTCTCTAAGGAAAAAAAAAAAAAAACTAGAATTGGTCAGGGTGCTAACGTAAATAACCAAATCAAAACAAAGGCCCGGAGGCTTTTCTGTGGAAGACAACTCACAAACCATGCTATGACCTTCACCTATGACTCAAATCGCTCAGTGGGCAACCCCTGGGGAGACTATGCCCAAGCCACCGCTGAGAAGCTGCTTCTGAACGCCGCCTGTAGTCCCACAGCCCAGGACGCTCCCTCACCAACCAGACCATCAGATGCAGAATTGTTCACATACAGATGAGACTGTCTTTAAAAACTTGCTGATTTCTCAGTTAGGCAATTAGGAAGTAAATCTGTCTTGTATTTTATTTTTAATGTTGGCACAAGTAGTATTTCCTTGTTTTAGCTAAATAAAGTCTATATTATAATGATCATGGGATCAGCTTGCTCAATACTTATTATGTAAGGGCATGTTGTCAATTCAAGGAATACTGCCTCCACAGTCAAAATGCCCAAGTGACTGCCCTTTGCCTTGACTGTCTTGAACAGGAAATGAGTTATAGATCAAGAACAAAGATCTAGGTATCTAGAAGTCTGCCAGGAGTATGTTATAAAGGTACAAGCTTTTCAAATCCTTGGTCCAAGCAGGAAATGACAGCTTTGGAGCATTAACATTGAGCAGATAAAAACAAAACCACTTCTCTTTAAATGATTAATTTCTGTATTTCAGTTCCCTTAAGCAGTCAGCAAATACAGTGGTGGTTCAACATCTGTTGAGAACGGTTCCTTAAAAGTGGGGAGATGGCTCACTGGGGAAGGGTACTTTCTGCGACAGTGTGAGGATTTGCGTTCCAATGCCCCACCACCCACATACAAAACCTAACAGAGTATGAGATGGAGACAGCAGCATCACCAGGGCTTGCTGGCTACCAGGCTAGCTCCAGGCTCAGTGAGAGGCCTTGTCTCAAAGGACTAGGGTAGAGAATGACAGATAGAGAAGAATATCTAATGTCTCCTCTGGCATTCACTAGGCTGTACACACACACACACACACACACACACACACACACACACACACCACGCTCACGCACATGCACACATCAGATAAATGTACTTTAAATGGAAAATTGCAGGCATAATTGCCAATAGCCACAAGTACAAAAGTCTGTTGCTCTGGATGGGGTGAAAAGTGCAGACAAGCAGCCAGGACAGAATATTAAGGAACATATGTGTCTTCATCCATTAGACCCATAAAGATTGTTGTCTCACAAAAATCACATAACAGCTGAGCTTTTAGCAACTTCATCTGCAAAGTGGCATAAGACAGAGGAAGTCAGAGAGGCTGGCACAGGAGGCAGCAGGCAGCAGAGCTTACAGCAGGACACGGGCAGAGCAGACACCTGGCTCAGCCCTGTGTTCACACAGAACCTGGGACACTCGAGGGAAGCTACTCATAATGCCTGAAGAGCCCACTCATTATTTATCTGTAAACAAGTCTTCCCTAAGAATGTCTTCCTGATAAATAAATAACATGTTAATGTATCTTATAATTACCTGTAAAGAATAAGGCTATACAGAATTATTTTCTATATGCTAAAAGCACTAATTTCATAAAACATAACATTAAATTTCCATATTCCTGCTTTGAGATTCTTTTTCTCTGGTACATGGGTACCCCTCCCCCTCTCCAAAAAAAAGTGAGTCACTGAAGATTCTCTCAGTTTCTGCACCGTCTTAAGTACCTATCTGAACAGTAACAAGAGTCTAAAGTGAGATGTGGTCAGAACAAGGAAGAAAGGGATTAACAAGGGATATTTTGCAGGTAACCTAGAGACGGGAATCAAGAATGATTCTGCACAGGTTGTGGATACAGCTTGGCAGCAGCACTTGCCTAGCACGCACAAGGACCTGAGTTCAATCCCCAGCACTGTCAAACAAACAGAAAATGACACTGCAATTTCTAGTCTAGTTCATTGGAAGGACAATGGTGCTATTAATAGGAAGTCAGAAGGGAAGTAGCATTCACGAGATTGGTGTCATTTGGGGGACTGTGTATTCTCTTTGGCTTTTTTGCCTTTCAGCATGGCAGATTAACAGCCCTGACCACACTGTTCTTCAATAGACATAATAAAGAGCCTCTGTCCAGGACTTGGGCTTAGACCACAAAGAACGAACCATAGGAAAGGCATCTATGTAGTACTTAAGAAAATCAAACCTCCTTTAGAAAACGGAGTCACAGAATTCCTTGAAAAGCCCCCTCTGAGGCTGGCTGGTAAACACACAGATAACTGACCTCCCCAGGGGAGTGGGGGGGGGCGCTCCTCAGAACTGTGAAGGACCTAAAGCTAAAGCCAGCTTTGGCTGAGAACACTCTTAGGCAGTGTTCCGCATTCTGAAGACAAGAGGATCTACTTCCCTAGCCTGCAAGGGACCACCTAATGCCTCCAAAGATTGCTGTCTCTTTGTTTGAGAGGGCACCTTCCCTCACCTCCACCTGCTAGTGTGATGTGTGTGCACAAGACAGGAGCCCTGCACGCTTTAATTACAGTGTGGAGACAGAAGTGGGGAGTGGATGCAGAAACAGAGGTGGGACATTCTCTCAGCATGGTTTTACCTGGGACATTTGAACAATGGCTCATGTGAGTAATTACTAATTGACTAAGTACTTTATATGAAATAAAATCCATATTTATTTGTCTTTAGATAGAATCTAAAACCTATGTACGGGTATTTTCTTAAAAAAAAAAGGAAAGAAACTAAGATCATGTGCTTGCTCTTGCATAAAATATATACTTTATGTGTTTGCGAGCAGGAAACACAGATCAGTGCAATTCATCATTCATTTTGTAACAGATTCACAAGGGAAATACAATAGTATAGAGCTATAAACACTAAAACCAAAACTCAAATGAATTTCAAAAAGAACACTCTCAAAGCCACATAAGCATTATTTAGTGTCTCGTGATAGGCAGAACCTAGAGGAGAAAGCAAATAGACATACCAGATGACACAGAAAAAGCTTAAGGAAGATGTTGATGCAAAGCTCACACTCGCCCAGGATTTGTTGTCTGCTTTGAATAATCCCTTGAGAAGCATGTGAGGCAAAGAACACTCTCTGTGTAGTTTAAACGCTGACAGAAGACAGAGCCAGCCAATTACCTTAACCCAGACCTTATTTTTTTGTAGAGCAATAGGCTACATCTTGAGAGATGATTGAAAGAAGTTCTATTATCCTGACACCTGTTACCAATTTCAGGTAGTTCGTCTGGAAATGCCATCATCTCATCGGGACCAGTTTCGCTTGCGTTATAAATTGATCAAAAAGAGGATATAAATATATGCCCAGGTCCATACATTTAAGGCAAATCTATAAGAACTTTTATATACTCCTAGTAAAATTCATTGTCAATACATTCATACATAGAAAGCAATTTTTCAAAACTCTGTCAAAAACACAATTCATGTAAATTCTTTGGGGAGAATTTATCTTCTAAATAAACTTGCACTATATGTATATTTTTTGTTTTGTTTTGTTGTTTTGAGCAGCAATATTTGTTAACTGAAAATTCAAAGTAGTAGAAATGTTCATTAACAGAACATTTGTTAAGCAAATCATGATACAATAGAATACACTTACCTTTAGGCAAATGCTCTATGAATTACTGGCAAAAATCTCTGTGATGGTAAATAAATCCACTTTTTTGTGAGTTTGCTGATAGCAAATAAGTAAACAAACAAACAAATAAATAAATGAAACACTGTGTCCTTTATAGCACCTTTTGAATTTAGAAGGTGGCAACAGAAAAATAATCCATATTGGTTTCCAATGAAGGTACAAAGATTTTAAATGAAGAGATTATACAAGAACACGTTCTAAAAACTAGAAAGATAGAAAAAGTATTCACTGTATATTTCTTGATTTTTCTCATATATTATTTGTATATTATATATATATATATATATATATCTTACTTGAATATATTATAGTAATGAGTAATTTTTAAACTGCTAAAGGCAACTGTTTAATGCTCAGAACAGTTCATTAGATAAATGCTTCCTTGAGAAACAAGAGAAGTAGATATTTTGGTACTCTACATGGAATCTGACCTTTGAACCTAGTACAAACTATGAAATTGGACAAGCCAGTCTGGCTTTAAAACAGTTACCTCAGCTTAGCTGGTACTTTGGCCTCCAGCCTGTCCAGTGGCAACATTGTCAAATGAAGCCTGAATTTGGTCACCAACTCAGATAATACAGTGACTTCCAATACATCTTGCCACAGAAAACACCCATACCTTTGTCAGAATGATTCTTCCGCCCATGAGGGATTCTGTGAAGACTCAGAATATACCCATCCTCTGTCTGGACTGAGTGCTCCTCACCAGTGTATCCCCAGTACGTGATCAGTTCAGTCTGGGGAGAGAGAGGACAACAGACATTCTATGCTGGACTCTGATGCTTCAATCTACAGAAATAATAGGCACAGGAGAAAACAGATGCAATGACATTTTTTTAGCTTTTTAAAGGAAATCATTGCTACTTGAGTCTGCTCAATCTAGTAGCCAAGAGCCCATCTCAAGACCCAATCTTTTACACTCACAGGTATCCCATCATTCTAGAATGTTCCACACTAAGTGTGTCAAAGTTGGGGCCTTGTTTCCGTCATGCCTACCAGGCACAAATAAACACTTCTTTTCTAAATATGTCAGCTAACACTTTTCATGTTTCATAAAATTCCTAGCCTAGGCAATAAGGCTAAAAAATTTCACTTTCATCCATAAACCCAGAAACTATTTACTAGAACATCAAGGTGAGGTTGAAAGAAAGCTGAGAAATCTGAGAAATGGGAAACCGTCATAAAATTCACTTCTCCACAAGGAAAGATCCGTGGAAAGTGTCACTGGGAGCTCAGTGGGAGAGCATAAATCAGTTACTTGGAAGATTAACATGTTCATTATCCTCTCTGCCATAAATACATAAAAGACTTTAACTTCATTATTCCCTTAGGAAAGAATTGTTAAAAGAGGGGGATGTTAAAAGAAAGCTTAACCTTGGCCTGTATCATGCCATACTATCCTGTCTTCCTGGACACTTTCTGTCTCTGCAGTCACCCAATTCTTCAGCTGGGTCAATCCAGTGTCTGTTTTCAAGTTGCTGCCTCTTTAATAATCTATATTTTCTTGCTATTGTATTCTTATGTGTGGTTTCCCAGATTTCACTGTTTACTTAAGATTACTAATTCTGAAATTAATTCAGGGGTTAATTTTTTTGCTTATATCTTCTAACAATTCATTCTAATATTTTCACAATTGTATTGAGTTATGTTCCCTGGATATTCTCAATCACAGCCCATGTTCAGCACTCAACAAAAGCATTCTTGTAAAGGGCTTGCACAGTTTTATCGGTTTTAAAGTGCGTTTAAAATTATTTAAAAATGAAATTACTAAAACACATTATTTAGCGTAAGCCCTGTATTGTGTTCAGCAGTCTAAGGAAGCTGCCTGTGGAAGTGGTATCTAGTGGGAAAAGTCTAGCAAATGGCATCTGCAATTCAGAAAAATCGAAAAGCATAATGAGCCATAAAGAGATTAGAATTATGATTTCCCACAGCTCACAGAACTCTAAGAAAATAACACTTGGCATCATTGCATTTTAAAAGTACGTGACTTTTAGAAACTCACCACGTTCATGTTTGCTTCAGGGTCCACAGCTGAGACGGACCCCATTGGCCCCCCAGAAAGCAGAATCCCAAGGACAAGGCAGACCACCATGCCCATGAGCCCCATCTTCCTCGTTTAAACCAGCCAGCTGAATTTTACCACACGAACACGCATCAACAGATCAACTCCTTCTTTGAAAGTATTGAAGCAAGTGTAGGAAAAAAAAAATCTAAGCTATGAAACAAATGGTCCGCGCCGTCTCTGGAAGGGGAAAACATGGATTTGTTTTTACTAAGGAGCACCCAGAGCTACCACCCACAGTAAATACACAATACATGCTTCCTCAGACACCCACTTACCATCTCCTTACAAAGTTAAACAAACTATTGCTAGAGAAGCAACATGGAGAGGAACTTAGACAGGATAAGAAAAAGGAAGAGCCACAGAATTCCCCACCTTTCCCCCTCTGCTTGGGATTTAAATATATTTTCAAGTTCAGCCAGCATCTTTTCTTGCCTACCACTATCTCTGCAATTTGTTCTTTCCCAAAACTGTATGTCAGGATTCAAAACCAAATGACTGAATGGGTAAGCAAATTACATCAGAGGTATACATAATTCAGCAATGAACGCACAATATGAACAAATCTCAAAATAATTATGCTACATAAAAGAAGTCGGGAGGTTGAAAAGAGGTGAGAGAGAAGGAATTGTCCCAATGTATGTAAAACTTGAAGAAAATGTAACGTAGTCCATACTGACAGAAAACAGATCAATGCCTGGGAAGAAATACAGGAGGGGACAATCCCAAGGATCATGCACAGGGACTCTTGGGGGTGATGCCCACCTTTATACCACTGAATATACTAATTTCCCAGGTATTTGCACATATCAAAACTTAGAAATTTCTAAGTGTCCTGCCAGTCTACTTTAATATCCCAGCACTGTTGTTTGAAATAATGAATGAATAGACTCTCCTAAACCAAGTATTCCACATTTCTGGAAATTGGCTCTCAGGAGATTGCAGTGAACTGACTCCCTTCAGTAGACACAATTTCTCCTAAAGTTATTTCTCCAAGGAACAGTGACTCTCTGCATTCTAGACAGAAGATGATATTATTTTGAGTTTGTGCTGGCCAAGCAAGCTTACTGCTTTTAGTTACCAGCTAGCACAGTCCAAGGCTACCTTTTATCTTAAGGTTACTGTCCCAAGCGTCCTTCAGTACTAGAAAACAACAACAACAACAAAAAAAAAAAGTCTAAAAGAGGGGAGGGTGTGAGAAAGTTCTCAGCACAACTTAAAATAAGCCGGTGGTGGGAGCCGGTTTTACAGAACCTGGATGTAGTCTCCAAAGCACACTTACTCCAGAAGGGTGACAGGGAAGCTCTGCACACACAAGATCACCCAGTAGACTTTCCTTCCAACACAACACTGTTGCTCAATAAACTTGACAAGAAATCTCATAGAAGAGACTGTGCAATAAGGCTCTGAGCTGTTTAGTGTGCTATTCTAGTCTCTCAGAACACCTTTATCACAGTATTTATTTATGGCTTTGTAACAATCCAACTCATTATCAGTCTGCCTTTATTTCACCCCAGAAAGGAGGAAGGGCGGAGCTGAAGTCTAACTCAGCTTTGAACCTCCAAGATCCTGCCAGGTCCTGCACAAACCAAATGTACAGGCGCTGCTTTAAAAAAAAAAAAAAAAAAAAAGGGATGGGACAGCTACGCCGTTCAGTGACAGACGAAAATATGGGCCCACTATAGTTTTTCAATTACTTTAAGCTATTGGCAATACCCAGCCTGCAAACAGCGCCTCCTACAGTCTACTCCTCTACCAACCCGACAGTGCTAAGCCCATTTTTCAGGATAACAGGGTCACACCAGTCAAATACTGAAAGCAAAGAGCTAGCTAGCGTACAGCAGTATCACTGGGGTTTTAACCAGGACCCACACCCAAGTTTGCTGTTGACCATGTGTTTGGCTAACACTACCTAGGAGAGATAACGGGAGGAATGGACAAAGAAGACTAAGAAGCAGGCATTCTATTTGTCCCCCAGTCCATGAACTCTGGGCAGGTTCCCTGATCTGCGATCGCGCCTGTCCAGGAAGCGGGATGGCTCTCGGGGAAGGATAAACCATTTTTGGGAAAGACCCAGGGCATTGCCACCCTCAAAGCACTTGCAAGTGCCCGAGGCAGAACTCGCCCGGGAGCTGAGCAACTGGAGGCCAGAGACCGTGGTGGGACCTCCCCCACCAGCCCTGGGGACCCTCGAGACACCAGCTCCCGAGCACGCTGCACCCAGCCAGGCCCCGGCCATCACTCACCCGCAGCGGTCTTCCAAACCCTTTCCAGTAGCAGTGCCCACGGCAACCCAGGAGAGTGTGGCCAGCCTGCAGTCTACATGGACATGGTGGGAGGGCCGAGCCTGCCCAGGTCTTTAGCACAGCCAATCAAAGCAGCCCACCACCGGGAAGTGCCCCGGTGACTCCACCCCTCCCGGCCATCTGCTTAGCCATAGCCGACTCAGAGGAGCATGCGCCTTCTAACTGGCACGGCCCAGCCCAGCCTGGCCGCATGCCTGAGCTGCCTCTGCTCCAGAGCTGGAAGGTACTCTGTACACTCAGCACTTACTTAGCAGAGCATCCTTAACTTTTTCCTTTCATGGCCCCTTTTCATTTCAGAAACTGTCTTTCAACCTCCACTAGATAGGTATACAAAATAGGTACACAAATTAAGCATTTTTTGATAATAAAAATTAAAAATAAAGAAATTTATTTTAAAACAGGTATTTGGTATTATATACCTATATATTTATATGTGTACATATAATTATATATGTATAATTTTACCGTTTTTGGAAACAAATTTCTGTACTACAGACATGTGTGCTTATTTTTACATAAAGAAATCTTGACTGAATACTTGATGCTGCAGGACCCATTCAGCATCATCCACAGTTTTCAGAATTGATTGGTCTTTTGGTCTTCTAATTGTCCATGGTGAGACCACTGCAGCACCTAAATATGTAGTACAGAATGGCAGAGGTATGGTTAGAGCCATTTCAAAAACTGCCGAAGTTCTGTTGTAATCTCAAGCCAAAATCCAGTTCATGGCTTTTTAGGAACCCAAACAATAACTTTTAAAACCAAACATTGTAACACCATAGAATCCAAAGGTAAGCTGCTTTTATACTTGCATGCTGAGTAATGATGGTGGGGAAATATTAAAACCCTTGGCTTTCCATAATTTAACTGTTATCACTGTATAAAGAGCAGAAAACTTTGTATGTGCGGTACAAACACCGCAAGCCGTAGTACAGAGTGGTCACTAATGTGAACAAGGGAATTGCAGGCTGTCTGGCTGTGGTGCATGCAGGCACACACAGAACAAAGGGTGCGTGTTGCATGTTCAGAGCCAAGACTACAGTGATATTGTGCAAAATAACATAGGCAAGTACTGCCAGAAACACATCCACATTGTTACATGTTTCATTTTGGATTTACTTTTGGTCACTGCACATTCAGGACCCTTTTCCTGTGCCCCTTTTTTTTGTGTGTGTGTGACATTCCCACCCATGGGGTTGTGACCTACAGTTTAAGAAGCTGGGACATAGAACACATGAACTTTATAAATAAAAACAAATTACAAGCTTCCCATAACACGCTTAATGTGGATCCGGGCATGAAGTACTCACTGTACAGAATATGCTTTCTAAACCCCTATTCTGCTCACGTTCTAATGGGAAGAAACTCACTAAGAATAAACTAGAAGGAGCTTGTTAGCTTGGGGTTCAGTGGCCACGGTGTTCCCTTTTCTTCTAACCAAGAAAACAAATTAGTGAAGGTTTCTCAATAGAAGACATTTAATAGAATGGTTACTCTGGAAACTGAGGTCAGCTGTGGAGACAATGAGACAGTTGGGCTATTCCAAAAACAGTCCAATCAAGAGTCTGGTTTGGACGATGGTAGTGATGGCAGAGGAGTGAGCGAGCAGTCAGTTGTAGGGATGCTCATGAAGAGACAGCAGCACTTGCCAGCGGACTAAACAGAGGTAGGAGAGGAAGGAAAGGACCAAGGACAGTACAGTCACAGTGAGCAAACACAGCAGTACCAGAAGCTAAATTGGAGATAATACCAGGAAGAGGAGCTGAGAAGCTAACCAAGCTTGTTGTATAATAGATGTGTTGATTTGGAAATGACTGTTAAGGAATTTCACCAGGTAAGTTCACATCAGAAAAGAAATTGGTTGCAAAGATAAAGGCATTGCTGAAAAGCTGAGCCAGGTGTGGCCAGGTGCCTGGGAGGTTACTAGCAACAGTGGGAAGGGCCAGGGCACAACAGGGAGAAGACAGTGTCATCAGAGATTGAAGACTGAGTTGCAGCCTCTGCCACAGACTCCTAAAAACAATAGAAGGATCTAGAAATGAGGAGCTTTCCTTTCCCTGTGCCCTGGCATCTGTGGATGAAATGCAGGCTGAAATCTGGGTATCACAGTAGTTTATGAAATGCCCCCATAAGCTGGGTGGACCCTCCACCCACTGTAACGCAGGAGAGATCTGGGAAGCACAGGAAATGAACTGAGACCAATAGAAAAATATGAGTCATTCATGTGAATATGCTGATGAACACTAGAATAGTTAGAGCTAGAATTCAAAGTCAAGTTCCAAGCTACAGGTATTATTTAAGAATAGTAAGTTTAGATATGGAATTTAAAGCCATGAGACTAGATGAGATCTCCCATGAAGTCAACCTAGACAGCAGGTGCTTAGAGGTTCAGAAAATGAGAAGATAACTGGGGACCTGAGGATGTTGCTCTTGGCACCAAGAGAGAGGAAAGAGCCACCCAGCAAGTGTCAGTGATGGCTCCGGAGAGCAGAGCCCTGTGACTGAACAGCTGACTCCTTGTGATAGGAAGCCCTTTTCCGTGCGATCTCAATCCTCAACAAGACCTCTGTATCTCCGTCTTACATAAATAGAAATGGAATTTAGAAAAGTTGTTTTGCCTCAAGTCACCGAGACAGAAAGTGATGTCACCTAAATGCAATCCAGGAAAACTAAATTCATATCATACTCTGTGAAGGAATGAGCAAACAACCCATACTACCAAGAAGTTTCTCCATCCAGATAAGGGAGAGCTTACCCACTTCTGGCTTTAGGCCATTATAAGCCACAATGACTTGTGAATAACCCAGATGTTTGCTATGAGAGGAAGCTGCTGCTGGTGGTGGTGGTGATGGTACACGTCAATGTGCTCAAGGTACGCTTGTTTTGTTGTTGTTGTTGGTTGCTGCTGTGGTCCTGGAGATAGAAGCCAAGGCTTCACATATGCTAGGCATCATGGTTAGCTTCAGCTGTCAATTTGACCTATCTATGAAAAAGGAACCTCAACTGAGGAAATGCCCCCATTGTATTGGCCTGCGGGAATGTCTGTAGGAGCGTTTTCTTGATTGCTAATTGGTGCAGGAGAGACCACTGTGGACAGCTCCATCACTAAGCTGGTGGGCCTGGGCTGTATAAAAAGGCTAACTGAACAAGTCACAGGAAGCAAGTCACTGACAACCAGCATCCTGCATAGCCTCTGCTTCCATTCCTGCCTCTGGGTTTCTTCCCTGTATTCCTGCCCTGAATTCCTTTGATGACAGACTGGAAATCAGTAGGCTGAAGTAAATCCTTTCACTCCCAAGTTGTTTTTGGTCAGTGTCCTATAATAGCAACAGAAAAGAAAATAGAGCAAGTACTATACTATAGAATGGTAATGTCTTTTTCTGAAAATATCTCTTGCCTTCAGAGAGACTGAACTTTTGCTGGACCTTGAAACCAGGTTGTCAATCTGCCTTGAGATCATTTAGAACTATGCAGTCAATCTGCTGTACTACTGTGTATTCAACCTGCTTAAGTTTAACCTGCCTTGAAGAACACATTGTAACTAACCTGGCTATGACTTGTACTTTTCATCTAATCAGCTTTTATAACCTAAGATAAATGCATAACTTTAATCCTAAACTATGCTCTTTTCCATGGCCCTGACATAACCTAGAATAGTGTGTGTTGTGTTACATTGTGGGGTGTGTGTGTGTGTGTGTGTGTGTGTGTGTGTGTGTGTGTGTGTTATGATAATGATTACTGCCAAGAAGTTGATAGCAATATTAAACAACAAATATGGACCATAAATATTGGAAGCAACACGTGGATGTTGAATAGTATCTGTGTGCAGTTTAAGTGCTCTTCTGCAGCAGTTGGAAGTCAGTAAAGCAACATCTTCCCTTGTGAAATTCTAGTAAAGAGTTCTGTAGAAAAAAAAACTTCACTCCTTTCCCATACCTTGTTTTGTGTGCTGTTGAGTAAGTACAGAGCAAAGTCCTTTGTTAGGAATAGGCAAGACAGACAGGCAACAGCAACAGATCAGATGACATAACGAGAAGCTCTAGTCTAATCCACTCTGAGGGAAATTCTCTCTTGTTATTTTGTAATGTGATATCCAAGCAACAGAACTACAACCCCAGCCCCAAGAGAGGCACTTTACATTATAAACCAGGTTGGCAAATACTGAAACAATAATGCTTTTAGAAATCCTGCTTTCAGCCATGATGGGGTAGCAATGGCCAGACTTGCTCTCCTATCTTACACAACCCAGGAAAACCAACAAGTTGTGAAACAGTAGTTTCCTGCTGGACAATACACAGGGCAGGAGAACAAGCTCCAAAAGAAAGAAAACAAGTGAAATACACCCTGCAGCGCCCAAAAGATTCCCTGCAGAGAGAACTCACAGTTACAGAGCAGGGCAGCAACCCAGACACAATCCAGCACTTTCTCTCAGTGTGGGAGACAGGAGACTTCAGGAGGGCCGAGGCAGCAGACTGGAGTGGAAAGGCCTGCATAGGAAGAGCTCCCCTGATGTCTTTGATTCAGTATTAATCAGATCTTACAAGTGAAGAAACAACACTACACTAAATTGGAGAAAACTTAGTTTTAAGTTAATGCTATTTAAAATACGATTGCTGGACTAGATTCCAGATGATCCTTTACTAAGGTGCCCCAACAATTCAATGAGCAAAGAATAATCTTTGCAACAAATGACACTGGAAACCTTGGGTAGCTGAGTGGGAAACGTGGGGCCTAGTCATAGAAAACTCTATTCAAAATGGATCATGACATAAATCTTAGCGCCAAAGCCACAGACCTTCTGGGAGTCAGTGTGAGAGAGAATAAAGGAAATCTTGGGGAATTTGAGATTGGTCAGTGTGGCGATTTGAATGGGACTATTCCCCAGAGGATTCTTTATTTGAGTAGTTGCTGTCCCCTCCCCATTGATGGCTGGAGAGGTTTAGGAGGTGTGGCCTTGTTGGATGAAATGTGTCACCAGGGGTGGGCTTTGAGCTTTCAAATTCTCAAACCAGGTCCAGTATCACTCTCTATTCTTTCTGCCTGCCAATCCTGATGTAGAACTCTCAGCTACTTCTCCAGCACCATGTTTGCCTGTGCCATGCTGCCATGATCCCTGCCATGATGATAATGGACTAAACCTCTTAACTGAGAGCCAATTTCAATTAAATGCTTTCCTTCATAAGAGTTGCCATGGTCACGGTATCTCTTCACAGCTATATAACCCTAACTAAGATGCCATGTATTATATTTAACAACACACGGGGCTGATGAGATGGCTTAGTGGGTAAAGACTCTCGCCAGCAAGACCAATGACTTTAGTTCAATCCCATGATCCCACAGAATAAAACAGGAGAACAGATTCTGAAAAGTTGTCTGGCCTCTCATCTTTACTTGTGCTGTGGCAAACCTATGTATACACACACACACACACACACACACACACACTACACATGACACAGATTTTAGGGATGATAATAATAATAATAATAATAAATAAAATACTGAAAAACTGATTAAGCAACTTCTGTAAGTGTCTATTTGTTGTCTGTTAGTATCAGTCATTCAATTATATATGCAACATGTGTCATCCCACAGGCAAGCCAAATTAATTGGATAAAAACAGAAAAGCACAAAATGTACAAGAAGTTCACCAACAAGAGAAAAATCTCTAGAAGCCACTGTGTATACATCCAGACCAATTTTGGCATGTAATTACTTAATTTTTACAATAGCAAAACATTTTGTATATAAAACGTTCAGTCCCATTTCTTAGGATTGCAAGTGTTCGCATGTGAGGTTCTTATGATTCATTCTGACTAACGAGTCACTTGGTTTGTATATATTTCTGAGGCTGAAAAACAATTTATGTCCAGATCTAAGAATATTATCTGGAAGAAAAAATGGGAATTATGTTTATAGCCATTGATTATGTATGGTATTTACATATGTAATCAATGGATATAAACATATATCCCATTTTTTATCTTTAAAACTTTTTATCACATTTTTATTGTAAAGCAACTTCATCCACTTTAAGTTATTAAATACTTTAAAGCTTAAAATGTATAATTTTTGCAAACCTGGAAAGATTGTTTTCAGGATGCTGAATTACAATAGTAATTCCCAGACATGTATGTGAAAACTAGAATTCTCTCAATCATTAGTAACTGTTTACTGAACACATTGATTCCAGCAGCATTACTGTGCTGTTTTCTTTTTGCAAATGATGCTTGATGTAAAGAAAATGCCTGACACAGGTCATTTGGAGACATTTAGTTAACATTTCAGGTTTTAGATGCTGCCCCTGAAGGGAACATTGCTGGTATGTGACTTGAACAGAGGTCATCTATTAGTTGAGGCAATTTCTAGTACATTTGTCCCACAGATTCCATGGCAGACCATTTCTGGAGCCCTGATGAATATCAAAATTTGTAAATGTTCAAATCCTTATAAAATGCATAGTGTTTGCATACAATCTAACCAACTGTGTCCTTCCAGATACTTTGAATGATGTCAAAAGTATTTATAGACACTTAGTATGATGTAAACACTTATATAGATAATGGTCATTCTGCATTGTTTAGGAAATAATTGAGTGACAAGGGAAAACATCTGTACATATTCAGTTCAAATGCAGTTTTGTAATATTTTTAATCTATATTTGGTTAAAAATACAGATGTAGAACACAGAGACATGGAGACCTGATCATAACTTCTCCATCATAACCATAACTTCTCCGTCATAATGTTATTAAAAGGATCGCACAGACATCCACACAAAGCAGTAAGTGGTGCCTGGCACAAACACCCAGTAACTGTTAACAATCGGTCGTCATTACAGTGGGATAGTCCTAGTTTAAAAAATGCTGCATGATTAAAAAAAAAAAAAACCAACCTGGCGAGTACTCAAAAGGTTACATTTAGGGCTACTACACAGCCCAGCACTCCTACTCCTAAGTATACACTTAAGAGAACAGAAACATGCATGTATGAAGACCTGTCTGTGCACATTCGTGGCAATATTGTTTGTAGCGATGAAGCTTGGAAACTACCCAAATGTCCATCAATTGATGAACAGAAAATTACAGGTGATATATTCACATAGTAGATGTTTGGCAGTAAAAAGGAACAAAGTGCTGACTCAGGCTACACCCCAGATGACCCTTGAGAAGCCCAAATACTGCCTGATTCCATCTCTGTGAGGTGTCCAGAAGAGGTGAGGTCATGGATACAGAAAGCAGATCATTGGTTGTAGAGACTAGGGTAAGAGAGAAATGGGGATTGGCTGCTAATGGGATAGGATTTGTTTGGAGAGTAATGAAAGCATCTTGGAATTAAATTAATTAGACAGTAGAATGATTAAGCCTTAGAAAATTAAAACCCACTGAACTGAGCATCTGGAAAAGGTTGTGTTTTATGGCATGTGGTTTATATCACAATAAAGCCACTTAAAGACATGGGCTTGAACAAGCTGGTGCGAGAAGCATTGAGCTGTGATTCACATCCTGGTGTGGTTTGGCAGTCTATCGCTGCAGTAATTTGGGGTTTGCTGTTGCAGTTTACATTTCTACAGCTCTGGGTTTGTAAAATCACTGCCAGAGGTGAGGGACAACGAAGAGTAAGGTGGCTGGGGTGCCATCATGTGCAGCCTCAGAAACCCCTGTGACAACTTCGGCTTTCATGGATGTGGACATGTTTGTCTTTTCATTCATTCATTCATTCATTCATTCATTCATTTGTGTGTGTGTGCATGTATATGACATAAGTATGTTCGCACATGTATGTGTGTGTAAATACACTTGTCATATGTCTGTGTGTGGAGGCTAGCAGTCAATGTCAAGTGTCTTCCTCAGTCACTCTCTAGTTTTTGAGGCAGCTCTCCCACTGAACTGACTAGACCCACTAGCCACGGGTTTTAGGGCTCTGCTGTCTCCAAGTCTCCTGTATCTTCCAAACACGTGTGCGGGTTTTCACCTGAGGATTGGAGATCCTAACTCATGTCCTCTTGTCTACACAGCAAGCCCTTTACCTACCGAGCCACCTCTCAGGCTGTGCTGTTTACCTTAACGGATTGTTACTGAGGAATTTATGTTCATACTATACATTTATATGATATTATATATCTGAGTGGAAACACGGTTACATCTCAATACGATCCACCCAGGCTCCATCACACTATAATTCACATTTCTGTGGGTTTTCTGTTGGCATACTGTTGTCTGAAGAGCGATCTATGGTTTAGAAGCAAACAAAATGCAGAGAAGACAGAAAAGAGAGAATGTACTACAGCTTTTTGTCTGTAGTGTTCATTTTGTTTAGATGAGGAACAGGGCGAGGTCAGAGACTGGGCCAAATCCTTGAGACCTTTGTAAGGAAATGAGCGAAATGTAGCAGATCTACTTCTCCCACAGTGTCCCCCTAAATCCCTGAGCCCTGGGAATGGGGAAGAGGAGTTCATTGTAACTTCCTTCCAACTGTAGTCTACTAGACCAGTTCCATGATTACACTTAGTACCTCTAGTCTTTCCAAGAATTGGAGGAGGATTTACAGAATTACCAAAAGCACACAATTAAGCAACTTCCCAGCTTATTCCCTTCTTTGTTCTAACTTCTGATGCTCATTTACACTGAACAGGTTGAACTTGTTGGAATGCAGCCACCAGGAAACCACCCTCTTTCCTGCCCGTTCCACACCCCATCCTTCATAGAATCTTATTGTGATCCCTCACCCTGCCAGGTTATTCCCCTCTCAACTGCCACTTCAGAGTTTGTCTCCCCTTCTCCACCCCAGGAACACTAAAGTTGGTGCGTAGCCCTGGGAAAGGGGTGTATGGCCTTTTCATGTCCTCTTCCCGGCCTTTCTCTTTCCTGAAGTTCCCTTACTCAGTCACTGCTTGCCTGTTGAGAAGCAGCAGAAGACCAGATGCTAGAAATGAGAGTTTAGAGGCCCATGTTTACAAATGATGCTCTTGTCTCTGTGGGCAAGCAGTATTAATAACTCTCTCATTTAGTACACACACGACTGCGCCAACTTTTCTGGAATAAAACTCGGAGCATGCCATCTGACAGCCGCAGACCATTTTATAAGCAGTAAGGTAAGAGTTAAGTGGAACTGGACCTCTGACAATCCTTTCCCCACTGACCTCAGTATAGCCTTAGAGTCTGTGGACAAGCTGTTCTCATGGCCTCCCCACTCTCTGCACTTAAGGTCTCCCACTCCGAAGACACTAATACGCTCACACACTAATACTCCTATCCACCCCTATGGTGACCATGGAATTTCAATAGATTTTTTTTCCCCTCTTTGGATCCCACTTCCAAGTATGCCTTGATTTTTTTCATTTTTCATATCTCCATTCTTTGGCTGCCATAAGACTAACCAGGAAGTAACATTGAGACATGACATCCTTTACAAAGTTCTTACTCAAGAATCACATAATCAAATTACAAATCTCCCTCTCTCTCTCTCTCTCTCTCTCTCTCTCTCTCTCTCTCTCTCTCTCTCTCACACACACACACACACACACACACACACACACACACACACACACACATCCCTCATGTTTTAAGCAAGTCATGAGTTTGGCTTGAAGCACCTTCATGACTGTCCCGGACCATGAGTTGAGCACTTCTCGGCAGAGCGATCCTCAGGCCAGCAGGCTGACATCTCTGAGGTTCATGTAAGAGTCAAACCTCACTCAGAAAGACCTGCACAACAGTAAGGTCCATAGGTGAGGACTACCTGAGAAACATTCTCTCTAAAATCCAATTGAGAAATCCAGCAGCTTAATTTCCTATTTTAAGCATATTTAATTACTGTTCTAGTAAATTCCATTAAAACAGGTGTAAACTCTTTGTTCATTTTTCATCAGATATCCTAATGAACGAATGGGGTCTAGAATTTTTTCTTATTTAACAATTGGTTTTTAAGAAGGGAACAACACTAAACTGCTAAGCTACTAACTACAGAGAAGCACAATTAGTCATTGAGCCCACTTAAGGCATAGTAAGATGGTACTGTTGATAGCTCAGAGTTGGGAAAAGCCAGCAAGTGCTTCTGTAATGTTTCCTAGCACTCCTCATTCTTTTCTTCCTGGAACTGTTCTTTACGAACAAAACCCCACAATGTCCTCAGTGAACTACTTACTGTAAGTGGGAAACAGGAACACCTGAGCTGGCTGTAACTCATGAATGGTTGGTACCTACCTGGGCCCTAGTACTGAAGATCAGTAACTCTGGGAAACAACAACAACAAAAAAGAGAGATCAAACGGTGTGTATGTGTGGGGGGAGAGAGGTGCTTTCTTTATGATAAACCTGGTAAGCATTTTTTAGTTTCTCCTTGTACAGCTTGTGGGGCTTATTGAATCTGTGATTTGATTTATTTTAGCAGTTTTGGGGCCACTCATGATCTCCTCAAATATTGCTTCTAATCTCTCACTATGTCTCTCTCTTTAAATTATTATTTTATTATGTGTATAAGTTTTACCCGAATGCTTGTCTGTGCTTTACATGGACACTTCGTGCCCACGTAGGCCAGACTAGGGCAGGGGAGTTCCTGTAACTGAAGTCACAGGCAGTTGTGAGCCACCCTGTGGGTGCTGAGACTCAAATCCAGGTCCTCCGGAAGAGCAGCCAGTGCTCTTAACCACTGAGCCATACATCCTGGCCTCATCTTTTACTTCTTGACCCCCAGTTATGCATCTGATTGACTCCAAGGCTGGTAATTCTCATGTGTTTTCATCTTTTGCAGTTTTCTTTTTCTCCCAGTTTTCTCTATGTATTCTTTACTGACAACTTCTTTTAATTAAACAAAAAAGTTACATAGGGTTTCATAAGATGAGTTTTATGAAAGTATACACTGTGCTTCGAACATACCCTCCCCCATATTCCGCTGCCCTCAGACATTCTCACCTCTGCTTACATCTGACCTATCTTCTTATCTTGCTCTTTTGGCTCTCATTTACCCTCCATACCTACTAGCTCCCGCCTCCCTTTATTCTGTGATACTCTGCTTTGATCACTCACCACACAGTATCTGACTATGGCCTGTCCAGTCTAACACAGGAGAATTTTGTTAGCAAACCCTTCACCCGAAGCTGAATATCTCCCCCACAGCATGGTGATTGCATTCCTCTCTGAAAAACAAGAAGAAAGGCTGGGGGCAAAAACAAACGTATGGTACAGCAAATACAGCTCTGCTTACAGGGTGGGAAACAATAATTTCGTCTACCAAAAAAGAGATGCCATAGAATCAACTTAGGATGGAGATGAAACTGGCAAGATCAGATACATATAATCTGGTGAAAGGGTTTAACCCCTGGGCAACAGAGAGAGGTATAATGGATTGTTATGATGACATTTCACTACTACTGTTAAATCGAGGGAGTCGGGTGCAAGGAGAACTCTATGCTGGAGCTGGACTGCCCAGAGGCTGGAAAGTTCAGAAGGGCTTTGTAGAAGAGTGGATAAAATCAACCCTCTCCCAGTTCCAGAAGTATTTTGGCTGCAAACTCTCAAAGTGCGAAGCTAAGAGCGGTGGAGAAGGGCACCCCCTGGCGACAACAGCAGGATCCAACGGGAAGCCGTGCTAGGGTAGAGTGTCACCCCAATGCAAGGCTCCCAAGGAGCGGTGTTTCTTCCATTTAGGTTGCTTTAGTGAGTGCAAGCTCCCACCCTTAGCAGAGTGATGTAGGGGCTCCAGGAGATGGGGCTCGCTCTAGGAAGGAGTAGGGCACCCCCCAAAGGATTCAAGTATGCCAAACACACACACCTAACTAATGCCGTAAATATTTAGGAAACAAAGTGAAGCAAGGCCTTTGAATGTGTAACTCTTACTAGGGTAGCTACTGTTCCCGCAAAGCTTCAAGTGTGGGCGCGGAGCACACCAGGATGCCTGGAGCGGTACCCGGAGGGTCTGAGCTGTACCCACTGACCACGCATCCGCCAGTAGCCTCCGTTCTGCCGGAAAGCAAGTCCTGACCGTCTGCGGCTACTGCTCTTTTACCTATCAGCAAGATACACCGAGAAGAGACCTAGAGATGGTCATTGCTCTTAGCAGATGTGGATGGACTTGACCTTTGTTTCCCTAGGCTGCCACGAGGGGGCGCGGGTGGACTCCGGGTCCTGAGCTACGTATGGGTGGCCCTCCTACCCAGAACTCAGCTCGAACAGCAGGCTTTCACAAACAGTTGTTTTTTTCCTTCCGTTACCGGTTGTTTATTTCAGAAAGAATGCGCCAGAAATTGAAGAAACTTTTTTTTTAATGCCCCACAATCTCTCAACTCTGTAATTCTATTAACGTGTTAGCGTGTACTGTTCTCTCTCTCTCTCTCTCTCTCTCTCTCTCTCTCTCTCTCTCTCTCTCTCTCTCTCTCTCTCTCCCTACCCCCCCCCCCCGTGTGTGTGTGTGTGTGTGTGTGTGTGTGTGTGTGTGTGTGTGTGTGTGTGTGTGTGTTTTGCTGGGTTGGTGTTTTAAAGTGACAGCTGATATGGGAAGTCCTCTCTCTCTTTGTGGAGGTTGGGAGGACACAAGGAATTTTTTTTTCCTTTCCTTTTTTTTTAAAGAAAATATTTTCTGGATTCAAAACGTTGGTAAAGGAAGGGGAGAGATAAAGGGTACGAGTAGGGACTGGGAATCTTGGACTGTGGAGTAGTTCAGAGATGAGGAAGGCACCCTAAGGCGTTTGTGGTTTGTATAATCTTGTGTGTGGAGGATACTTGGGAGTGCTCAAACCTGACTCCCCGTGTAGATCAAAGCAAGCAGTGTAAATAAAGTCAGGAAATATCAACAAAGACTCAGAGAAAACGAAAGTGCCTTTTCCAAAAAGGTAAAGCAGTAGCTGAAAAGACCACACAGAAGATGAGACCTTGTTCCTTCGAGATACTCTGAACATAAAGGATACCTAGGGCCATAGAACAAGGGTAACAAACTTCCACCCGGAGGCCAGATATAGCTTGTCCTTTGCTTCTGTAAATAAAGTTTTATTGGATCAGATGCTCATTTATGCTACAAAAGCAGACCGGACTAGTTGCTTACAAAGCCAAAGAAAATGTTTATTATTTGGCACTTAACAGGATCCAGAACATTCCTGGGATTCTTGATACATGAGGACGAGTAACTACTGGAGATTGTATGCTAGCAACGCTTAGGAAAAACACAGACATCCACATGAGGATTTGTTTTGTTTGTTTGCTTTGTTGTTGTTTGAAATAGTTCAGTATTTTTTTTTCTTTGGGATATAATTTAAAAATAAAAAGGTTCTAGAATAAAGGGTGATCTCTGGATTTTGAAATTTTTTTTGTAAGAATATCTGCATGCAAGCCGGGCAATGGGGCACATGCCTTTAATTCCAGCACTCGGGAGGCAGAGCCAGGCGGATCTCTGTGAGTTCAAGGCCAGCCTGGTCTACAGAGCGAGATCCAGGACAGGCACCAAAACTACACAGAGAAACCCTGTCACAAAAAAACAAAACAAAACAAAACAAACAATCTGCATGCTTGTTGCTTTTAATTGCTTGTGCTAGAGAACATAAGAAACTTAGTTTTTAATGATCAGAAGAAAATGGGAAATATGTGGATATCATCATTGTCAATCATTTGGGGACAGCTAGAGGAGCTGGATGACCTCAATCGGGAGGCCCAGTGGCTGGCTTTGTCTATGATACCCAAGTCCAGGGAACCTGTGCGTTGGGTGCTTCTAAAAAGTACATCTCTGAGCCGGGCGGTGGCGGTGCACGCCTTTAATCCCAGCACTCGGGAGGCAGAGCCAGGCGGATCTCTGTGAGTTCGAGGCCAGCCTGGGCTACCAAGTGAGTTCCAGGAAAAGGCGCAAAGCTACACAGAGAAACCCTGTCTTGAAAAACCAAAAAAAAAAAAAAAAAAAAAGTACATCTCTGCCCTTCTCATACCTGAAAAAGTAATATACCAATTAAAGAGAGAGACAGAGAGACTTCTATAATGGATGTCTGAAAAACCCAAGATACATTTTTATAGTATCTTGATTCCAATATAAAAGGTATTTATTCACTTGTTTTGAAAAAATGCTTTGACTGATGTGCGTTCTAGTGGAAGCTCCACCTCAGCCCCTGGCACCCATATAGCTAAAGAGTCTGGAATGTTCTGGTGGAAACTCCACTTCAACTCCCCTCCCCCATCCCTCTCTCCCCAAATCCTGCCCTGTCTCAAGCCCTCCAAACACTGCTCCTACCCCAGAGATGCTCAAGACCACTCCCACAGGATATTTAAACTGCACCCTAGAAAACAGATAGAATTTTTTGATCTCTTCCCCATCTCCTCTTTGAGGGCCAGAAAATCACCCAGGAGCATTTATTTTATCCATTAAACCTGGGCTTTTTCTTAGTTCAGTTTGATTTGGTCTGATTTGAACTGCTGTGTAGCTAGAGTATTCCTGCCTGGCCCACAGTCAGGACAAATCTCTCTCACCTGCCAGTCCCACAGCCGCTCAGACCCAACCAAGTAAACGCAGAGACTTATATTGCTTACAAACTGTATGGCTATACCAGGCTTCTTGCTAACTGTTCTTACAGCTTAAATTAATCCATTTCTATAAATCTATACCTTGCCACGTGGCTCGTGGCTTACTGGCATCTTCACATGCTGTTTGTCATTGTGGCGGCTGGCAGTGTCTCTCACTCAGCCTTCCACTTCCCAGCTTTATTCTCCTCCTTGTCCTGCCTATACTTCCTCCTGCCTGACTACTGGCCATTCAGTGTTTTATTTACTAACCAATCAGAGCAACACATTTGCCATACAGTACATCCCAGAGCACTGCTGTGTCAGTGAAGAGGCTTATTAGGGTGCAGAAATTTTTCAGTGTGTTTCCCTTAGCATTCTAGATCTTGACCCATGGATCAAACTAATGATCCTGTTTATAGCCACTGGAATCTGGTACAGTGATTCTTGAGCCTTGACAGGATGAGCAGCAGGCTCAGATGAAAGAGAGATGGCCACTGTTTGGATGGAGTTTCCTCAAGTTTTCTTTCTCTTAGAATACAAATAGATGCAAAAGGATTTCATTTGTTGACAGCTGCTGCTATTACTAGAGGGCAATGCTGGCACAATTTCTCCTTCGTCATTCCAGAAATAAAGAATGTATTGTATTCCCCAATGTTTATTTTACAGTGAAGACATTCTACCCCTGAAGACACTGCCAAAGGGCTCACAGGGCAGTGCCTGGGCTAGAACAGAAGCAGAGCTTTGTAATGTGTCAATCTGGCTAGTCTGGATGGTTCCCCTGAATTTCTTTCTCAGTCAGGGCTTTTGCTTTCTATTTGGAGAGTAAAAAAGAAGCAGCCATGTTTATCTTCATGCTTGGCAGCAGACACCAGGTATTTTTGCAGTTCCTAACACACTGTATTCACCTGCTGGCTCAACTTGATGATGTACAAGACCTATAACTGCTCATTTGTCCGGGTCCTTTGACATTTCTACGCTGCAGTCCAGGTATGTGCTTAGCTCCGTGACAGAGGTTCAGCTTCGCAGTAGGAGCTGGCCTAGGTTCTGGTCTAGAGAGACACCAGCCTGTCCTTGCTCGGCCCATCTCATCACCCTTACTGCCTGCTTTGTGGACTTCAGTGTAGCTGACGCCTCACAAAGACTGACACAGGGAATGAAGCAAGAGCCTCACAAAGACTGTTTCGGCAGCACCTACAAACACCGATGACCCAAATCCCTTTAAGTTCTGTTTCTCTTTCCAAACTGTGACCAATACAGAGAAGTACTGAAGAAGGCTGGGAATTGGAAAGCTAGCCAGCTAGTTTCCTTTCTGCAGATTCCGGCTGTCACTTTGTGGGAATTATTTCTGTACCTCTTGAGGGCTTTAAAGTACAGGAATTGTCCCAAACGTTCCTCTCACTTCCTTTTTCAGCTCCAGGGCTACTGGTTAACTCATTTTTTTGCTAGGTATATGAGATGCTTTATAGACACCTCTCTGCGGTGTATAGAGATTATGTTATGACTTCATATGTGAGGCGTGGGGCCACCACGGATCAGAGTATGAGTTTTTGATTCCATCCTGTTAATTTGCAGAGATTGTTTCGCTGAAGTGGATTAAGCTAAAAAGAATTGTTTTAAACATGTAGGTCCTGGACAGGCTGAAATTACCCCCATCATTGTAAGGTAAAAAGGGCACTTTCAGTACATTTTTAAAAATTATTTTAGGTGTATGAGTGCTTTATCTTAATGTATGTCTGCGCATAACGTGCCTGCTGCCCTCAGGGGCCAGACAAGGGTGTCAGATCCCCTGGGACCGGAGTTACAGATGTGATCCGGGGTCTAGGTCTAAATCTGGATCCTCTGGAGGAGCAGCCAGTGCTATTAATCATGAAGCCATCACTCCAGCCTCTGCAGGTACATTTAAGGATGTACTCTTTCCTGGAATGGTGTGTAAGTTTGGGGTCAGCATTTGTAACACTCTGCAAATATTATCCCTAAATGTATCATTTGGTGGTGGTGTTTGTTTGCTTGCTTTTGTTGTAACTTGATTGTGTAGTTCTGGAGCATGAACTTCGTAGATGACAATGTCAGGTCAAAGGTTGGACATACGCTCACTCAGGTCACTTAGTACTGGTTGTAGAGCCAGAGCACCAGAAGCAAAGATCCTCTGCTTGCAATGGTACAGTCTAATGCAAGTCCCCTCTGTATACCTTTGTAGTCTATTCCTGGGCATCTAAAAAAGAGATAACGACTACATACATCAGAGATTAAACATAATAGATGGAAGACACAAAACAGTTCCTGGCTCATAGTTGGCAAGTCAATTTTAAAAGGTTGTCAAGAAGTTCAAAAGAGGTAAAAGAAATGTAGCTCAGGAACACCGAATCCGAAAGCCCTGGAGAGTGTCCCACAAGACCAGTTCATGGGAAGAGTATGTCTGTCTGTGTCTATATCTATATATCCCATATATATGAATTTGTTTTGAGGATAATTGGCTGTCTGGGAAGAGATTCTGACTGCCAACCTATTCTCACTGATTAGTGTTCTCAACCAAAAAAAAAAAAAAAAAGTAAGAAAAAAGACATGAATGGAGAAAGGATTTATTTTGGTTCATGGTTACCTGGTACCATTGTGTTTAAACTTGTGGCAAGACAGAAATGTCACAGGGGAAGGGCATGGCAGGGGGAAATTACTCACCTGGTGGCCTTCAGAAAACAGAGAAAAGGAACAGAGGGGGCCAGGAACAAGGATCCATCTCCAGTGACCCATTTCCTCTAAGAATGCCCCTAGTTTCCACTCATTTGAAATAATTCTATCATTGTAAGTCCATCAATGGATTAATCTATTACTTAGGCAAGAACCCTCATGATTCAAAGAATTTTTTGTTAGGTTTGAAGAAAAGCCCCAAGCACCCCCAAAGGGCAGGCCCACTGAATATGCCCAAGATGACAGTCTGGGCTCAGCTGAGGATAGACCGTGATTCTCAATCTGTGGGTCGAGACCCTATGGGGTATTGTATCAGATATCCTGCGTACCAGATATTTACATTAAGATTCATAACAGTAGCAAAATTACAGTTCTGAAGTCGTAAAGAAACAATGTTGCGGTTGAGGTCCACCACAACGTGAGGACGTGTATTAAAAGGTCACAGCATCAGGAGGGTTGAGAACCACAGGGGCCTAGAAGCTGACAGGGAGACAAGGAAACAGGAATTGCTGATGGCTAGATTAGAGTTTACTCCCAGAGACCTGTGACAAGTGTTTCTTTCTGACAGGAAGATCCACTTCCCTACTTCCCTTTGCCTCTGGCTGGTATGGCATCTGGTTCCCCACTGACATGCCTGTGGTGGACACCAAAACCATAGGGCTCTTCTAGTCCCCTCCCCCACTACTCCAAGTTTCCAGGCTGTTCCAGTTCATAGGCTTCCCCCTCCCCCAGTTACCTGTTTCTCTTTTTAAGCAATGTTTCTGTTTTGTTGTTGTTGTGTTTTCGTGCACCTGAGTCTCCTGCTGCCCCTCCCACATCCCACCCCGAGATAGATCTGGCATTTCGATACATTTTTCTTTTTCACTCAAGAGCAGTTCTGTTTGACATTCTCACTGTGCTCTCACTTACACTTTTAAGGATTAGCTTCACCAGCTGGCAAGTTGAACTTCAGTCCAGGAGCCTTTGGAGGACAATTCATGGACAAGCTACAACAATTAGTTGTGATGCTATTCCTGGCTGAAAGATGTTGAAAGCCTGAGGATACTGACTTCCTTTGTTTACATCTGTTGGGAATACTCTGTGCTTTGACCTTAAACTGGGATGAGTTCATCTCCCTTCTTATCCCCCATCTGCCCTCTAGAAATATTTAGCCTTCGTTGCATCATTTTCTTTCACAAGATCAATAAGTGTTCTCTGCTTTTATTTGTTCTTTAATTATTCTCAGAACTTCAGGGATAGAGAACGCTGTCTAAAATGTGGTTGGAATTTCAGTAAGTACTGAGCTGATGAATGAATAATTAGTGGATTTATGAATGGTTGGGGATGGATCCTCAAAGATGGGACAGAAAAAGCCAAATATGG
This sequence comes from Peromyscus eremicus, assembly GCF_949786415.1. Lineage (NCBI taxonomy): Eukaryota > Metazoa > Chordata > Mammalia > Rodentia > Cricetidae > Peromyscus > Peromyscus eremicus. Next base: position 28,016,713 of record NC_081416.1, on the reverse strand, counting down.
GTGCCTGGATCTCTTCTCAGCGTTTCAGAAAACAAAAATCAAGAGGAAAGAGAAAAAAAAAATGTGCAATTATCTATAGAGAGAGGGAATTGTTTGAAAGAGCGTCTTTTGGTCATAGTTGGGTTTCGAGGTCGGTGGCAATAAGGTCCCTTGTCTTACTTAGTTTTTGTTGCTATAAGACAAGAGTCTTACCATGAAGCCTGAGTTGGTCTCAAATTCCCAAGTCTACTGCCTCAGCCTCCCCAGAATTAGGATTCCATGTGTATTGTGTACCGCACCCAAACGAAGTGTCTTCTTTCATCCATTTCTTTGTCTCCCCAGAAAATAAAACAAAGCCCAGTCTGAAGGGTTTACAACACGCCCCCACAGTCGGGCGTGTTCACATATGCCTGGGGGACACTTCCACCTAGCCAGGTCCAGGTCAGGATAGCCATTTCCGGGTCAGGGCGTGACCAGGATCCGTGACGTTGCATGGCTATGTAGGCGTGCAACGTGGCCATGTGATCTACGCGCTTGCGTGTAGTAGTGATGTTGATCTGTCCATGCCCAGCCTTTAAAATCCGGCGCCATGTTCCGGGTTCCTTCTTCTTCTCTACACACGTGTTTCCTGCAGGCCTGTTCACTCTCTGTCCCTTTATCTTTAATAAAACTCTTATTAGCAGATTCTGTCGTGTTTCGTGACATTTCCTTGCAGGGTAAGAACACAGCGCAGCCTAATAACTAACACAGTCTGCAGTTTGAATTGTTCTGTTCCCCTTGAGGTTATTTTGCAGAAATAACATCTCCACCTCGCCTGCTTCCCTTGTTTCTGTGTTTGTTTTACGGAGTCTCACAACTATACTAGGGAGGTCATTTGAAGCAGAGTGTTATAGAAATAGGGGCACAAGAGAGGCGGTGTTGCCATGCAGAGAACCTTTCTCACGATCCTGGCTCTCAAGTTTCCCTTTCCTTTGTCAGTGTGACTGGGTCCTAACGTGGAGGAAGGGCCCTCGAGAGAGCAGCCAACGGTCACAGCCTGAGAGAACACAACTTGCTTTCTCTCAGGGAGTATTTACAAGGTCGGTTTCAGTTTCTTGGTTCTGACTGACATTCCCAAAATGAAAAAGAAGTCACAAGACTAGTCTTTTGCATAACTGGCCTTGACTCAAGCAATAATTGTCAAAGAAGAGCCGCTGAGATTTCAGCCACCTCCCAGAAGGTCTGTAGACAAGCTTGGAGATGAGCTCTAGGCTTCGGAGAGCCCTGAGGGAGGCTCTACTAAGAACATTCACCACCAGCTTTCAGAGGCACCATCCTCTGCTTTTCTCAGTCGAATCTCACGTAAGCCTTCTGATATGGGGTGACAGGAAGCAGAGGCAGAGAGGCCAAGGACACACAGAAAGGAAGTAGGTCTATTTTACTTCAGAGCTTGGAGACTTGATAATAGCCCAAAGTGTACAATTATGAAGAGAGGTTTCAAGTAATCTGTTATGCTTTGGAAAAACAAGAAGTCTCACAAATTATGATGAACTTTCAAAAAATGTCCTCTTAAAGTAGGATTAAAACAGTAATAACAGAAGCATATGAAATATATACTATATGCACACCTATGCAATGTCTAACATATTATTTAACATATGGTGATTATATGGTTTTACATATAAAATAAAATAAAAATAAGTGCTATATATTAATATAAATACTTATAATTTTAAATGATATTTAAATGAGTCACAATAATTTTACATTTCTGTATTTATTTTACAAACAAAATAATTATATTTGTATATTATATGAAATTAAAATACAAAAAAATTATATAAAATATATTATAAAAACATAAAATAGAAGAGGGATTATTTTTTGTTGGGGGGGGTTTTGTTTTGGCCAACAATAAAATACATGACAAGATGGTTTGTTAGAAGTATCATGGAGATAGTTTGTTTCCAGAAAATGGCTGGGAGTTGGAAAAAAGAAGGGTAGAAATATGCAAGTTGTACTAGTTGTGGGTTTTGTCTGGAGTCAGTCCACTTGAAGTGTACTGGTCATGAGTCCCGCTGTGTCCAGTGCGTTCCCTGTACTTTAAGGATAACCGAGACCTGGCTTTTCCATAAGCTCTCCTGCTCTTTTCTGTGGCTCTAGTTCTCTCCTTTACTCTTACTGAGCATTGAATCTGCCACTGGGTTAGCTCAAAGAGCCTTGTCTAGCCCAGGAGAAAGAGTTAATTAGCAGATGGATGAGGAATGTGAGAAAGAGCATGGAGTTGAGGCAGAGGTTGAGATATACCATCAGGGAGGAATGAGCTCTTTAACTTAGTATTAGCTGGTAGAAAACAGGACAAGATGGGAGAGTAAAGATTCTCATTGCTAAAAGGAATCCAGATTTCCCCAAACTAAGGCCCTGGTTCCAGGACTTTAAGCCAAAACACAGATGATAACAAACAACGATGGAGAAATCTATCCACACCCTGAGAAAGAAATTCCATCCCTACCCCACCCCACCCCACACCCCCATCTCCAGGGAAGGAATAAGATTGACAGTTCAACCTTGGTTAAAGTTAGGAATACAGTGGTTGGTAAGGAAGTGGTCAGGTTCCTAGGAGCGACAAGGCAACTTAACACTGAATAAAAGAAACCAAGAGATAAGGAATCATGTGACAGTTTCATTTGTTCATGGATTCAATTATCTGAAGTCAATTGTGATCTAAAAATAGTAAGTGAAAAATTCTCTAAGTATCAACAATTCTTTTAAGCATGCACAATTTTAAGTAAAATTAGAAACAGACAAACAGCCACCGTCCAACTCTGTCCCACTCAAGAGATAAACCTCCATGTCCCGCATGTCCATGCTATATATGCTACCATCTAGTTAGTCACTTAGTCCCTCTCATTTATCAGGTTGACCATCATAGTATTATACTTTGTGTTCAAAAAAACCTTAATTTATTTAAGAATAGCTACACAGTGCAACAGTGTCAAAATTAAGCCATAAAGTACCTTCTTAAAGTGAAAGGCAAAATGAATCACTTGTATGTACATATAGAAAAAAATGTATATAGAGTCAGGTACTAACCAGGGTCTTAGACATCCTCAGAAACCCCTGGGGAACATACGCTGCTTTCAAGGGTCTCTTTTCAGGTAGAGCTGTTGTTTCTGAATAAGAATCTCTGTTCTCTACTTGGAGATCAGCTGCTTCTAATCTCCATTGGTCTACACTGCATCTTCTCATCTACAGACAAAGCATCTCAGGTGGGTCTACAAGTTTCAACTACTTACAGCCATGGCTCACATTCATATAGAAATTGGAATTTGGAAGTTTTCTTCAGCATCTAGTTTGTGTGTAAGGTGAATTAAAAACATGTTTTTAAAAATTTAAAAAAAGAAAAAAGAATTTTTCCTGATACATTTGTCTTCTTTCTGCTCCAGAATAAGTGGAAGATTCTGAGCTAAACTCCTTTAATGATATTCTCACTGAAGGAAGGTCCAATATCCTATTTGGGAAATGATAGCTGAATAGTGACTATCTTTCTCTTTGTAGTTATAATCATCTTTTCGGCAAACTTTTTATTCAATATTCTGTAGTTGTTTAATGTACATTTAAGTGGTCTTATGAGGGGATCAGTTCTTATCAATTCCCAAGGAAATTTTAAAAAGCAAAAGATGGCCAGCATTATCCATTTGCTTTTTGGGTTTCTGAGGGAATAGTACGTCTGTATGTATCTTACTTCAAGTTTTTTATATTGTGGGCATTGAGACTTCAGTGGGAAGAAAGGAACCCTGAAATCCTATGGCTAGCACACCCTGAGCACCCTCCAATAGCCAGCTTGTCCACATAGGCAAGACACTCATCACTAGTAGTTACCAAAGTACATCTGGAGGGCTAGATGTTTGTGAAAGATCTTAGAATTGCTTGCCTCATTCCCTGGGAAAATGAAACAGAAAGTGGCCTTCAGGAACACTTTTTCTTGAAAAGTTACAACATTAATACAAGTCAAAGCTTACAAACTGAACATTTGTTTCTTGAAAGCAACCCATCATATTAAATATAATTAAACACTGTAGTTGAAATTTTCTCAAGTCCAGCCTGGCCCCGTGGTCCTGCAGCAGCTTATAAAATAATCATTCAGAAGCTTATATTATTTACAATTGCATGGCCTATGGCAGGCTTTTTGCTAGCTAGTTCTTATAATTTAACCCATTTTTATTCATCTATAAGTTGCCATGTGGCTGTTCAGATTGATTTTTTGTCAACTGGGATCAGACTTTAGGGAGTCAAATGCTAGGCAGTTTATTTTCAGCATATTTAAAACACAATACAATTTGGGAAATGGTTTCCAGGCCACAATCATTACAATTCCAGGTGCACAATAAAGCTTAAGATGTGACTACTTAGAAACTCCTTTACAAAGTACATGTGACCATGAGGGTGTGTTCTACAGTTGAAAGGTCTAGAATCTAGTTTTCCTGAAACCTTCTACATCAAGCAGACGTTTTTTAGATTTCTAGTTCTCTGGTATCATAATTCTGACCCTCCCTGTAGTCAAATTTTCCTCTCCTTAAATTTCTTTACCCATACTTCCTCTGAAACATTCAGTCCCAGTTCCTCCAAAACATTCAGTCCCAGTGGAGTTCACAAACAGGAAGTTTAAGACTCCTGAAGCTTCCTTTTCTTGCGACAGGAAGCCAGTGAGGATGAAAGTTGTTTTTTCTTGCCAAGAGAATTTTCTATTTAATATTGCAAGCACATGTGTAGCTGCCCTTCATCAACAGCCCTGTGTTTCCTTCTCTGAGGAATCTACAGTCAGCTCATACAGATTTCTGCCTTGGCCAGAACACTAGAGGATATCAGAGCAGTTACCAGCCAGTGACCAGTAGGTAAAGCCTACGTTACCGGCTTTTTGTTTTGTTTTAAATTTATTCTTTGAAATTGAATCCAGTATCTTTGGAAACCTCAACATTTCCCCAGAGTTCTGGATTTTGATACTTGCTTAAATACTCAATGTGTTTTAATGGAGAGTAGAAAGTGTTTGCTGTTAGTTCAGATGTATTTAAGTCCCATGACATTTTCAGAGCCACACAGCCTTTCTGCAAAAGACACCAGGAGAAGCTCAACCTTAAAGTGGCCTGCACGAAATGAGAGGCACATGGCTGATGTGAGCACAGAGAAAGGGGTACGCCTGTTTCACTCTGCTGTCGCCCCACATTTTCATCAGTTCAGGATGTAAGCTAGGCCGACATCGTCTTACAAACTCTTGCTTCTGTGTTTGGCATTTCAGAGAGGCAGTACATTAAATTATTTGAAGGTAGCATAAATTGTAATGTGCTCTGGACTAGATCTAGACAATTCTTCTCTGAGGACCCACAGTGGGTTGATTAGCTAGAATCTATATCTCTGAAATCCCCACAGCCTCCAGAGAAGCTGGGCTTGATCAGGTGATGCCCACATCTGTCCTCTGCTTGCTGTTTTGTTTTTAACCCTCACTAATCTTTAAGACAGAAAGAAAACTAGATTCATTGGAAACTTTCTTCAGGGTAAAAATACTATTAGCACACTAAAGAAATCTTTGAAAACTAAAATGAGCACAAGGAAAAAATTCACATTGTCCTTCTGTCATCAAACACAACTAAAATACACTATGAAATTTTACAAAGTTGAAGGTAGATAAGATACTTAGCTTCTTTTTTATCTATTTGCTTAGTGCTGAACTAAAATTTCCCTTGTCATTAAAATTTTAATGACATGAATATCATGATGATGTTGCTGTTTGTAACGGCAACGCCTGCGTTACCAATACACATTCACCATGTCAGAGCGAGGGGCTGCGGATTAAAAAATAGAGACAAGAGACAGCGAGTCATTCGCCACAGCTAAATGCCGAATGCCGTTTATTGAAAGAGGGAGGAAACCTTAAATACAGGCTTACAGCACAATGGCGGATCCCCAGAGGGCAGAAGTTCGCTACATTCTTGTATCTAAGTTGTTTACACCAAATGCAGGATACAGGAACAAAGAACCTCAGGTTGAACGTTAGGTGAGAAGGAAACTGGCAGGGAATCTGAATAGGGAGGACATCTGGTCAAGGTCGGCAAGCAAGGCAGCAGCCACTCACAGTGGGGGGCCAGGGCCCACAGCTGTTAAGTCCAAATGTATGTGTGGGACGGGGGAGGGGAGGGGTTCGTGCTGTTGTAAGAGAGCAGAACCACCGCAGAGGGGAGTGGGCTGTAATCTGGAGTCTAGCCTGTGGCAGCGTAGTGGAAGAGGTGAGAAAGGCCAGGGTGCTTGGGGCCTTTGATAGTCAAGTTACTAGGGACCAGAGAAGCCTGGAGGTTAGTATGGGCTTTGATACAGAACCACAAGTATATGGCAGCAGAGTCAAATGTCCCCTTTGCCACAGGCAAGGGAAGGTAACAAGTGGCTCCTGTTTCAGTAGAAAACCCTATTCACAGGTCCCAGTGGAATGCTGCTTTTGTCTCTCCACCAGCAATGGTCCAGCTTGAGTCAAGACTGTCATCTTGGACCAGGTCAGGGAGCTTGCCCTTTGGGGGTGCTTGGGGTTTTTCCCTCTGGACCTAGCACTTGTCATGTATGAACATGTTACCAGTTTTTCTCTTCCCACTTGCTTTGTCCATCTCTCCCTTTCTTCCACCCACCTCCCAGGTTCTTTTCTTTTCCTTCCTTCTCTTGTTGTCATCTCTCCTTTATCCCTTACCTCTTTTCTCCTCATCCAGTCCGTATTTATTTTGCAGCTAAATCAAATTTTTGCATTATTTAATTACTAAAACCTATCAGCTTTGGGGTAGGTGGGACAGTGGACTCCCAGCTCCACCTGACCCTGTTCCCTACTCTACAAAGGCTTCACTCACTGAACAACTCACTCAGTGACTCTCTTTTCTTTCCTTACCACCATGCCTTTAAATGTGAGTATATTGGTGGTTCCTGGTCTTTTCAATTTTAGCCATTATATATTGATTTCCTAACACATAGCCCAACATACACGTATGTACATGCATGTATAGATGCACACACATGCATGAACTCACACAAGCACACACACATGTATACACACATAATAGATAACACCAAGATTAATGTTTGCATGAATAACTGGAAACTGTTCCTTAGTCATGTTCAGATATCAAAAGATCAATACAAGCTGGGCATGGTGGTGCATGCCTGTGATCCCAGCTCTCCAGATGTCAAGTAAGGCAGAAGGATTGTGAGTTCAAGATTTAACTTGCATTATATAGTGAGTTCCTGAAAAATCATGTCACATTAAACACACACACACACACACACACACACACACACACACACACATACACACATACACACCTTTGACTGAATATTTGATCTACACATTTGTGGGGGCCCACAGAGACCCCAGCTTGTGATTTGTTTTCATTTTGACTCAAGGTCAGAGAGTCAGAGAGTCCAAACTTGTTTCCCTCCCTGCAAGGCTGCATAATAGAATGTTTTGGCCAAAAGGTGTGGTTACCAGGTGTCTTATACTTTAAGGCCTATTTACAGGATGCTTTGCTATAAGGTGTGGTCACTAGGTGTCTTGAGTATTAAGGAAGTGTTTACACTTGACTGTACTTTGTACTTTGAACCATGATGTCCTTCAAAGGGGAAAGTCGTCATGTCGTGTGTCGTCGCCCCCCCCCCCCACTTTGGGTATATACAGGCTGTGAGTAATAAACTCAGATTCTGTGGTATTGACCCAGAACCTCCCGAAGCTACCATGTCTGTTTTTTTCTTCATCTACGTCTATATTTCATAGTTATCATTTTCCAATTCCACACTCCCCCCTTCAGAACCCATTCAACAGGTCGAGCGGGACTCGAGACACATTCCTAAGATTCAAACAAATTTTATGCCCAAAGCCCCTGCCCTTTCTCAACACTGTGCCCTACAAGGTCTGTATCACAAATCTTTAAGGCATTGTCCTGTGAAAGTCCCTCATTTGCCACATACTTGACATCACTGGGTTTTTAGAAAACATGTCAGTACATAGTTTAAAGTAGCATTAAATATTATTCATACAATAGGCATTTCTTTGATTATTATGTGTTGTTAGATTTTAAACTATCTACTCACATTATAATTTTCTTGACTAGTACAGCTTTTTTTTTTTTGTTTGTTTGTTTTTTGTTTTTCCAAGACAGGGTTTCTCTGTGTAGCTTTGCACCTTTCCTGGATCTCGCTCAGTAGACCAGGCTGGCCTCAAACTCACAGAGATCCGCCTGCCTCTGCCTCCCGAGTGCTGAGATTAAAGGTGTGCGCCACCACCGCCCAGCCTAGTACAGCTTTTTAACTATCCAAATGATCCTTGTCATGCTTGTTGTAATGACTTATTTTCTGGATTATAGTTTTCCCTTGGATGTTGTGACCTCATCTAATCTCATTCACTTCCTTAAAGGTTCTATTTCAAACTTAGTTACATTGGTGTCAGGTCCAAAGGAAGTTCCAGTGCCCTAAAATCCAAAAGGCAGATCATCTATCAAGAAACGAGCTCAACTTGGACTATAGCAGGATTTCTGGTGGTTAGATAAAAGACAGAATTCCTCAGGATGAGTGAAACCATTTCCTATCTGCCAAAAGGAGTCATTTCCCTCAGCTGGCAGAAGGGGCATATGGTGGCTACCCATGGCACCATCAGCATATCCAGACTCATGCTGGCCTCTAAGCTCCATCAGTATCACAGTACCTGTTCTATATTTCAAAGTCCATGCTACCGTCCTAGCCCTTCTCACCTCCTCTTCTCCGCTAAACTCCTTCCAGCTGACAGGCTCCTCCTCCTGTCAGCTATTCATCCTTCTTATAACCCAGCTATTCCCATTATTCTCTGCCCTTGCTATACTCATCTGTCTCTCTGTCTGTCTGTCTATCATCTATCTATCTATCTATCTATCTATCTATCTATCTATCTATCGATCTTGCTATCTATCTATTGTTGTGCCCAGATCGTGACCCCCAGAGAGACCACCAAAGACGAGCATGCCGGAATGCAAAAGCAAGGTTTAATTCTGGATATCCAAAAGCAATACAAGCCTAGGCAGGGACTTTGTCCAATACATGCAATGCAGTGGAGGCTGGAGAAAGTGCCCACCTAACTGCAAACTCAGCTTTTAAAGGGAAAAATCACAAGGTTACATCATTTAGGGGTGCTAGTACAGGTACAATTCTGATTGGCTCGCTTCTAGGGACTTCTAGAAATTACTTCTAAGGGAGTGGTTGCCTGCCACCATTTCTCATTGGCTGCCCTCAGGTGGGGGCATTTTTATGGTCAGTTACCCTGGAAACCAGGGAGAGGACATTCCATAGTCAGGCAGGCATTACCTCGTGACTACCTTGTGACTCTGTACTTTTACACTTCCTGGTTCTGGAATCTGAACTGACTGGTTTCAGTAACTAATGGCCTATTCCTAAAAGGAGAAATCTTAGGCCTTAATTTTAGGATGAAAGCATTTTGGTCTTATTTCTAAGATGGCTCATTTTGGTCTCACACTATCTTGCTATCTACTTACTCTCTCTTATTCCCTTACTCTCCCTTGCCTTGTTTACTATGCTATATCTTGATATCTCCACTATTATTTCCCACTCTCCCATTTCTCTAGTGCTGGCTATGGGCAGTCTTTTTCCTTCTCTCTCTGCTCTAGACTCTTCGGATGTCCCTGGCTGTGCTCCCCCTCTTCCTTTATCTCTCTCACCTACAATAAAACCCTTAACCATATCCATGAGCATTCATGCCATCAGTTTCTTTATTGCACTCCCTTGCACACCACTAGAGACTAAGTAGTCATCATGTGAATTTTCCAGAGAGAAGAGGGACCTAATTCATTCCATAACAGTCCTGCGTGTTGTCTTGTTTTCCTGGTAGATTGTAATATCCATGAAGTCAGAGACATGTGCACTGATACATTCCAAAAGTCTAGGAGGCGGTTGCAAAGTGCCTAGCACATCATACTCAGTAAACATTTATTGATTATATGAATGAATGAAACAAATACTCTTAGTGTTCTATTAGAAACAAAGGTCAATTGCCCCAACACAAATTTATTTCTAAGTTTATCTTCTGCTTAGGGCTGTAGAGAAGTCATTTAGTTGTATCAAGTTCTTAGTCAAAGATGGCTCATCTGAAATCTCAATTTTTACTGTTAAGGGAATTCCGTAGTGGCTCAGTGGTTAAGAGTGATTCCTGCTATTACAGAGGACCAGCATTCTGTTCTAGCACCAACTGTAATGCCAGCTCCAGGGGAACAAATGCTCTTTTCTGGACTCCACTGGCACTCACGCATATACATGCATACTCAGAAATACACATAATTTTTAAATCTTTGAAAAGGAGGGTCCTTAGTCCCTTTAAAAAAAAAATCAAAATGCCATGGACTGGATAGTACATAAAAAATACAAATTTGTTTCCTTGCAGTTCAAAAGGCCAGTGTAACTCGAATTGCTAAATGGTCTTATTAATAAAAAAAAACCCAAAGCCAGATATTGGGGTGAAAAACTGAGAGATCAGGGAATAGGACAAACCACAGCCAACCTCACCTCACCAACTTCTCAGCTTCCAAAGAGATCTACTTCCTGTATACCCATGCCTATATGCCTTTCTGTTCTGCATCTCACTTTTTCTCTCCACCCAGCTACATCACTTCTTGTCTATCTGTACAGACCTCCAGAACTCTATGGTTAGTGCTGGGATTAAAGGCATGTGCCACCATGCCTGGCTCTATTCCCAGTGTGGCCTTGAACTTGCAGAGATCCGGGTGGATCTCTGCCTCCCAAATGCTAGGATAAAAGGCATGTGTTACTATTGCCTGACTTCTGTGTTTAATATATTGTCTGGCTTTTTCCTCTGATCCTCAGATAAGCTTTATTGGGGTGCACAGATAAAATATAGCCACTGGCCAGGATTTAGGAGACAGAAGGAATGCATCTGTCAAGATCATTCCTGGTAAGGAATCTCAAGGTGAAAAGGCAAAGAAAATGAAAGAGAGAGAAAAAAGCTCCCATGAAAACAGTATCGATCTATTCATTGTTTGTCATTGGCTCCTATGACTCAACACCACCACCCACCAGGTACCCCGTTCACTACACTGGCACATGGGAATCAAGTTTCTAACATGAACTTTGGTGGATACACTTAGGCCATAGCAAAAATAAATGATGCTGAATTTCTTTCTGTGTTAGTTAAATTTCTGTGGTTATAACAAAATACCTGGGGCAACCAACTTAAAAAGAGAAAAGATTCATCTTGGCTCATGGTGTTAGAGGTCTCAGTACTTGGTCACTTGGGTCTGCAGCAAGCACATTATAGTGGAAAGAGCAGGGCAGAGGAAGCTCTTGTCACGTGGTGACCAAGAAGTAAAGAATGACACAGGAAGAGGCTATTACCCCAAAATCCCTTTTAGAGGCATGCTATCAATGACCTTATTTCCTTCCATTGGGCCTATTAGTACCATCAACTAGGGACCAAGCCTTCAGGACATGGACCTTTAGGAGAGATACTTTATTAAACTATAGTAAATTTTGAGGAAGAAAATAGAGATGCAAAGCTGGTTGACTGACTACCTTAATTGTTGAAGTTCATTTGGAAGATCATTTTAAACATTTTGATTTGTCAGTGAGTACAGAAGGAAATGAAGCAGGTGAGAATCCACTTTCAGGAGTTGGCCTTCGTGTGATCCAGAGAATACATTGGGAAATTGTGTTATTATCTTTTGACCTTTGGGTCTATATATTCTGTAATTCTTCTGTCTTCAAAGGTATTATATGGGTCAGAGTTTCCCAACAGGTTTTAATAGGGATGTATTAGGTTGCCTTGCACAATTGTATATTCCCACAGTGTCCTTCTGTAGAAAGCCCAGAAAACCAGTGGCTGCTTAGGCCAAGTAGCTGAATGCCTGAGAATAAATGGGACCAATGATGACATGACATTCCAGGGCTGAGGCCTAGAAGGCCCCTGCATAAGTCCTGGTGGACATTGGTGCTCAAAGGTTGAAGAACCTGAGTCTTCATGGAGTGTTCATGGGAGAGGGTAGCATTACAAAAGTTTAAGAGGTCAAGTAGGGTTGATCATGGGTGCTCACGCTGGCTTCCCCCTTCTGCCATGTTTTGGTTTCATTCTATAGGATGGTGCTACTGTTTTTCAGGTCAGGCCTTCTCCATCTTGTTTACTTTCCCATTTGCCAGTGTTTTCTGGAAACACTTCCACTGTCAGAGGCAGAAGTGTGCTGTACCGAGACAAGCAGACTGCCAAGATTATCCAACACAGCTTTAAATAAGGAAAAGATAAGGACAGCACATTTCTCTTTTATCCCAAACGAGAGCGGCTGCTGCACATCTGGGCGTGCACATGCTAACTAACAAGCTGCCCCACAAGGTGGGTCCCAAGGGAGCCAGGAATGAAGGGGATGCCTTAAAGACTATTTGCCTCAGGATTGTTAGTGACTGTGACAGGTCATGGAATGCCAGACCATGTCATGCTCTGGAAAAAGCAAACATCCAAAGTTCGCCCCTTTTGGTTTCTGGTTAATGACTTTGGTTACTAATTACACTAGTTACTGGGTGCCAGGCATGATTCTAGAGCATTTCATTCACCCACCCACTTAATCCTCCCATCACCATGGCGATCTGGTAGCAGTATTGTTCCCAATTCAAAACAGGGGAAGCTAAAGCAGAAGCGGACAGTAATTTCCCCCAGAGAGCCACAGAATAGAAATGCAGATAGATGGATATCAGAGCTCAGGCTTGGAACTGTGTGTCCATTCATTCAATATCTGCATTTGGAATTCCTGACACACCATGGAGTGTGCACCTACTGCTGAAGGAAAGGAGTTTCAGTTTAGTGAATGAACCAGAGAAAAAAAAACCTGCCCTGGGGAATAGAAACTGCTCCTTACAGTGGCCTGTGGGTCATAAGGGTGGTAAGAGTGAGGATGGGCTATCATGGCAATAATGCGGCAGGATGCTAGGGTGAAGGTCTCCTTCTCCCGGCTGATCACCCGCTGTGTTGCAAATCTAAGACATCAATACATTCTGACTCACAGCACAAAGCTGGACCCTGAAAGGCTTGGCTCTTTTTCAGCTCATCTGTCCACAGAAAGTGACATCAGTTTTACTTTCTGGTTTCAATTTCTCTTCTGTGGGGTCGGCCGCAGGGGAACAGGAAAGGAAACCGACAGCTGCTGTTATATATGGGTCTGCAGCACTTCATTGGGAGTCTGAGGAGGAGACTGTCTGGAACGTGCTGCAGTCTTCACTGAACCCTTCAACACAGTGAAGAGACACACAGCAACCATGAGGTATGTCTTCCCTTTCTCCAGTGGTGAGGAAAATGCTGTCAGCCTTGATGACAGATGCAAAGGTCAGAGCTGCCACGGTCCAGAGAGGCCCGGCCTGTTTCTGTGTTTGTTTATTGCCTCTCACACCTCTGTCTCTTTAGCTGTAAATATGTCCTAGAGATGCTCAGCTGCTTCCTGCAGAGCTGCTTCGCTGGCAGCTGAGAACTGAGGCCAGAGAGAGTTGTTTGATCTAGCAGGGACTGCTTGTAAAGATGGATCTGGGAGAATTGCTCTTGTGAATTCTCTACCCCCCTCTCTAGTTATAAAATTAAATTGAGAGTACCTATTAAGAATATTATTGCCAGGCGGTGGTTTCGCATGCCTTTAATCCCAGCACTAGGGAGGCAGAGCCACTTACTTTTCCATGCTGTCTATAAGTGAGTTCAAGGCCAGCCTGGTCTACCAAGTGAGTTCCAGGAAAGGCGCAAAGCTACACAGAGAAACCCTGTCTTGAAAAACCAGAAAAAAAAAATATATTATTTAACAGAAGTGTTCTTTTTAGTTTTCTTTATTGTTAAAGATGTACTTGGACCACTAACCCTGCTTCCTGCTAATCTGAATTCTACTTGTAACTGCTGAATTAATCTCAGAATTACACAAGGGTTGCGAACTAAACAGAGCACAGGAAGGAAGGAGCTCCTCTCACTGACCACCTCTCAGATCTATGTCCTGCCTGGTAACCCTAACTCTGGCCCAACAACCCTAACTCTGGCCCAACAACCCTAACTCTGGCCCAATAACCCTAACTCTGGCCCAACAACCCTAACTCTGGCCAACAACCCTAACTCTGGCCAACAACCCTAACTCTGGCCAACAACCCTAACTCTGGCCCAACAACCCTAACTCTGGCCCAACAACCCTAACTCTGGCCCAACAACCCTAACTCTGGCCCAATAACCCTAACTCTGGCCCAACAACCCTAACTCTGGCCAACAACCCTAACTCTGGCCAACAACCCTAACTCTGGCCCAACAACCCTAACTCTGGCCCAACAACCCTAACTCTGGCCCAACAACCCTAACTCTGGCCAACAACCCTAACTCTGGCCCAACAACCCTAACTCTGGCCCAACAACCCTAACTCTGGCCCAACAACCCTAACTCTGGCCCAATAACCCTAACTCTGGCCCAACGAAAACGTGGGTGGTTGCAAGGTGAAAGGTAAATAGTGAAAGAGAGGGGCTGAGTACAGTCAGTTCAGTTCAAACGCGACCCTTGTCACTTTAAACTGTCATGATAGAATACATAGCTGTCTTATAGACAGCATGGAAAAGTAAGTGGGACACACAACACTCCGAGGCTTCTGTGCTGCTGGCTTACTTCATTTCCTGCTCATTTCCTTGTCTGTTTAGGGGTAAGACTGAAGGGAATCTGACAGGATGGAAAAATCTTTCAGAGTCACAAGGGTACCCTGAAAAAAAGAAAGAAGAGTTCTTCCCCCAAAGAAAAGGAACTAGATACCTATAAACCTCCCCTGCAGCCACAATTCCTACCCTGGGTATTAAACAAAAACAAAAACAAAAACAAAAACCTGAGAAAATAAAATTCAAAGGGAAATTAAAATAATAATGTAAAAGCATTAGTAAGTCACCTAAGTGAGAAATCACCAGTGAAAGAAGTAGAAATGGGGGAGGGGTATGGCGACTACATTTCTTTCCAAATAAAAGCTTGAGGCATTGCTAGCATACATAATACAATTAATAGATGAAATATCTCAAAGATGGTAAAATTCAAGAATGACTGAAAATAAGACATAAGCAGTGAAAATGAGCAGCGGTCCAAAGGACTTTAGTTTATTACAGGTCATCCATGTTTGGTTGCAAACCAACGTGTTTTCCCTCACAAAAATCGGAAATGAAATCAGCCTAGATGTCCAACAACGATGAATGAATAATGAAGATGTGGTACATACAAGGGAATTTTATTCAGCCATTAAAAAAAAATTAAAGGACTAACTAGCCTCTCCAAGAGATGACCTGCCTAATTGGTTACTAATCAGCCCCAAGACCACATACACACAAAAGGTGGACTCAGCAGATTATCTTTATAGATTTGTGCATTTATATATCCAAATATATGTAACAATACTCAAAGAAAAAGAGGCTATTAATTTGAGAGTGGGAGAGCATGGGAAGAGTTGGAGGGAGTAGACATATGAAGAGCTGGAGGAAATAAGGGAAAGAGGGAAATGATGCCGTTATATTTTAATTAAATGTATTTTTTATTTTATTTTATTTTATTTTATTTTTGTTTTTCGAGACAGGGTTTCTCTGTGTAGCTTTGCGCCTTTCCTGGAACTCGATTTGGAGACCAGGCTGGCCTCGAACTCACAGAGATCCACCTGCCTCTGCCTCCCAAGTGCTGGGATTAAAGGCATGCGCCACCACCGCCCGGCTTAAATGTATTTTTTAAAGAACAAAATGAAATTATGCAATTTGCAGAAAAATGGATGGAACTAGAAAATATCATGTTAAGTAAGAAAAATCCAGATTCAGAAGGGCAAACATTGCATGTCCTCTCTCATTTGTAAATCTTAGTTTCACATATGTATATTTATGTGAATGTATATAGATGTCAGGAAAGTAGAAATGGGATGAGGGTCAGGAGAAGACAGAAAAGAGGCATTAAAAGAGAGGAGGAGAGAGGGAGGGTACCAGAACACATGTGATGTAAAAGTGAAAGTGGGAATCCTGCACACGGAGGATTTGAGAGAGGAATGAGGGCAAAGAACCAAAAAGAGAAGAGGGCAGGGAAAGAGGCAACCAATGCAAACTAGAAGATGCAAAATAAAAAATTTTAAAACAAAGTTTAGTAACTATCTTTTAATAAATGGTTAACAGAATGATCCAACAGCAGAAGAGAGTAAAAATGTATAAATCGAAAGACACACTCAAGATGATAGGCTGAACAAAGAAAACATGTTAAAGCCATATTAAAAGTTGGAATAGGGCTGGAGAGACAGTTGGGCAATTACAATCAAATACTGCCCTTTTAGAGGAGCTTAGTTCTGTTCCCTACACCCATGTCAGGTAGCTCACAACTGTCTGTAGTTCCAATTCCAGTGGGTACAGTGCCCTCTGCTGTCCTCTGTGGATACCACACTCATGTTCTCATACCCTCACATAAAATACACACATACTGTTAAAAAAATCTTGTAATTAAAGGAGAAAACTAGATGAGCCCCACCATCCCTACTCTTTGTTTTCTGATTCACTGGGGTGTGAGGAGGTCCAGTCGCATGCTCCTGCTGCCATGAAACCCACCATTTCTTCCCTGTCAAGACGGACTGAACCTTTTTAAATCACAAATCAAAATAAACCATTCTTCCTTTAAAAAATCTTAAAAGTTGGAATAATAGGAAATAGAAAGCAATTGGCTTTTCAAAGAGAAAGAAAGGAGCTAAAGTGGATTTGAATTTCTAAGATAACAAAGGATTTGGTCTCTGCACTGTGAAGTGTCAAAGGAATTCAAACACGTAGCTAAGAGTTTCAAGTTTCAATGGTAAATAAGAAGCTAAGAGAAAAGAAGAAATTAAATTATTATTTCTTAAAGAAAAAAGCTTCACAGGTAACCCTAAAGCTGCGCTGGAGCCCGAAGAGCCTCCGAAGCAAAGGCAAGAGCTAGCTCATAGAAGCAGGCTTTCTGGGAAACCCAGACTCCATCTAGGACTGACTCACTTCCTTCTGTCGATTCTGCTGCCTAAAGTGAGCAAACGCATGCTTCCCTATGCAGTAATTCAGACTCAAGTCAAATATTGGGAGAAAGGAAAGGAAAGCATGTCCCTTGGCTAGGTTTAGATTAACACTGTTTAGAAGGAAAAGAATATTTGCTGTGATCCCACCCCTTCCCAGGTGAACATGTGGTGTGTTTCCCAGATGACTGTTTCTTTTCTTCTATCCCACAGCACTACCACTGAGAAATCCTTGGAGAGCAGGCTACAGCAGCTAAAATGCCATTTCACCTGGAACTTGATAGCGGGAGATGAGTCCTTAGACGAGTTTGAGGACAGGGTATTTAACAAGGATGAGTTTCAGAACGGTGAATGTAAAGCCACGATGTGCAACATACTGGCCTATGTAAAGCACCGCAGAGGTCAGAATGAGGAAGCGCTGAAGTGCTTAGGGGAAGCGGAAGACTTCATCCAACAACAGCATCCTGACCAAGTAGAAGTCAGAAGTCTGGTCACCTGGGGAAACTATGCTTGGGTTTACTATCACATGGGCCAGCTCTCAAAAGCACAGGCTTATCTTGACAAGGTGAGACAGGTCTGTGAGAAGTTTTCCAGTCCCTACCGAATGGAGAGTCCTGAGCTTGACTGTGAAGAAGGGTGGGCCCGATTGAAGTGTACCCATAACCAAAATGAGAGAGTGAAGGTGTGTTTTGAGAAGGCTCTGGAAAAGGACCCAAAGAACCCAGAATTCACCTCTGGATGGGCCATCGCGAACTATCGTCTGGACTACTGGCCAGCACGGCAGGACTCCATTGACTCTCTGAAGCAAGCCATTAAACTGTCTCCCCACAACCCTTATGTTAAAGTCCTCTTGGCGCTGAAGCTTGAGATGATGACACATGAAAACCAAGGAAAGGAACTAGTTGAAGAAGCATTAAGGAATGCTCCAGAAGTAGCGACAGATGTACTGCTCAGTGCAGCCAGGTTTTATTACAAGATACATGACCAGGACAGAGCTATACAGTTGCTTGGAAAGGCTTTAGAATCCCTGCCAAATAATGCCTACGTGCATTACCATATTGGGTGCTGCTATAGATCAAAAGTCCTTCAAATAGTTAACACAAGAGAAATTGCATTGAATGGGAATAGAGAGAAGTTACAGGAACTAATGCAACTAGCAATTAACCACTTAAGGAAAGCCGAGGAGATCAAGGAGATGCATGAACGTTCCTGTGGCTATCTTGCTGGTCTTTATGCCATGACACACCAGTACGAAGAGACTGATTATTACTTCCAGAAAGAATTCAACAAGGAGCTCACTCCTGGCCTTAAACAGTTGCTCCACCTACAGTATGGCAATTTTCAGTTTTTTCAAATGAAGCGTGAAGACAAGGCCATCCACCATTATATGGAGGGTGTGAAAATAAAGCAGGAGACAAAGCCTAAAGAAAAGATGAAAAGTAAACTTCAAAGAATTGCCCTAAAGCGACTCTCTGCAAATGAGTTTGATTCTGAGGCCTTGCACATTTTGGCCTTTCTTCAGGAGTTGACTGAAGAAAAGCCAGCAAGCTGCCAAAGACTCTGAGAGGGAAGTGGACTCTGAAAAGCCTGCTCCTTCAGCATCTTTGCACAAGGAAGGGGACGAATAGTAGGGGCGTGGTACTCCCAGGGCTACTGCTGGAAAGAAATTGTCAACCCTTATCAAGTCGTCATTCAAAATATTTAACAACTTCATGGAATAAGCATGGACTAGCACACTGGCTATAGTATTGTCAGGATTATTGGGAACCCTACTCTCAGATGTCAGTGCCTGAATTGCTGCATCAGGGAGAGCTCTGTGAAAGGGACCAGTTGGAGGCATTGATACAGGGGCCTGGCAAACAGCCTAGATCTCTTTCAATTTCTTAGAAATGGTTTCAATGGTAGCAGTTCTTTAATCACCCTCTGTGGAGGCTAGCCTTGGGTTTGTTTCTGTGTTTATACAAAGCAGCCCAATTCCTCATATGGGTGAGTTTTCCATCTTTGGATTATTTTAGATATTGCACAGCCTTGTTCTACAGAGATAACAATGTCTATCAAGAAGCTGAGGAGCCAGGGGCAGTGACTCAGGACTGTAATCCCAGCACTTGGAAGCTGAGACCAGGGGATTACAGTGAGTTGGAGGTCAGTCTGAGCATGACCTGGAAAGGGAGGTGGAGGGTGATGAGAATTATATATGTAAATATTTAATGATTATGTGCATTATCTTGTTAGTTTGAATGTGTATATGCCTATTTAGCCACTATTATCTACCATAGTGACAATTGAAATATTATTTCAAGCTCGTGTGGAAACTCCAGTGGAGACCAGATGAAGAGAACGCTGAGTTATCCTTAACGATTACAAACCCATGAAGAAAAAGTTTATAGTCACTATTAGGAAAAAGTCTCTGTTAGTTTTATTTTAAAATGCTCTAATGAACCCATATGATGGAAGCTAGGAAGGCCGCTGAATAGAATAACTTGGTGACTGAAAGCCTGGATGAAGGACTTAGAAAATGGCATGAGTATTGGGGGGGCAATTTTTTTCCTCCATTAGAAATGTTAGATACTAAGAAATATAAAAACTTCTTTTAACACTGAGAAAATACTCAGGAACACCACAAAATTGGTAATTGGCATTTCCTAGGTAGATCTTGAATGACCTAAACATTAAGATTGGTGTGAAGCATCACAGAGTCAGCTGGCCTAGCATGAGGCTGTCAGCCACCCTCTGGGGTAGAAAATGTTTCTCTGTTGGGATTAGTTTGCCTTTAAGTATATATTAACATTTTATTTAGCAATTAAAATATATTAGATTCATAGATTGTTAAAACCAAACATTCTAACAGCTGTAACAAAGTTCCATGTTATTTTAAATAATAAAAACTTGTGTATGTGGGGGCTGGAGAGATGGCTCAGTGGTTAAGAGCACTAACTGCTCTGCCAGAGGACCCAGGTTCAATTTCCAGCACCCACATGGTGGCTCATAACTGTCTGTAACTCGAGTTCCAGGGTAGCCAATGCTTTCATACAGACATACATGCAGGTAAAACATCAATGCAAATAAAATAAAAATAAATATAAGAAAGTTTTGTATGCATTTAAGTCCATCAATATTCAGCATTTGAATTTCTGGAAAAATAATACACTTTGTTAATAAATAACATATAATAGAACATTATGTAGTGTTCTGGTTCAATAGAAATTTTGCTGTACCCTCTCAGTTTTAGACACAAGTATTGACAATAAACAGAAGCATAAATTTTTTTTTGCAGCCTTAAGTGTCTGTTGTTTTTTTTTTTATATATTAGATGTCTGATATTATACCTCTGGTGCACAGGAACACACTCTGTCTTGACTTTTGTCCTAGTTTGCCTTTCTGTTGCTGTGACAACACAGAACAAACCAACTGGAGAGGTTTATTTAGCTAATAAGTTACAGGCCAATGTTGGGGGAAGCCCAGACAGGAATTCAAGGCAAGAACCCAATCAGAGACCATGGAAGGATTTTAGGACGTAGCTTGACCACATCCTCAGGGAATGGCATTCCTCTCCTAAAGGTTAGATGAGGATGTAACAAATGTATGAAACAGACATGAAAACATCTGATGTTGATATTTCTTTAGAAGAGAATCTGGAGTGCCAGCAAATGTGGGAAGAGACACAGAAATGCCTGCAGTCCTCCTCAATTTCTAAAGAATAGTTAGGTCAAATGAAGTTCCCAGGCCTCAGATATTTTTCTGAAGGAAAATAGCAACCTTAGACATGCTGGACTGTGAATAAGATTTCCATGGGGAAATGCAAACTGGTATCTGTTATCAAAGGAGCTGCAACAATAAAGTGAACCTGGCAGTACTCTTGTGTGCCCTCTGCCTTGAGTCCCTTGGTTTCCCATTTCACTCCTTCAGCATCAATCAGGAGGGGTGATTTGGCTACTTTCTCACATCTTTTCTCGTATATTCACCAAGGTAAGTGACAAGTTCCCAATAAAGCTGCCCTAAGTGCTAACAAACAAGCCCATAAAATGATGAGACTCTACCTGCTGTCTTACTCCAAACCCTACACATCAGCATTGACCACAAGAAGCAGCATTGACCTGCTTCTGTATGTCTTGGGTCCCTGCATTGGGTTTGCACTCTGTGAGTGTCAAGGATGGTTTTAGGTGTGTTTGTTTGCGTGAGTGAAGAAGTGAGAAACCTCTCATCTCCAGCTTGCTCTTAACTAACATCTTCCCTTGGTGAAAAGCCCCCTCCTAGCTTCTTCTTATAGCCCTCTTTCTTCGTCAGGTTCAGAGCCAGTCCCTGAACAGCAGACTGAGTCATGATTGCTTTCCTGTTTCCTCCCCTCAACTCCCTGTCAGTTTTCCCTTGCTGTGACAAATCCTGAGAGAAACAGTGAAAAGAGGGTGGTGGTGGTTATTTTAGTTGGTGGTCTCAGAGGTTACAGCCATGATTGGTTAGCTCTGTAATTTATGGGATTGTGGCAGCAGAGGGGCATGCTGAGGAGAGCACTCATGTCATGGAGACCAGGAAGGATAAGAGTGAAGCAAAGAATGGCTTGACATGTGTCCAGTGACCTACTTCATCCACAAGTTTCCATCACTTTCCAGCGAGGCCATCAAATTAGGAAACCACGAGTGGACTAAACTATCAGAGCCTTCCAGACCCTTCAACATGGGAGCCTTTGTGGAACAGTCCATATCCAAACCATATCAGTCCATGCTAGTAGACTCACACTATATCCATCCAGTGAGAGCAGAAGCCATGGGAGTGTCACAGTCCCAATGAGACTTGTTTTAGCATCCCTCCCATGGATACCATCAGACCAGCATCAACCTGGGAATGATGGTTCCAACTAAAGACTACATAATCTTGGCTCTTCTTTCTAACAACACTACCCCCATCACCTATTTCAGAGAAGGGACTTAGACTTAACAAGTAAGAAATTTTTCTGACGATTTACAGTGTGGCTGCCTAATTGCTGATAATCTGCACTTTTGTATGGGGGGGGGGCCTGTAAAGGAAAACTGACTGAGATTCTTAGATGTACCTAAGTGCAGCAGGTATCAGGCATTCTCAGTTGTATACACACCTCCCTTTAGATACCTAGTACAAGGACTTAAGCTTGGAAATTGCACCTGGTGGTGGTGGTGGTGGCGGTGGCAGTGGCAGCATCGCACGCCTTTAATCCCAGCACTTGGGAGGCCGAGCCAGGCAGATCTCTGTGAGTTCAAGGCCAGTCTGGGCTACAGAGTGAGTTCCAGGAAAGGCACAAAGCTACACAGAGAAACCCTGTCTCAAAAAACAAAAACAACAACAAAAAAAGATTGGAAATTGCTGGTGGCCATGTCAGAGGGGCAACAGATGGCAATTGACTTCAGGGTGTCAGCCTACCAGGAGACGAATCCCTGATGGGTGAATCTCAGATAATCAAGGCCCCAACTCCAGAATGTCTTTTGTTTCTGCTGTGCCTTCACATGTTTGCTGCTGCCATCTTTCTCTGGTATCTGGTATGGTGTGAATGGGTGTGGAGATCCCCACTACCTGTAATGTAGTGTGTTTATCTCATAGAAACATCACATTCTACCAGGCATTTTTACCTGTGGATTATTATGAAGACGATTTCTTCCTAAGCTATGCTGCCTAATTGATAATAATAATAATAATAGTTTAAATAGAGTTCTGATGATAAAAATAAACGCAAGGAAGTTTCACACAGCTAGGGCCTACAAGTTTCACCTAATGTCCTGCATAGATTACAGTTCAGATTAATGATTAAGGAAAAGAATTGAGTCCTCAGGAACCAGGCTGGCTCAAATTCTTTTAATCTTAATATTGGGAGTTGTGTTCACAGGTTTCAGAGTGTGTCATAGCTGAAACAAAGCTTTGAAAATAACTTAAAGTTGAACCGAAATGTTTTTGTCAAATAGCTCTGAGGTGAAAAACCCAAGACAATCTAAAGTTTTAGAAAGACACATAGTTAAATAAGGAACTCTTTAAGGTCAGGGAACAAGAACAAAGCAGCCCAATTATCATTAGCTGATGTGCCTTTCTTGCTAGGATTGGTTGATGACCAAAAATGATGATTAATTTCTTACACCTATTTTTTGCCCTCAATTTCCTGATATAAAAATCTATTAATGAATGGGTATGCATCCTAAAGATTTAAAGTAGAGCTGACTGATTCTTTTCACATATAAAAGTTTGGATTTGTGATTCCTTTACGATTCCTTATAAGATTACCTTTCAAGATAAGTAATAAAGTGATTGGTCCTTTCTTTGTAACCGCAAAACACAGCCTGCCAGTAAAAGACTATCTTGCTTGCTTACACACTGGTAATCTATAACAAGTTGCTTGTGTAGGAATGTATATGGGTTCTTAGGATAGTTTGTTTTTCACCTGTAGTACATAAAAAGTTTAATCATGTAAAAGATATGGAAAACATGCTGGTTTTTACTTGTATTTTAATCATTCACTTGAAAAACAGATTGTAACCACATTGTAATTTTTATATTGCCTGAAAGATTTTGCTTGGGTATATAATCTGTAAGGGAAAGAATAAAGATTGGGTTAAAATGAGTTAGAAGGAAAACATCAAGAATGAGAGAATTAGGAGGAGAACATCAAGAGAGTTAGAAGGAGAAGAAAAACATCAAGAGAGACAGAAGGGACATTTCTGGATAGAGATAAGAAAAGAGAATACAGAATACAGAATCAGAATACAGCAGAAGAATAAAGAAGGAAACCATCAAGAGAAAGTGTGAGTGTCCTTTCCCTTTTACCCCCTCAGATGAAAAAATCTTAGTATGCACTGACTCTGTGAATTCTCTTTGAGCCCTGCACTGCTGGGGACTGGTCCCCCACGCAGCCATAGGAAGTCAGAATGGGGTTTACTAAAGGTTTGTGAAATGAAGTGCCAGTTCTGCCTTTCCTCTTTTGGAACCCTTGGGCCAGTTTTGCAAAGGACAATATGGAACAAGCAAAATGGAACACCAACCCCAAAGCCTCTGTTATGGCCTCATCTGTAGTGAAAATTAGAGTGTGCCTGAGTTTGCGTCATTTCTGAACTGGACGAATCTTTTAAATAGAAATTTCATTCCATTCCAAAGCTGGAAATCCCTGAGATCCTTGTAGACTGCAACACGATGCTATCAACTGTTTGCACAGGTGATAATCAAGAGCACTTGGAAAGCCTTTCTGCTTCCCTTTCTGCAGCCTCTGTCTTTAAATTAAATTTAGTGAGCTGGAGGGATGATTCAGAAATTAAGTGTTTACTGCTCTTTCATAGGACCCAGATTCAGTTTCCAGCTCCAAAGTAGGTGGCTCACAACCATCTGAAACTCCACCTTCAGGGAATCTGATGCTCTTTCTGTTTCTGGCCTCTGGGGATGCCCATACACTTGTGGACACACACACACACACACACACACACACACACATGCACATACATGCACATGTAATAATAAAAGTAAATTTTTAATTAAAAAATACAGTTCATTTAAATAAAAAAGAATAAAAATTAAAATTGTATATCCTCTGACTCATGACCCTCCAGTCCCTAACTCCATCACAACCTGCTTATATCCCTTCTGCTCTCTGATTCCTGAGTTCATTTTTAGATTCTGCATATACATGAAATTCTATGATATTATTTCTGTGTCCAGGCCATTTCACTTTCCATGACATCCTTCAGACCTATTCATGTTGATGAAAATCTCAGAATCTCCCCCTTTTAAAGACTGGATAGTATTTCATTGTGGGTGTATATGTGCGTGTGCTTATGCATTCCACTGTGTGTGTACGTGTGTGTGTGTGTGCTTGTATATTACATTGTGTGTGTATGAGTGTGTGTTTGTGCATTCCATTGTGTATATACATGTGTGTATATGCATATATATATATATATATATAATTTGCACTATATTTTCTTTATCTATTCATACATTGATGGATACTTAGGTTGGTTCCTGTCTTAGTTAGGGTTTTTATTGCTGTGAAGAGACACCATGCCCATGGCAACTCTTATAAAGTAAAGCATTTAATTGGGGTGGCTCACTTACAGTTTCAGAGGTTCAGTTCATTATTATCATGGCAGAGAGCATGGCACTGTGCAGGCAGACATGGTACTGGAGCTAAGAGCGCTACATCTTTTTTTTGCTGTTGTTTTGTTTTTTGTTTTTTTGAGACAGGGTTTCTCTGTGTAGTTTTGGTGCCTGTCCTGGATCTCGCTCTGTAGACCAGGCTGGCCTCGAACTCATAGAGATCCGCCTGGCTCTGCCTCCCGAGTGCTGGGATTAAAGGTGTGTGCCACTGCCGCCCGGTGAGTGCTACATCTTGCAGGGAACAGGAAATAGACTGAGACACTCAGCAGTATCCTAAGCATAGGAAACCTCAAAAGTCTTCCCCCACAATGACATATTTCTTCCAACAAGGCCATACCCACTTCAACAAAGCCACACCTCTTAATAGTGCCACTCCTTATGAGATCATGGGGGACAATTACATTCAAACTACCACATTCCCATAACCTGACTATTTTAAATACTATTACAGTGAACATGAGAGTACAGATAGCTAACTCTTCATCATGACAATTTAACTTCCTTTGACTAGAATGGCTTCCTACATGCTGGGAGGCCATGGCTTTGTGCCAGCTATCATGAAGATTATCTAGAGGTTATCTTTGGTTCATGACTTTATGCTGTGACTTTGTGCATAGAGTGATGAAAAGGCTGTTTTCCTTCATTAATATTTAGCTCAGAAGTCAGTAAGTATCAAGAGGAAGAGGATTCTTGACCCTAGGGTGCCTGATTGAGCAAGATAAATCTTTATTACATTCTGATGCTTCATTTATCTGTAGGTAATTTATTGGCTTCTTCAATTGGCCAAAACCATTTCTGAAGCAAAGCCAAGTGCTTGAAATTGTGTTTATTGTAGATGTAACCAACCTTCTTATTAAATAAGAAACACAGAACCAATGCAAAGAAGAAAGCTAAGAGGTCAGAGCTAAGAGCTAAAACCTTACCCTTCCTCCTGCAGTGGTCCTACCTCTCCGAACCAGAGCTACCCCTGTGTTAAAGTCTTTATATAGAGTTCCTGTTCTGCATTCTCATTGGTTGTAAACCCAACCACATGACTGAATCGTCACGGCCTGTCTGTATAGGCCTCCAGGTTTTCCATGATTGGTACTGAGATTAAAGGCATGTGTATCCAATAATGGCTGTATCCCTGAACACACAGAGACTTACCCAGCTCTGCCTACCAAGTGCTGAGATGACAAGCGTATGCCACCACTGCCCTGCTTTCCTATGGCTTGCTAATAGCTCTGACCCCCGGGCAACTTTATTTATTAACATACAAATAACATTTTAATACAAATAAAATATCACCATAGTTTATAGCTTAATGTTCAAGAGATGAGCCTTCTGTATCAAGATTGAAGATGTCATGAAAGTGCCTAACACATGATTATGCATCCTGTGACTCATCTTCTCTTAAACATATGGAAGTGGGTGTATAATGTGAAATCTGGGGGCTGAGAAGATGCCTAAGGTGAGGCAATATTCTCAGGAAGGCAAGAGTTCTCACAGATACCTTTGGTTTTAAATGTTTTGATTAGTTTGAAGTCAACTTTTCACTTTTACACATTTCTTAAAAGGGAGATTTTTTTTTTATTTTAGTATAATAAATTTCAATGTTTTTTCCCACTAATGGGGAAATGATTAATGACAAATAACACTGTCTAGTTACCACACGCAACTGTTACTCATACATGGCAAAATCAAGTGCACTTCTTGAGCCAGGAGCTAGGATAAAACAAGAATCAGGAAGACAGAGAATTCATCCTACAATGGTAGAAGGTATTTGTTAAGTAAGGTTCTCCATGGGTCTGGGGAGGTGTCTCAGCAGCCAAAAGGACTTGCTGCTCTTATAGAGGACATGAGTCTAGTTCTCAGCACCCAAGCTGAGCAGCTCAGCCACCTGTAACTCCAGCTCCAGGGTAAGATAGTGTTAGTTTTATGCAGCACTGTTTACCCTGTGAGGAAAAGTCACGAGGCACAACAAAACCCACTATAGAGTTTATTAGGAGAAGGGAGGAACTGGAAAGGGTGTGCTTAGGCTTATTTGAGAGATATGTGAGGAAGAGGGGGAAGGGTACATGGGATCCACCTTTTATGGACTCCCCCATGCATGTACATATGGGCCTACTTAGCTACGCCATGCATGCGCATAGATTACGTGATCACACTGCATGCAAATTATGTGACCACACAGTGCACGGACTACGTAGGAAATAAATGACTAAGTGTTTCACCAGCCATGCACAGTCATGGGAGCATGGCTACAATTCCTATCAGATATATTGTCCTCTTTTGGCCTCTGTGCATGCAGGAGAAGGAGAAAGGGAGAGAAATCAATGAATCAGTTGATCAACCAACCAACCAGTCAATCAGAATCTCTTTCATTCTGAGAAGAGGAAATAACTGAATCTATGTGCCCTTTGCCTAACTTGACCCCTTCTGTTACACAGACCTTTTTTGTACTCCTAAGCAACATCTCTAAAATCAATATGCTTACAATGTGCAAATGTTCAACATACAATTTCCTTTTAATCAAAGCAAAGAAGAAAAAGGAGGCAGATACATCCTCTTTCATTTGGTATTTTAAGGTTTCAAGTCCCACTAGATCAAAACCGGGCATTGAGTTCTAAATAACAGAACCAAACGAGATCTTTGAAATTTTTATATTTGTAGTGCCTTTGCTAAGTGAAGCCTACCAAAGCATAGGCTAAAGGCAAATGCATGGGTCAAACAGGAGTGCACTTAACCTCTTATGCCATTAATAGTAGCAAGCTGCTAAGTCAAACAACCAACCAGAATTCCACAGCTATCTAATTCATGTACATAGAAGCAATGTCTGAATTTGAACTATCGCATGGGACTCTGTTTTCACAAACACCGTGTGTAAAGCCAAGTCTGCTTTGCGCTGCTTCAGGCTGGGAAACAGGGCTGAGTCGTAGATGATCTCATCATTAAGTTTCTTTTTCCTCTCCTGGTTGATTTTAAGTCAGTTTCACTTTCCAGTTTCCTCTTCCCTTTCACAAACACAAGTCCTTAGAAACAGGAGAGCATCAGCTGGTGCTCACCACCACCCCCCATCGCCCCCTTATATAGTCCTCTGAGCTTCCACCTGTGGTGGACTGAGATTTCTGACTTGCTCAGCCCACACCCAGCTTTTCCCGGCAGCACAGAAGCAGGTCACCATCATGAGGTCAGTGAGATGTCTGGTTCTCTACTGTAAACGATAAACGAAGCTGCTCTCTGCATGGAAGTTTCTTAGGTTGCCTGGCTGCTTATAGATTCAACACACCCGAATTAGTATGGCTTTTGTTGAGGTTTTCCTTTGATTTTTATTTCTCTGTGGGCATGTGCAGGATCCTGCAGTTTCTAAAACTGCTTCCTGGATGGCACTAATTCTTGAGCTAAGAGAGAGGCTTTACAGGCACGATTAGATCCACTCAGGCTCAAAAGTTTGACTCAAAGCTGGTACTAATGGAATTGCTCTTACTAGACTTTCGACTCAAAGCTGGTACTAACGGAATTGCTCTTACTAGACTTTCCTCTTGTTTTATTCAGTGATCAGGTCACTGGGAGCTCGGTGTGTGTGTGTGTGTGTGTGTGTGTGTGTGTGTGTGTGTGTGTGTGTGTGTGTGTAGGGGTGGGGACGACAAAGGAAGCATTCCTTTCCCTGCAGGTATTATGAGAGCTGGGTTCAGTACTGCAAACTCAATTTAAGTTGCTGAAATGTTTGGTTACTTCAGGATTGAGGTAGAGAAATGATTCATACAGATGAGTGGAGGTTTTGGGTTTGTGGGGGTTTTTTTCTTTCATTTCTTATATGAAACCAAACTTCAATGTTTAAAGGTTTTTTTTTTGTTTTTTTTTTTTTGTTTTTTTTTTTAACTACTGTGAAATGCTGGTGGAAAGCAAAAGACAATTATCCCTCAAAAATATACACTCTGTCTAATTTCTAGTTATGGGAAGGAGACCAATGGTTGTCTGGAGTCGATAATGATACAGTATGGAGGTACACACAGGTATCTTTTCAGATGTCAGAAATAACTAGGAGTCTAGGTGGGTACATAGGCATAAACATATGTTGAGACTCAGAAAACTACACCCTCTAAGAAGTACATTTTATGGTAAGTAAAGAAAAGTCATAGTAAATGTGATTTTTCTTAAATGTAACTTCACCTGCTGGAGTTCTGCATTGGTAGAGCCTCAGAGGGAACTAAGAGGAAATGGTACCTTTCCCACCAAATACCTACCAGGGAAGGATTGTGGTATCAATGGCCCAGGGAAGGCAGATGCTATTAACTACTCTGAGGGAAAGAAAAAAGACAGTCATCCCTACCCTCAGCCCCAAGGGTTACAAATATTTAGAAAGGTCAGAGTTGGAATTACAGTTCCTACTACTCTGGGTTATTTCTTCCTCTATAACGGGCCTGTGAGAAGACTGGTGTGAGTTGTTAGTGTGGTTGACCAGAAGGCTAAGACCTGCCCAGAACCTTAGTGGCTAGCCCAAACAAGAGGCTTTGCTGTGTTTTGCATTTGGGTATGACTAGAGTCACCGATCTAAGCAGCTCTGAGGGGGAACCCTTTAGACTATGTTGGTCAGAGGTCTACATCATAGCATTCTGTCAGGACAGAGGCAGCTTGAGCTGCTCTTCCAGTAATGTTAAAAATCACAAAATAGTGTAAATAAAGGACCTGGAAAGGCACCTGGTACCTTCTGGGTAGACTTTGCAGAGTCTCATGAAAAGCTCTTGTTCTACCTAGTTGTGGTCTTTCAGTGTCTAGAGATTAAACGTGCAATTGTCCAAATTTCTCATAACCTGTCTCACCAATTTGTGTATTATGTCTATGTCTCTGTATTGGTTACTTTGCTTAGTATACTGTGACAAAATGCCTAATGACAGCAACTTTGGGGAGAAAGGTCCATGTTGGCTCACAGTTTGAGGGTAGGGTCTTGGCAGAGAAGTCATGGCGGCAACAGCATAAGCTGACCGCACTGTGT
This sequence comes from Peromyscus eremicus, assembly GCF_949786415.1. Classification (NCBI taxonomy): domain Eukaryota; kingdom Metazoa; phylum Chordata; class Mammalia; order Rodentia; family Cricetidae; genus Peromyscus; species Peromyscus eremicus. Next base: position 27,986,623 of record NC_081416.1, on the reverse strand, counting down.
TCAGGAAGCAGAGATACATGAATACTCGCACCCAGCTTGCTTTCTCCTTTTGTGTTTAGTCTTGGACCCTGGCCCATCAGGGTGGTGCCTACCACACTTAGGGTGAGCTTTTGCTGCCCAGTTAAATCTTTCCAGAAACACCTTCCTTGACATACCCAAAGGTGTGTTTCTATGGTAATTATAAATCACAACAGACTGACAATAAAAATTTAGCATCACAGCATCTTTCTCCTTTGTGATTAATCCAAGGAAGGACAGAAGCAGGTGAGAGCTGAAGGCAGGGAAGGCCTTGAAGATGCATTGGTCAAGCCTCTCTAAAAGCAATCTGGCCCATGAAATCTGAGACCTAAGAGGCAGTCCCTGGGGTTCTAGTTCCACTATAGTTTCTTATATTTAAAAAGGCTAAACCAGAATTTGTGGATTGCTGTTTTGTGGTTATCTTATCAGCATCCTGACTTTTCTTTTTTTTTTTTTTTTTTTTTTTTTTTTTTTGGTTTTTCCGAGACAGGGTTTCTCTGTGTAGCTTTGCGCCTTACCTGGAACTCACTTGGTAGCCCAGGCTGGCCTCGAACTCACAGAGATCCGCCTGGCTCTGCCTCCCGAGTGCTGGGATTAAAGGCGTGCGCCACCACCGCCCGGCAGCATCCTGACTTTTCATCACCTGTGTTCATTATTAATTCTGTAACCTAAAACTCCAATATGTGATTAGATCACTTAGAACTTGAATTTACTTTTGTATTTTACTTTATCTTTTGTTGTTGTTGTTTTTGTTTTCGGTTTTGGTTTTTTTTGAGAGAGGGTCTAACTTTTGTCACCCTGGCTGGCCTCAGATTCACAGAGGTCAGTCTACTTCTTCCTCCCGAGTGCTGGGACTGAAGATGTGTACTACTACACTTGGCTTTGACATTTGCTTTATCAAAATTGGGGAGCAAGTTATCAGGACCATCCCCTTAGTGAGCTGCTAGGTACCTTCTACCCTGTAAACTAGGAGCAGAGATAAGAAGTATGACAGTCTCTCAGACTGTACTATGCTTGTGCCCTGAATCATAATTGACTTTTGTATGATTAAAGTGCAAATTGCAGAGATTTCTAAACTACTGAATGAGTAGATCTGAGATAAGGCTAAGAGGAGAGGGCCAAGGGATGGGACTATTTGAAAAGGACCAACATTTTTCATATACACACTGAAATGGGAGCATTGCTGACTTGAAGATGCAGTATTCACCGAGTCTCCCATTCCTTAAATGTAAAAAAAACGTGCCTCTTGCATCAGATTTGTGAAACTGTGCTCAGGGACAACAGGAAGGGGAGGCAGGTGGGAAGAGCGGAAAGGGTGTGGACATAAACAAATCTTGAATGTCTAGTGGGTGTTTGAGAAACTAGCAATTGCAAAGTATAGCCAGAAAGGAAATACAGCCTAGAGCGCATGGCTCATACTGTAGTCTGAGTCCAACATCCATAAGAAGATAGTTAATTTTTCAGTCTCCTGGGGCTCAGTCAAGCTAACACGTAAAATTAACCATCACGGGATACACAAGATGTGTAGGTGCTCATCATGGTGACCATGTGCGTTTTTTCCACAGTGAGGTCACCAGGAACTCTCTGGAAAACATCCTTCCGCAGCTCAAGTGCCATTTCACCTGGAACTTATTCAGGGAAGGAAGTATCTCAACTCACATGGAAGACAGAGTGTGTAACCAGATTGAATTTCTAAACTCTGAGTACAAAGCGACAATGTACAACTTGTTGGCCTATGTAAAACACCTAGATGGTGAAAACGAGGCAGCCCTGGAGTGCTTAGCTCAAGCTGAAGACTTCCTGAAGCCAAAGCTGGATGAGCAAGCAGAAATTAGATGTCTGGTCACCTGGGGAAACTATGCTTGGGTCTACTATCACATGGGCCGGCTCTCAGAAGCTCAGGCTTATGTTGACAAGGTGAGACAGGTTTGCAAGAAGTTTGCAAATCCTTACAGCATGGAATGTCCGGAACTTGACTGTGAGGAAGGATGGACGCGCCTAAAGTGTGGAAGGAACGAAAGAGCTAAAACGTGTTTCGAAAAGGCTCTAGAAGAGAAGCCTAGTGATCCAGAGTGCTCGTCTGGGCTTGCAATTGCCACGTACCGTCTAGAAGAAAAGCCGGAGAAGCAGTACCCTGTCGATGCGCTGAAGCGGGCCATGGAGCTGAATTCTAAGAACCAGTATGTCAAAGTTCTCTTGGCCCTGAAACTGCAGAGGATAAGAGAAGCAGCTGAAGGGGAGCGATTGATTGAGGATGCCCTGAGAGAAGCTCCTGATCAAACAGATGTCTTGCAAAAAGCAGCCCAGTTTTACAAGAGAAAGGGTAACCAAGACAGAGCTAACGAATTCCTTGTAAGAGCACTGGGATCCACAGCACACAACAGTTCCCTCTACTGCTTAGTCATGTGCAGTTACAGGGAAAAACTGGAACAATTGCAGAACACAGGAAATGCTGAAAGCAGTGACAGCAGGGAGAAGATGGAAGAATTGAGAAGATTAACGATGGAGTACATGCACCGGGCTCTTGAGAGGAGGCGAAGTCCTCTGAACTCCTACTCAGATCTCATCGAATCCCCGGAAGTAGAACGATGCTATCAGTTGGTCTTCAGCAAGGAGAGCCCTCGTGCTGAGGAACAACAGCTCTACCAGCGTTATTGTGACCTCCAGGAGTATCACCGGAAGTCTGAAGACCTGGCTGCCCTGAAGGTTTTACTGCAGTTTCACAGAAACGAAAAATCCCTTAAGAAGGAAGAGCTAAAACAGCAAGCATAGGCCGCAGACGAAAGCCTGTAGCAGCAAAATGTGCCGGATTCTTGGCATCTCCGGGGAATAAATCAGAAGCTGGGTGGGGGGACACTCTTTAGGGGCACAGGCAGCCTTTTCTAGACAGCATCTGAGCCTGAGGACAACAGGAAGTGTGCCAGTGTGCAGGCGCTCAGCTCTGCACTGTGAGAGAAGTGAGCCGTGGAGTGGTACCGACCGGGTGTGGAGGTGCAGGAGCCCTCCCGTCAAGTGTTGCTGAGCAGGCCGCTCTTGCTGAATTGCTTTAACAAACACTTTAAAGAGCTGCTTTCTCTTCCCGATTCCCCGTCCATTCCAGCTCTATAATTTCCCAGTCAGCAGGTTTTATCACTAATCACCCAGGGAAACTGGACTCCAGGCTCACACACCACTTTTTGATCACTATTTTTGCTCTGTAATATATGCAAATTTAGTCTTATTTCTTCATTCCAGTTGAGTGCAGCAATCTAAGCCTGAAGGATTAGCTTTTGCCTAACCTTATTCTTTTATTCCACCACGTGTTTGTGTGTATTCCTGACAATGATTCTATGGTGAACATGTATGACAAACTGAAATGCATTTATAATAAATCTAAAAGTTTCAACTCAGAATGCAGATAATTGTGTGTGTGTGTGTGTGTGTGTGTGTGTGTGTGTGTGTGTGTATTACGGTATGGGACAGGGAACTAAGACAATACTATTAAATCTCGAAGTTTCTTCTGCTAGGACTGGGGGTGGCTTCTGAGGAGCAGATAGCAGTTATTAAAGAAAAAGAGAGGACAAGAAGTTGGGAGAGGAGCATGTTGGGGTGTACTAAGGATATTGACAGGGAGGTGGTGGGGATAGATATGATCAAAATATATTATATACATGTATGGAATTTTGAAGAGTTTTTAAAGATTTCTCTTCCACTAGGATGATGGAAAATTATGAACGCATAACATACTTTCCAAAGCACATCTATTTGAATCTCTCTCTCCGTGCTAAGCCAATCCAGCTGTTACCTATATCTAGGAACTGCTACTCTTCTTCTAGTCCACAGATCCAGCTGAGGTCTGTGCACAATTAGCAGCTGTTTCTTTGGCCATATTTTCGGGGGCCCAGAGAGACCCGAGCAAATGCCCTCTCATGAGTGTGTGAGGATACTGGTACTAGAGCAGCCTAAGGACAGAGTCCATCCGGGGTGGCAATGGCCCATTCAAACTTGTCAGCATCTGGCACTGAGAGCTTCATTTCACTCAGCCATCAGAAGAGTCTTCCAACTCTGCATGCTGTTCCTTTGCAGACTGTATTGTTGCTGTTGTTTTCAGACAGGGTTTCCCTGTGTAGCCCACGTTGGCCTGGAATTCACTGTGTAGCCCAAGCTTGTCTCAAATTCACAGTTCTCTGTCTTCACCCTCCCTGCTTCTTGGATTTCAGGTGTGGGGCCCCATGCACAGCTCTGGGGTCTCTTTTTAATTTATTTATGAGTATAATTCATAGCCACAGGTTATACATTTAAAAAGCAATAACATATAAATAAGATTAGTATTTGAATAAATTTCTTTCCCCTAAATGAGGAACCAAATTCCAGAAAAAAAAAATATTTGAATAAATTCTAAGATGATTTTCTAGTTAGTTTAGTAACTGGAAAACATGTTAGGAGGTATGCAAGTGGTGGGGATGCCATGATAATATACAATTCTCTCTCTCTGAATTTAGAATTGTGCAAACCCCCCACATCAAGCAGCCTTCTGATAGACTCAAAATACACTAATCAAAAACTTGATCCTTCTAGGTATTTTGAGACTTAGGAAATTCTATATTTAAGAAGCAATCAGCCAGGTGTGATAACACACTTCTGTAGCCCCTGGAAGATGGAAGCTTCTAGGATAGCCTAGACTGCATGGCATATCTTAGGCCAGCCTGAACAATACAGCAAGACCCTGTCTTAAAAAATATTACTTACAGAAAGATGACAATGAAATACATGAAGAGGATGACAATTAACAATACTGAAAATCATTGAAAGAGTAGATTTTGAGAGTTATTACTATAAAAAAGTAAGTACTCCAGGTGATTCATGTTAATGGATTGATACAGCCGTTCCATAACTTATATGTATAGCAAAATATCATGTTACAGCATAGATATCTACTTTTAATTGCAAAGTCAATAATTTCATATTTAAAACAAGAGGCTAATATAAGGGACAATAACATAATGAATAAATTTACTCAGTTGCCAAGGATTCCTTTGTCAAGTATTCCCATCTGCCATCATTTACTTAATAATTCTACTGAAATGCTATATAAAATGGCACATGTCACTCAGAAATACAACAGATCATCAGTCTGAGATATTATAAAGTGAGCGTAGGGAAATTAAAACTACCACAACATACGAGTTCCGTGGGATAATGCTTTTGTACACTGGTTTAATAAAATGCTGATTGGCCAGTAGCCAGACAGGAAGTATAGGCAGGGCAAGCAGACAAGGAGAATTCTGGGAAGAGGAAGGCTGAGTTAGAAGTTGCCAGCCAGACACAGAGGAAGCAAGATGACAAGGCAGAACTTAGAAAAGGTACCAAGCCTCATGGCTAAACATAAATAAGAATTATGGGCTAATTTAAGTGTAAGAGCTAGTCAGTAATAAGCCTGAGCGAATGGCCAAGTAGTTATAAAAATAATAAGCCTCTGTGTGATTATTTTATAAAGCGCTGTGGGACTGTGGGTGAGAGATTTGTCCTGACCACAGGCCAGGTAGGACACAGAAAAACTTCCAGTTACAAACAAGGCATAGGAGTGTATATGAAAAGGATTGTGCTGTCTCAATTGTTAACTAGTAACAGCTGTTACTAGCTCCTAAACTTTTCTCATTGAAGAATACTAGAAGCCACTTAAAAAGAAGCATGGTTTTAGAAGGTGAGATTGCACATCTGAGAGTATAGGGCTCAATGTACTGTCATCTATAGTTTCTTTCTTAGTATGACATTCCTGTAGCTGAAGAAGACACAGCAGTAATTGTCATGTCCCCACAATACATTTGGGCAGAGGGAAATAAAAGTATAATCTATCAGTTATCTACCAATATATAGCAAACTATCTCACATCTGTAGCATATAATAAGAGCCATTTTGTTTGCTTAGAACTGAACTAAAAAGATAGCAGAGTTCAGCTTGAGAGTTCTTTCACCAGTTTTTCTGGGAGTCTCTTTTTTGTAAGGTCTCTCTTGCTCTGTCTGTCTCCCTCCTTCCCTCCTTCCCTCATCACTCGTGTGTGTGTGTGTGTGTGTGTGTGTGTGTGTGTGTGTGTGTGTGTGTGTCTGTATGTCTGTGTGTGTGTGTCCACATGTGTATGTGGTGTGTGTGCTCAATCTGTATAATGTTACTTACATGTATATGTTTTCAGGGTTAACCATTGGTATTGGATAACTAATTGGTGTGCTCTTCCTGGGGAAGACTATTTCTCCCATCCCAATACTCCTTAGTTGCCTATAGTTTTTTGCATAGGGTTGAGACATCCTAAGCTTTCCCACTTCCACTTTAGCATGTCTACTGGTGTCCTCCTTATTCAGGTCATGTTTAGACTGCTATGTTCGGGAGACTCTATAGCCATAGTGCCTCTGACATTTATAGCAGACACAATCTCACACCAAACTTCCTGTTCCTTTGGCTTTTCAATGTTTTTCCCACCCTCTCTTCTGCAATGGCCCCTGAGCCTCAGGTTCAGGAGTTGTGATATAGAAGTATATGTTGGGACTTGGCTTCCTAACTCTGCATTTTGATTGATTGTGGTTTTCTATAATGGTCTCTGTCTGTGACGAAGAGAATTTTCTTGATGAGGTATAAATACTGCACTCATCTGTGGGTATAGGACAATGTTTTAGGGATTATGCTGGTTTAGTAAAGTGGCAGTTGTAGGCTCTCTTCTAAGATCCACGACTTTACCAGTCCTAGGCAGTTGGCTTGGTTTCCAGAACCAAGCATGATTTCCCTCTTGTTGAGCAAGTCTTCAGTCTAATTAGAGAACTATTGGTTACCATCAAGGTATATGTGTCACTATTACATTCTTAGGACTATCCTAGTACTGTTCTGATTGTTATTGTGGTTTGTAAGTATCATAGCTTGGTAGTACTATTGGTTGCTTCCCTCCTTTGGAAGCTTGCATGGCACCTTCTGATACTACGACAGCCCGTCCGCAGATAGGAGGCTTTAAGGGCAGATCTACCTGGGGTCTGCTGGGCCCTAAGTCCAAAGTGCATAGTGTCTTCAGCAATATAGATTTACCTTTCACCTTCAGGGGGCAACCAAGAGCAGCAGCAATAGCCCTATAGTGTTTTGGAAGTCTTTTAGACAACTCTGACCAGCAACTCAAAAGGGGGTTTCTCATGTCTGGTATTGGGATTTTTGTTAGTCTATGGCTCTTGCAGGGGGCTGCGGGGGAGGGGGGGGAAACGGGACATCAGCCCAAATGGGAAATTTTCATTTAAATTCTACAGGTTACATTGATTTACATGTACTATAGGCATTGTAGGCAGATAGTTAATAGCATGATTCTTTATGAGTTTTTTAGACATTCTCCTGATATTTTGCCCTCCTTCCCCCAGGTATTCTTTAAGATTCGATAGTATCTATATTCCCGAGGCCTCTTTGCTTTGTCCCTTTTAACCCTGTGTAGGTTGGTTCTGCTGTGTTCTGATTCCATACAAACATAGAATGTGGATTTCACAAACAAAATACACTCAAAATTCTGTGATATTCGCAGATTTTTATTGAATACTATAGGGTTAGAAAAATAGCAAGATAATATCACACAACTCTCAATAATCTAAGCAGTGTCATAAAATTACTTATGTCATTTTTAGTTTGCACATTGCAAAGAGGCCACCCCTTTACTCTGTCTTCCCAGAATACTTTGAAAGTCTTCTTAGCTGTAATTAAATGTCAGTGTATTTGGAACACATACATCCAACACAATTGTCTGAGGTCAGAAACTTGATATAAAAAGTTGCATTGATTATAAAGTTGAGCTCATTGACCAGCAGGCTATGGCTATAGTAGGGCCTGTGGGGATGGAACTATGGACTGGAATACTGTAGGGGAATCCTGAATGCCTCTCCTTTTTAGTGCTCATCCTTGCTCATTTAATTTGCTCTCACATATTGCTGAAGGTCAGAGACTCCTGAAGCATGAAAAAATAAGTCTTCTTTGGTGAAGTGTCCTTTGATCAGGGTCCTAGAAGACGGAGGGAGTGGGTCATGCACTCCAAAGGCACTCATAAGGAAAATGGTTCTTGTGGGTTCTGCACCTCACAGGTGTCCAGAAGAGCAGGAAGCAACCATGGTCAATGAACACAGCAAAGCATGAAAGGAGAATGAATGCTCCTGTCACAGACACACATATTCAAGAAACAAAAAACAACAACAAAAAACCCCTACCAAACAAACAAACAAACTACAAAACAAAAAAACAGGGCTATAGAAAGCCGGAAAACAGAGGGAGTCATCTTCAACTTGCTTCATCAGGTTCCACATAATTAAAGTAACAACTCCAAAAGAAGAGTAGAATAATGAGCCATGGGAATGCTTTATATGCCACTTGGTGAGCTGTGCTTCAAAACTCGGGGTTCAATGCTTCAGTGAGTCTCAGGGCCCTCTCATAGCATCGCAGAGCCTCACTCATGTCCCCTCTCAGTCTGTAGACAAACCCAAGGAGGCTGATGCTTTCCACAACACGAACATTCTGGCGAATGCGTCTTTCAGCCAGCTTCTGCAAAGCCTCCAGAAGCTTGTCTCTGACATAGGAAGAAGTTACTCCTATTTTCAGGCCCTTTATATAATGGGTGATCGCTTTGTCTTCTGACCTCCTATGAAATTGTTGGAAACGGCCATAGCGGAGATGAATGTCTTGCTGTACAGCAGCATCAAGGTTCCTCATGCTCAACACTTTCTGAAAATTGTCTTCAGCTTCTCCAAATTGGCCAGTTTCTATGTACATTTCAGCCAGATTCACGTAGGCTATCTCAAATGTGGGTTTCAGTTCTAAAGTCTTTTGAAAATGCAACATAGCCAAACGGGTGGATTGGTCTGCTCTTTCTCTGTCCTGACCTCTAGGTTGCATGTGTGTAGCTTCCTTTATTTTGAACAGTTGTCTCTTGTAGCAAAGTCCAATCTGATGATGCAAGAAGGCAGAGGAAGGTTTTGCCTGCAAGGCTATAGCAAGGAAGTGGAGCGCTTTCTCCAGAAAACCTTCCTTTCGGTAAAATTTGGCCATATATCCGAAGACATAGGTCTGGGAGGAGATGTTAGCCTGAGCTTCTTCAATGTACGTTCTTGCTTCAGCATGTTTTCCCAAGTCCTGAAGCTTTAGGGCAAGGAGAACCTTAATGTATGGATCATCTGGATTTAACCTGACAGCCTTCCTTAGGGGTTCCAGAGAAAAAACATTGTCACTGAAATCCTGGCGATAGGCTACAATAGCATAGCCAATGTTGTATTCAGGGTTTTCAGGCTCCACTTCCAGAGCCTTTGCAAAGCAGGCCATGGCTCGTTTATAATTCTGTCTTCCACACTTCAGCAAGGCCCAGCCTTGCTCACAGTCTATCTCAGGACACTCCATACTATAGCGGAAGGGACTGCCCAATTCCTTGCAAGTGTTCTCTACCTTGTCCAGGTAGGTCTGGGCTTCTGCCAAGCTGCTCATGTGGTAATGCACCCAGGCACAGTTGCCCCAGGTCACCAGGCTTCTCTTGTCCAACTGCTCTCCCTGGATCAAAGATTCTGCTGCTTTCAAGCTGTGCAGGGCTTCCTTATGCTGGCCTTTCAGGTGTCTCACATAGGCCAGGAGGTTGAGCATCCCCATGCTGTGGTTGGTGTCAGGGATCTCAGTATCAAAGATTCTCTTTTCCAAGTCAGGCATGTCCACATCTTCTACAACCAGCTCCCAGGTAAAGTGACATCTCAGCTGAACCAGGCTATCTCGTATGAGATTTCTATGAGATTCTTCACTGTAAAAACAGACCCCAGTTACTGACACCTTTTACACACTCTATGTACTGGAAATCAAACCAGTATTTTAAGTCACTAAACACCCACCTTCCCAATATCCCTGCTGCCAGTATTTATTCCTTCCCTGTATTTATCTCTCTTACATAACAATTTGAAAAATTCAGCTCACTTAATGATTCTAGTGCTTGGTTACAAAAGATCTACAATTCAATCAAAATAATAATTTCTTTAATATCAGTAGAATTTAACTCCTGTGTTGGTTAGTTTTATGCCATCTTGACACAAAAACTAGAGTCATTAAGAAAGGGGGGTCCTCCACTGAGAAAATGCTTCTGTTAAGACTGGCCAAGTAGGCAAGCCTGTGAGGCACTTTATTAGTTGGTGATTGATGTGGGAGGGACCAGCCTATTATGGGTAGTGCCATCCCTGGGCATACAGTCCCGAGTTATATATAAGCAATCAGACTGAGCAAGCCATGAAGGGCAAGCCTGTAAGCAGCACTCCTCCATGCTTCAGTTCCTGCCTCCAAGTTCCTACCTTGATTTCTCCCTCTGACTTACCCTCATGATGGACTACAACTGTAAAATGAAATAAACTCTTTCCCCACTACCAAGTTGGCTTTTTCTTTGCCATAGTCTTTATCACAGCAATAGAAACCCTAACTAAGACACCTATGATACCTAAGGATTAGAGACTATCAAGAAAGAGTGATCTGAAAGATTGTAAGAGCCAGAGGACCAGGAGGCCCGCTGTGAGAGGGGATCTTCTAGTTTTAACAAGGATGCTATGCCCATGCAATCTTGCACAAACAATATGCTTGCATAAACATGACTTGCATAATGATTGCATCCGTTGACATGACTACAGAAATGGGGAAAAAACATTCACAAGGCCCCAGTTCTAGATGAAGAAATACAGGTAGTCAATGGCTGCTGAGGGAAAAAGAAACAGTTTTCTCCAGAAACAAGCCTCTTAATAGGTTATCCAATCCAAAGTGGTCACCAACGCTAAATGGATTCAGTTGTGTGTGTGTGTGTGTGTGTGTGTGTGTGTGTGTGTGTATGTGTGTGTATGTGTGTGTGTGTGAGAGAGAGAGACAGAGACAGAGAGAGACAGAGAGACAGAGACAGAGAATATGTGTTTATTGAATTCACCCTACACAAGAGAATTATATTCACACCAGTTGCCGTAAATTGCCAAATAAAAAGCCATGTGGCAGGAGGGAGACACTGCCCTTCATGCTGTTGGTCAGAGGTGTTTTAGAGGCCCCCAAGATAATACAGGATATTGCCATCATTCTTGATTGTCCACCTTTACTTGATGACAGGACCCTATTGCTGAAGACACCCCACACATCAGTCACAAGACATGGGGAAATCAAGTCAGTACTGACCCGTAGGTTTCTCCCCTGCTGACTAGTTCTCACACTACTGGAAGGTACTGTGCAGGTTACTGGGTGTGAAGGAGTTATCAATAGTCTTACCCAGTTGTGAGGCCTGTGAACTGCAATGCAATAATGACCAATGTGGCAAGATATGGCCATCGATACCATAGTGGCATGAATGCTATGGAACAAATAACCACTCTCTGACTGGAACTGAGGTCTAGGTCAAGAGAGGAAACACATGTCTGGTACTGCAAGTCTGCCCAAGAATCCATGGTTGGGGAACTTACAGTTCCCAGGGGTGGCCCTACTACAAGTATTTTGCCAAATGGACATAACATCAAACTGCCCTCTGAGAATTTATTTTATTTTATGCATGTTAGTTTTGCCTGCATGTATCTATGTGTACCACATGCTTGCCTGGTGTTGTGAAGAAGGGGTCAAATTCTTTGGAACTGGAATTACAGACAGTTCTTAGCTGCCATATGGCTGCTCCAACTGCCCTCTGAATTCATATCTCTCTGCCCATAGATTTGTGCAACTCTCAGACCTCATCAGAGTAGTTCCTTTGTGCAGTGGACAGTTACTGACACAGAAATTCACAACTGGTCAAAGTGCAAAGAATGAGTATCAGTGGAATGTTCAGTCATGACTGTGAGATCTATATCACGACCCTCCCCAAAGACTCAGGGGGTATCTCAGAATAGGGGGTAAAAAGATATGAGCCAACGGTTGGGAAGGATTGGAGCAAAGCAGTGTCTGAATATGGCAGGACCACTGCTCTCAAGAACTCAGCTCCAATTGCCCAAACAAGATCTCCACCACATCAAGGCAGTCAACAGTCGAACCTGGAGTGGGAGTGAGGTTCATGAGCTCTCACTCTTGAAGACCTGAGAGAAGTCAACGGCTTCTGGAGAGCAGTCAATATTTTTACTTCTTTAAGGGTGTGGCTCCTGATAAGCTGACCATGCTCCAGTGGGCGGCCCCATACCCAGAAGTATATGGACAGCACAAATTAGAGTTCATGGGTTATTGAATTAAAAAAAAAAATAGGACACAGAGCTGAAGGATAAGGAAGTGTGGGAGGGATCTGGGAGGAGACAGAAGAGTTGGGTGAATTTGATCAACAAGTAATTAATAAAATTATAATTTAACTAATATAATTTTAGTTTAACACTATAGACACTCACCCTTTCTGCTTCCTTCAAACTTCATGGTTTAAGCACTGACTCTTTTAGGAAAAAGAAGTTGGGAAGGGGACTCACAGAAGTGGTCTCTTAGTCCTTTCTGTATTTATTTCCAACATGTAAGTTCACTTTTATGTCCCACCTCCCAAGAAGGCTTCTGAGTTAACTCTGAGAACCAGAAATGGTTTCAGTGGATGACTTTCCTAAATGCCTAAGCTGGAGTGGAGAAAGTAGTGGGGCCTCCTCCCTCTTGCATCTGTACGAATAGACCCAACCCCAGAGTAACGTTAACATGGTATAAGGTCAAATGTAGCCCTCGCTTTTATAATCCATTTGATGCTGAAGTCAGGTGATTCTGTAGCTAAGTGAAGGATGGGTAATCAAAGACTCAACAACTATAGTAATTATTTCCCACCACCCAGGGGGAAGCACAATAATTAGGCATCTGTGTGACCTAGAGTTTCTGTTCTAGTATTTTTTTCTTCCTATGATGTTCTCTCTTTAATTATTATTTCTTTGACAGTTGAAAAAGTTGCTCCTACATCCTAAAGCAGATATCATTAGGGAAAGCTTTTGACATAAATGTCTCACTTCTGCTCACCACAGCCCATGATGATGAGAGAAGACACTAACTACCCAGGGAAGACATCTACATAGACGTCTGTTACTCTAGAGCTGCTACAATGTTTGTGGCTGAATCTTCCATGCTCTCTAAATATGTGGCCCAATCTCAGGCACTTGAGCTCTGACCCAGTTAGTACATTAATGAGAAACAGAGACTCCCTTCAAGTGATCTTATCATGGCAGTTTGTAACATGAAAGCTTAGCAGGTTTTTGCCCTACTCCAGACTGTGGAACTTGAAGAGCACCATGTGAAGAACCTCTTGGGCTCCTCTGTCTCCTGCTAGAAGGAAATTGCTTTCCTTTCTTACTTTGGTGCTTATCACTGTGGTACCTCTTGCTTTTCTCTTGCCTTTGGCCCCGGGATGACTATGGAGCAGAATGTCATCACAGGGGTCCATACTCTATAGAACAGGAATGCTAAGGAGCCAAGTCCTCTGTTAGCTGGGAGCACACTGTGAGGACTATACCTACCGCTTTGCATGTGGTGGCTGGGGCTTGGCACAACCGTCAGCCTGGCTTCTTTCCCTCAGCTGTTTTGATCAGTGGAAAATGCATGAACAGAGAGCTCGCTCTGCCTCTGGCCCTGCACCATTGGGACCCGGGGGGGCAGGCGGTATTTTTATGTGGCCAATATATAGTCTTAGACTAAAACTAGTTCCTTTTCTTTGCAGTCACTAATGTTATTTCTTCTAAAACCAGGTACAGACATTTACTGGAGGAGGAATCCTGGTGAGGGGCCCATTTTACTGTTAGTTCTTTCTCCCACCAACTACAACATCAGATAGGTTCAGAAAACTAGCCAGATTGGTTTTGAGTGAAACTATGTCCTGTGGTTTACTCATTCTAACCAAACCAGGAAATAAAGGGGTGGGTATTTCCTAGACTTGGAGCATCCCAAGCCAAAGATACTGAATTTTCAGGCCATAGAGCCTATCAGTTGTAGCACTGAACGTCACAGACATCCAGATTGCCAAGCCTACTCCAGAGTTTCTGAGTGACCAGTTCTGGGGTGGAATCTGGGAATTTGTGTTTCCAGTAAGTATCCAGCTGATACTGATACTGGTAGCCACATAAACTTAATCTGAGCATAGCCAATGTAGTGAAACATAAATTTCAGAGTAATGAGATTTTCATAGTTTTATTGTAATCATGAAACCCTGACCTAGGGGACTAGAGAGATGGTTCAGTAATTAGTAACACTTATTGTTCTTTCTAAGGACCTAGTTCAGTTCCCAGCACCTACATCAGGTGGCTCACAACTGCCTGTAACTCAGTTCCAGGGCTCTGATGCCCTCTGCAGGCCTCCATGGGCACCTGCAGGCATATGATACACATAAACTCATGCAGGCAAACACACATACATTAAAATAAATAAATATATATTTTAAAAACCTCTGACTGGGCTATCAATAAAAACAACAACAACAAAATGTCCACCTTTAAAATTAGCTTTTTCTTTCCACCAGGATTCAATCAAATTATCTAGCCAAAACCTGCTTCCTCTCCTTTCCTCTCTGCTCCACTCTCATATGTCCACTTACCTGTCTTTGCTCAGGCTCAGACCTCTGTCCTTTCATGGGCAGGCTGTAAGTACCCCCTTGGGAAATTGTCACTGTGGTAGAAAGTCCTACCAAGCGGTATCTCCTTTGGAATAAAAAAGGCTTTCTTATTTATTCCTGGAATAGTGATGCTACCTTTACCAAGCAGGCTGCTACAGGAGGGAAACTCAACTCTACAGTTATTCTTGCCTCACCTTTCTGGACCACTTCTTCTCTCCATTCTTATCTCCCACACATGGGAAAGCTGACCCGACAGACTTCTTTATCTAGATCTCTTGGATGTTTTCACTGTCTTTTGGTTTCAGTCACTTGGTTGCCCCACTCGGAAACTATGGTGCCGGGAAAGGAGAAGCTCTTTTGTGAGCTTCCAGCAAGCTGGCCTTTAAATTGATGGCAGCTGAGTTCTCCGCCAAGGCTCCGAGAAAGCTGCTCCTGAGCACTACAGCTAAAGGACCATTCCAGATCTACTGAATCTCCCTCCCACTGCCCCCAAAGACCTATGGTTACCATGCTAACACTGTTGTTAGCCTCCTACCCAAAACTTTCCCCAATGGCCAGACTGAGACCTATCAGCATCAGAACCCTGAGCAGGATGGCTCCATCAGGAGGAAGCATACCTGGGAACCAGTCATTTAAGGCTCGAAGTTTTACAATGTTGACATCTACAGAAATAAGGTGAGCGAAGCAGAGAAAGCCTTTACCTCATTTTGCTGGGAGACAGCTCCTTAGTACTTCTATTCAGGCCAAGAGGCTCTTCCAACTTCAGTGAGGTTCTAGGGATTCTCAGATAAGCAAGGTATTTATACACATGAGGATTACTAGGCAGTTTTCTACACCCCTCGTGGCCTAAGTGAAACTGGCCAGGTTCCAGCTCAGTGAAAACGAAACTTAAGGAGGGTTGTCTCTGCTTTGATAAGAAAGACATGCTTGATTTAGGAAGCTAACAAGATTTTTGTAAGAAGCCACGTTCATGTTGGGCTCCATGTAGACTTTGTGTCAGGACATAACTGATGTTTTACACCCAGTGTTGGAGCAAAAAGAGCAGAGGTAAGGATGAATATTTTTATGGAACATGCCAGACTGTTTGCTACTACCACATACACTCAAAGAGGCATTTCAGAGTCCATGGTTTATGAATGCTGGAATGCTGGAGATTACAGATGGTTGATTTTTTTCTGTGTGTGTGTGTGTGTGTGTATTTAAGATATTGGTCTGAAAACAACAAAGCCCATGTCATTTATACCCTCCTGTGGAATTCCTACCCCTGTCCTCTTAGACTACAGACATGACCTTATCAGGGGTCCAAACAACCTTATTTGAATTGGTCAGTAAAACATGCGCTTAGTAAGCAGTAAGGTGTATAGTAACCAGACTGTGATGGGCAGCTGGAGTCCAGAGTATCCAGGGAAGGTGGATGTTAGCAACTAATTCTAAATCCACACAGTTCTTTTGAGTTATCCTCATGTTTTTTAAACTGTTCCACTGGGTCCTGTGAGAGCCAAAGTTACATTTTGAGTTTTAATTACTATGCCTTAGAGATCCATGAAACAAAAGTGTCTGTGATCTGCAAGTCCCTTGCCCAAGGGCAGATAGTTCCTGAAATGTGGAGACTATTTTTTATGGGAGATATCAAGGCACATGTTTTCACTCCCCTAAAAAAGTTTGCTTGACCCATCTGCACCAGATGTGCTTGATGACATGTGGGTGGGAGGTTCACATGCTAGAAATATGTCAGAATGTACGCTTGCCCCTAATTGGATGTTGCTGGGGGTATGCCAGGATATATGCTTGCTTCTTATTGGACCTGATGGGAAATGCAATGAATTTCTGATGGGAAATGTAATGAGTTATGGGTTTTCCTTCTTAAGCCGCTGCAAACTGTGACTTGGGGCCATTTCCTGGGAACCTGGGTCTGGACCAGGCTAGAACCCATCCACCTGATCAGTATTTAATTAAAGCTTAGTTCAAATTTGGCTTTAAACTGTGGTAGTGGTCTTATTCTCGATCAGTGGGATTAACAGTCCTCTGCTATGGAGTCACAAACCCCCCCCCCCCCCCCCGCCCCCAAACACACACACAGAGAGTGTCCATCAAACACAACTTGTTTAATCAAAATTTTCTGAGACCAAGGCTGGTGTAATTATCCATCCAACTAGTAGAGGAAGAGGAAATGTTGAAAAGCTGTGGTTCTGAAGCTCTCTTGTGCGGTGTTCCTGAGCCGTCTGGTTAATTTCCGTATCTTGCTTTAGTAGGCAACAGCACAGTCAGATAAGCAAAGGGGCAAGGACCAAGAGCAGTTTACAGCTGTGTATTTCAAGATAAGGTTATTGACTTCCATGTGGTCTACAGTAAACTGCTGTGCACCAATGTGCAGATGCTTCATTGGCCTGGACCTTTAGCTAGACTGTGTTCTCCAGGCTCTCTAGTAGTAAGGTATGGTCATGAACCCGAGTTTGGATCAGTTGGAGACATCTTTTCCTAAGGAATTCCTCTTCTCTCCCCAGCTGACACATTTTCCTGTATGCACACCTGACTGAGCAGAGGCAAAGGACCACCTGGGGACACTGGACCCAGGGTCATTACTGAACTTTGCTGCTAATTTAATATGTCATTTTGGCTTCTTTGGTTGACATTTCTAAGCCAGATTTACTCTCCTGTTAATCCGAATAGTAATAGGACTTTCCTTATGAGGTTATGGTGAGATCCAGAGGGATTCAGTGCCAGCTGATTAAGAACGTTCAGTAACTGTGAGAATTGTTTTCACCGTAGGACCAGTCTCCCCACCAGTTCAATCTGTGCTGAGCATCAGGTAGAAGCCTTCCTCACTGCAATTGTAGCCCCCCCCCCCCCCCCCCCCCCCCCGCCTCATCAGACATTGAGAAGAGTGCCTCAGGTGACATCCCTGCAGATGCTAAACTTCGATTCTGAGCTTGAAGCTGAGGCAGTGTAGACATTTCCACTTTCTGGCTCGTTTAAAAGTCCTAGACACAAGCGACCCTGCATAAGCCCCAGGTTTCAAACAGCCAACTCATGCAATGAGCACAGGACCTGGTCCCACTGCCTGGATGCCTCCCAAACAGATCAAGCCAATCGACTGTCTCACCCATTCAGAGGGCCTGATCCAGTTGGGGGCCCCTCAGCCATTGGTTCATAGTTCATGTGTTTCCATTCGTTTGGCTATTTGTCCCTGTGCTTTATCCAACCTTGGTGTCAACAATTCTCGCTCATATAAACCCTCCTCATTCTCGCTAATTGGACTCCCAGAGATCCACCCAAGGCCTAGCCATGGATCTCTGTATCCAGATCCCTCAGTAGTTGGATGGGGTTTCTAGCACGACAATTAGGGTGTTTGGCCATCCCATCACCAGAGTAGGTCAGTTTGGGCTGTATCTCGACCATACCCAGTGGGGGTATCTTTGTGGATTTCTGTGGGCCTCTCTAGCACTTTGCTTCTTCCTATTCTCATGTGGTCTTCATTTACCATGGTCTCCTATTCCATGTTCTCCCTCTCTGTTGTTGATCCAGCTGGGATCTCCCGCTCCCGCAAGCTCTCTTTCGCTCGACCCTTGCCCTTCATTACCCCCACTCATGTCCAGGCTGTTCATGTAGATCTCTTCCATTTCTCCATCATTGGGTGATCCCCGTGTCTTTCTTGGGGTCCTGTTTTCCAGGTAGCCTCCCTGGTGATGTGAGTAGCAGTCCAGTCATCCTTGTTCCACATCTAGTATCCTCCTATGAGTGAGTACATACCATGTTTGTCTTTCTTAGTCTGGGTTACCTCACTTAGGATGATTTTTTCTAGATCCATCCATTTGTCTGCAAACCTCATGATGTCATTGTTTTTCTCTGCTGAGTAGTATTCCATTGTGTATATGTACCACATTTTGTTTATCCATTCTTCAGTTGAAGGGCATCTAGATGGTTTCCATGTTCTGGCTATTACAAACAATGCTCGCAGCCACCTTTTTAACATGTCTCCATCTGGATAGGCCAGATCTACCTCAGATAAATGTCAACTCCAAAAAATAAAATAATAATGATTCTTTTCTCTCTAAGCTTTTTCTATGTCACCAGTATCTTGTCAGACAAAAGGTTCCCAGCCACACCACGAAGGATGGACAGCTGCAGAAAAAGGGATATCAGAATTTCATTTTAGGACTCCCACCATCAATCTAGGACTTCAGAAGCTACCCTTCCCATTTCCCCAAGAGCCAACCGACGCCCACCATTCAGCTGGAAGCAGTCTTTGAGAGAAACGACACCCCATACCCACTCATCTGCCATTTTTTTTCTTTAAAAAAAAAAAAAAAAACAAGAGTCCGGATGATACGAATTCACAACACACCCCCATGGTTGGGCATAGTTGCGCATGCCCGGCGGACCTAGTCATTTCCATTTAGCCATTTCTGGGTCAAAATGTCTTGCGTGACCAGGACCCTATGGCTTTGTGTGGTTGTGTAAAGCGCACAGCGCAACCATGTGATACATGCATGCATGGAATAGCCACATGGGCCTGTGTGCGCAGGCATGGCCCAGCCTTCATAAGCCTGCGCCATGATTCCCGGCTCCATCTTTACTCATGTATCTTTACACAGGCCTGTGCACCTCTGTCTTTTTACCTTATCTTAATAAAACTCATGTTACTGGATTCTGTTGTTTTGTGACGTTTCCTCGCAGGGTAAGAGCGCTGCAAATAACCAACACATGGTTGAAACTACAGCAAGTTGAGGTGTGCCCTCCATAGCTGTATAGCTGTGCAAGGAACAAGCATGGGTGACACAATACACACACACACACACACACCCCTCTGCTGTGCCACAGCCAAATCTGGACAATTTTAAGTTACATTTTCAGGGCCCTACCCATTCTCAAAACACAAGATAAGTCACATAGCTTCTCTTAGGATAGTAATATCACATTGACCCATGCACGCAGCTCTAAGTTTGTGAGGGGTCTCAGACATTAAACCATTGGCTGAAGCCTGTGTGGTCAGGGGACATGAAGAAAGGGAATCACTACAAGACTATGTCTTGATGTAAACAGCCTGGCCTTGTTTAGCAGTTAACAACACTGGGGATTAATCTTTGTATATTTTCTGTAGGGGTAGATTAATCTGTTTTGGACTTGTTCTAAGGTCTTCACAAAATGAGTTAAAGGCTGTCATGGATACAGAACACTGCTACTTTCCTGTGTCAGTAAGGAAGAATACTCTGGTAATATCTCTGTTCATCAGAAGTATACAGCTTAAACAGAAACACACAGCTAAATGTGTGCCCAGAGATGTAAAATACACTACCAAAAGGCTGTAGAAAGCACCCTACAGCTGTTATTATTAGAGGGGGCTCCCCATCAGGGAGTTAAACGTCCGGTGGGTCGACTTGTCAAACACTAGTTGTCACCTGTCATATACTGCCATGTCCCTCAGCAAATGTGTCATGACATATTGTGAAGGTCACAGTATAACCCTCTGGATTTTATTCTCTCCTCCACCAAAGATTCTGGTGACTGATCCCAGAAGGCAGGCTTTATAAAAAGCATTTAAACTCTGTGACACAAACTTAGCCACCTCACAGACACATACCTCCGGGTTCTTCATAATTAAACTTCATTGGGAAAGTAGCCAAGGAGCCTCCAACTCCTGTTGGTGTCAGCTGATTGAGGTTTAGGGATAAAACTCTCTGGTCAAGGAAACTTTCATGAGAGTTTATCATTATATCAAGGAGATGGAGTTAGAAATTTGAGTCCTTTTAAATGATTTTTATATTTGGAGGAATGAAGAAAGAGCTATATTTGGGGACACAGCAACGAATGGCCAGGCTAAGCAACCATTCAATAGGGCTGTGAAAGTAGGTTACCAAGGAACCAAGACAATAGACCAAGGGACTTGACCTCGGCCTGGACCAATCTGAGACCCAATTTCTGCAGTTTCCTACACTGGTCTTACCTTTAGGATAGGATAGCATCAAGGCTGTGAATACAGCATACTCTAGAGATTCTATGCTTGGCTCTTGCTTATGTGGCTGTGACTGCTAGCAAGAGGCCTTTACAAACAGACACCTCAAGGAGAAGGTAACAGAAAGCAAGACTCCATGACTGTAGGCTCTGGGAAATGGGCCTAGCTAATGAAGGCTTAACTCCTAAAGCCTCAGGGAGACTGAGAAGCTCTGCAGAGGGAAGGGGACTTGAATAATCACACCTGCAGTAGTTCCTAAGGACAGCCACACACCAAACCAGCTGGGATGTACCCCTTCCAGACTGCACAAGAACTCACATGCAGATGGACTCCTCCATCCCCAAACTTCCTCTTTGCAATGCCATCAAATCCATGAGTGTGGTCTCAGTTCCAAGCAGACAGGGCAGAACTGCAGTTCTTTTGACTGAGGAACAATGGTGCTTGTGGAGATGCCAGGCTGGGTCTATATGTCCACATCACCTCCATCAACCCCTGCCTAACATCATGTCCTGGTGCCAGGGATCTCTCTCTGGACAGCTGGATGGAACTGACATGTCAGTCTGTTCCAGAGCCTTCTCTCCATTGGTTCAGAGGAGAGAGCAGAAGGCCAATCCCTGTTTGCTCTTAGTTTCCCCGAGGAGAAACCTGCAGGCTCTAGTTTCACTTTCCAGTTTCAGTTTCCCGGAGGAGAAACCAGCAGGCTTTAGTTTCACTTTCTGTTTCAGGTTCCTACTGTGACTATAAAAGCACAAACACACACATCACAGCTCACAGAGCTGTCTCCCAGCCATTCTGAGAGTCCAGTTGGTGTGCAAGTCCACAGACAGCAGAGAGTCAAGGCAGGATTCTGAGGAGCCTGTCCTGGTGAGAACCCAGAGAACTGCCGCCACCTTCACAGCAACCATGGGGTAAGGATTTCCCTGCTCTGCAGTTTGAGTGAACCCAGGACACAGACATTTGCTTGTGGCCAGGTCTGACTGAGTCTGCTTCTGTTCCTTTGTTCTGTCTTCTGCCTTCCTTTTCTACACTGAAAAGGGAAGAAGGATGCTAATTGTCCTGAGTGTCCAGGGACTTTGTGTAATGGGAGTGCTGTTGGCATGGGGCTGGATGGGTGACAGCAAGCTGGCTTTAGTTTTTAAGGCTGTCTCACATATGTAGTTGGAAATACCTGGGAGGATGTTAGCATGCTGATCTCACAGAGACAGTTACCAAGGAGAACTTCTGGAGTGGACAAGGTAACCACTTTACACACCACTCAAACTCTAAAAGAAAGCGACTGCTCAGAGTGTTCTCCTTCCCATCCCCTGACACCCCCTCCCTCATTGTCCTTGGGATGTACCCAGCAGACCCCCAAAGGACCTCTTGAGATGAAGTTCAAAGTTTCTGGGCCAGGTGGTTTGTTACCCATCCCCAGCTGGCTTAACCAATGGACAGTACACTTTTATTTCAAACACCCATGATTAAGAAACAAAAATACAGACTTGCATGTCCTTCTGACAAGTGGTATTTAAGTTTCCCGCCCTCCCGCAATAAACTCAATATACATGGTCACATATTTATTTGCAACTATGTTACTTATAACATATATACTCAAAGCAGATGATATATATATATATATATATATATATATATATATATATTCAAGAAATACTAGACACCCAGTGAAGTCTTATTTATGTAAATGGCCCCGGTTTTTTATATTTGAAATTGCTGTTCATATTGAAAGTGCCAGTCAGTGGAGGTGTTTGCGCTGACTCTTTTCTACAGTGAACATCTCTTGACTTGGGGGATTATTCTTCTGTCTTATACATAGGACCATCTATCGTACATGAATATGGAGGAGGCTGAGAGCTGTTGGGGAATGATGAAATAGAATACAGAGTTTACACTGGTAGAAAAATATGGAGCCAGAGTAAGTAAAGGTAGAAGGCTGCAGGACCTGTCAGGTGACAGTCATGGTCATAGGGTCAGTGACCAAGCTCTGCCTGGGTCTATAGTTCCTATCATTCTAGCAGGTGCCTAGGGCTATGGTTTGCAAATGATTGCCTACAGTGTGAGAAAGGCTGAAGACTTCTGACTGCACTGGGCATCCTGAGCATCGACAGTGCTTTGGGGTCCTGGCTGCTCTCTCTCCAGGTTGCCCACACAAATGGCTGTTGCCTCTGTGCTGCTCAGCTTTCCTGCTTCAAGGACTTATGCACAAGTTCATGTGCCTCCCCCTCAGGGCACAGGTCCTCAGCAGGATCCTTGTGAGCCTCCCAACTATGCAGATCTTCCTGGACAGCTGGTGTTCAGATTTTAGGTGATTTTAGCTGCCCTGCCTTTATTTCCCATAAGGTGTTGGCATAATCTCTAATTCACTGTGCACTGCTGTAGTCAGGGAAAGCAAAGCAGGATTGAATCTGATACCCCAGGTCATGATTAATCTGCCTACAGAAATCTGTCCATCATTTGTAAGTGCTCTGTAAAAGAAGAAATAACCATGCATTTGGTTATTTCGGAGAGAGACAGAGAGAAACAGGCAGAGACAGAGACTGAGAGGACAGAAACTTCTTATGCCTTTGTCTCTTTCTAGCCTGGCTCATCAAATATTACAGGTAAAGATATGAGTTCAGGCACAATTGCTAAACATTCCCTGGGGCACTTTTGAAATATCCAAATATTTGAATCCAGCATCAATGAACTGGACCAGGGCACATAATTAGCAACAGAAATAGAGACATTTCATTACAAAACAGCACTCTGGAAAATTAGAATTGAGAGCAGAGGGATAAGCCCAAAGAGCCCTGGGCCATGAGACTCATGATCATTTACATGGCATGAACAAAGAGCCCTGTCTCTTCTCCAGGTTGGTACATCGAGGGCATTTTGAGCATCCTGTGTCCATTACTTGAAGCCTATGGAAGGAAGGGCTGCAGGAGTTTCTCTGCAAACTGGCTTCCTTCCTGGTCATGCTGGTGCTCTGTCTGTGGTCCCCAATCTCAAGTCACTCTCCATAAGATCTGAAATACCATAAGAAAGGAGGGATTCAGCATCACAATTGCTTCCCTAGGGTGCTTAAGATGGTGCTGGACAAGTGGCTGAATGGGTCAAGGGCTTGCCAAGCAAGTATGGGGATTGCAATCTCAGTGTTTCTGCTGAGAGAAGGGAGGGAACCACTTGGCTTTCCTCTCTCAAAACACAAGCAAGTGGAGACCAGTGTCTGACTCTGTCCTCTGACCTTCATAAGCCTGCCTTCATATGACATTAGCACCCCTCCCCTCCACACACACACAATTTAAATGCCATGTGAAAAGGAGGAATGTGCAGACAAGAAGCTTAGAAAAAGTCCCTAGAAGAAATTATTTCCTGATCATGATGACTGCTTTGAAAATTTGGTTTTGCTCCTCCTTAATTTTCGTTAAAATGTCCCTCCACATGATTTTTAATTTTTGAGATTAGAATCTAATTTACATTTCTCCCTACTCTTCCCTTTCCTTTCCTCTTTCAAACCCCTCTCTGCTCTGCTTCAAATCCATTGTTATTGAATGCACATATATACACATATATGTGTGTGTGTCTGTGTTTGTACATACACATATATTCCTAAATATAACCTGTCCAGTCCTTATAATGTTTCTCGTATGCATGCTATCAGGGTTGTACACCTGGTGCTGGACAACCAATGGCTATGTTCTTCCCTGGGGAACACCACCTCCCCAAATCCCAGCTGTATTGGTCGTTCATTGTTGTTCTTGTGTGGTTGAGGCTTCGTGGTCTTTTCCCTATCTGGTTTGGCATGTTTCCTCCTCTGGATATCATCCTTGGTCAGTTTACATTTGGTCACTCATATTGATGAAGTTTTCAAAAGAGTTGGAGATGAATTCTGTCTCTGGTCTTCCATAGAGAAATGGCATTTAAAACTAATCAAAGGATTGTAAGATTCCCCAAATGGAAGGAACAACTATCCATCTATCCCCTTAACAAGATATGTACTTCTCTAACCCAAAGCCCCTGTTTCAAAGTAGTTATCTCCAGTTTCTCACATCTAAGGCTCCCTACTTTTGCTGAGAAATTGTTACTTTTTCTTTTTTTTCTACCTCTCTTTTTCAAATGCCCATGAGAATGCCTGGACACACAGCTAATATCTTTTTCTGAAAATACTCTAACGTCCAAAGAGACAGAACTTTTGCCAGGCTTGAAACCAAGGAAATAATCTGTCCTGAGAGCATTTAAGGCTATGTATCCATCAGACAAATGACAGGGACAGGCTGCTCAAGCACACACCACAGAAAGAACACAAACTAAAAACTCTAGGAAGACTGTAACACAGGGAGAAAAGTGGGGAATTCAAACCAGGGCTTAGTCTTGGTCTGAAGGACTCCAGGAAGTAGGCTCTGTTTTCATCCCTTGATGTGACATCAGTACACTGACACTCTGGTCAGTCTCTCTGTCTCTCTGTCTCTCTTTCTCTATCTCTGTGTCTCCCCCCCACACACACACACTCTGAATCTTAGAATCCTTCGGCAGCTGGTTGTAGGATTATCTCTAACTCAGAAAGCATAGCTTTCTGTCTGTTTTGTGCCCAACTGCTGCTGCTAAACAGATCCTAAGATTTAAACCTTGTGTGCTACATTTTCTTGTGGTTACTTTTTCCAACTTAAAATGTAACTACACTATCCTAGTGATTTCCTCCTACTCTATTCTTACATCCAGTCATATAAAAGACTTAAAGTCTGCCCAAAACCACCTGCTTTCCTCAGATGCCCAACTCAGAGATGCTAAATCACTAAGTCAAGATCACTTGGCTATACTCATGTCCAAACTGTTTCCCTTTCCTAATTAGCCTCAAGAATAGTACTTATACACCCATAAAGGTAGAGGAATGTGATTAAAGTTAGCTGCAGACACAAGGGCAGGCTCTTCTGCTACAGGACTGGGAGGTTTTCCTACAAGAAGAGGAAGAAAACCAGAGTTCTCAGAGTCCTTGGCACAGACAGGAAAGACTGCATGAAGGTGCAGTGGGAATGTGGCCCTCTGCAAGTCAGGAAGAAACCACTGCTCAGTGAGACGTTATACAGGCAGGCTATAAGATCTGACATTTGTAAATTGCTAAGTTACAGATAAACAGAGATGTGTTGTGCCAGGGTCTGTGTCCATAGGATGTTCCTATGGCAGCCTAGGCAGAAGGGCTCAGCCATGTGTTCAGTGTTTTATTTGCTGGGTCTTTTTTGTATCCCTATCCTCCATTGTTTGGATGTCCTTTCTCTCTTTCAGGGCTATTCATTCTAGCACCACAGTGTATTGATTATTTTAGGTTATAGTTGTTGTGCCCAGATCTCGACCCCCAGAGAGACCACCAAAGACGAGCTTACCAGAATGCAAAAGAAAGGCTTTATTGGGAAGCAATACAGGCCTAGGCAGGGACCCCATCAAGCCTTCCAACACAGTGGAGGCTGGAGAGCTGCCCACCCCTCTGCAAGCTCAGTTTTTAAAGGACAAGATTCAAAGCTGCTTGCTCTGGAGTACCTACCCAAAACCTGTGTGATTACACGTAACATCTTGTTCTCCAAAGTAACAGAAAAGTAGGAAACTCTTATGGAATTTATGCTATATCCATGGATTTTATATTGATAGCCTCACTAATCTCCCGAAAGATGAGGAATGGTAAATACTAATTTCATTCCCATTTCAGAGATGGGTATAGTGTGATAGTGAGGCATGAAGTGATAGACACTTGCAAGTGCTACTACTTTCTGCAGAGATGAGAAAATGCATTGAGGTTGTATAGGCATCTTTAAAATGCACGGATTCCTTGTAACTGTTGGAGAGGAGTTTAAATGAAGGCTTTTCTACCGCCTCCCTTTTCTCAAATTGTTATGCCCAGTCTCGGGGACACCCAAAAGACCATCATGGAGACCGAATCAGAATTGTAAAAGCAAAGAGCCTTTATTATCTTCAAGCTGTGAGCTTGATCTCTCTGTCTGTCTGATGCATCAGTGAGAGCAGAGAGCCCAGGGCCCAGGCAGGGTGGGGATCTTATCATGGCAGAGGTTGGTGTGAGGCGATTTCAAGGTTCAGGACCCTGATGGGCTGACATTTGTCTGGGTTATAGGGGATGCTTGGAATGTCAGGTATTTCCTCTTAGATGCAGGCCCCACTGGGTGGCTTCAGCTCATGGCTCTTCCTTTGGTTCAGGTGTTTTCTGCCAGAAGCTGTGTCTGGGCCTGGAAGCCTGTCATGGCAGCTGTGTGGTCAAGCTGTTTTTGTGGCACCCCACAAAATACCCAGCAGCTGCTTTCTAAATTAGTACACAGGGGCTTATATTAATTATAAATGCTTGGCTGAGAGACCAGACTTATTATAAATTAGTGCTTACATTTAAATTAACCCATTTCTTTTTAATCAATACATTGCCATGAGGCCCATGGCTTACCATTCCTTTAGCATTTTGCTTCTTGGGCAGCTGGCTCACAGATCTCCTGACCCTGCTCTCTTCTTCTCCTTATTTTGGTTTTTCTGCCTAACTTTGCCTGCCTTGCCATATGACAAAACTGCTTTATTATAAGCCAATGAGAGCAACACACATTCACAATGTACAGAAGGATCATCTCATAGCAGAAGAGAGTTATGTTGAGTCTGTCTCTGGAAGTCCCCACCTGAATCACCCAAAGATGAAAGGCCCAGAGAAGAGTCATGTCCCCAGTGTCCCAAGGCAGAGAGCATGTTCTTTGTTCTGAATCAGTCTATTGGAGAACATCATACCAGTTCCTTATCTGTGTCAGATGAGAGGGGCAGACCCTGCAATGACTTTCCTCAACAGTTAGTGTTGTGCCCATGGACAAGTTCTATTTATGTCAGCTCAGGTGGCATTAAACTTGTGCACATAGTCCTCGAAGACATAAGAAAAGGGGGAATAGAATTTTAGAGTTCCAAACCTCAGATAAGGACACTGACATGTATGTTTATGTGCCTGTATCTGTGTGGCAATGTCCAGTCTTAACTGAAAAGATTAGCTTACAACCTAAGATTGTAAGTACAAGTACAAAGAGTCTCTGGCAGTTCCAATAAATGGAGTTGAGGAGTTGATGTAAAAAACATCAAGAAATTCTAAAGGAACAAGAAGTCAGACTTAAAAGAAATAAGCAAGAATGTTGTAAAAGTGCTTTGAATGGAGTCAATGTCACTTTCTGGCCATTTCTCACTTAACAAATCACCTGCTTTCCTTCTCACAGAGAGAATGCTGGCAGTGATCAGGTCAAGGAGAATCTGATTGACCTGAGATGTCACTTCACATGGGAGCTGCTGTTGGAAGACATTGACATACCTGATTTGGAAATGAGGATCTCTGAGGAGCTTGAGTTCCTAGACATCAAGGATACAGTGGGAATGCTCAACCTCCGGGCCTATGTGAGACACCTGAAAGGCCAGCATAAGGAAGCCCTGCACAGCTTGAAAGAAGCAGAAGCCTTGATCCAGGAAGAAGAGTTGGGCAAGAGAAGCCTGGTTACGTGGGGCAACTGTGCCTGGGTGCATTACCACATGGGCAGCTTGGCAGAAGCCCAGACCTACCTGGACAAGGTGGAGAACACTTGCAAGGAATTGGGCAGTCCCTTTCGCTATAGTATGGAGTGTCCTGAGATGGACTGTGAACAAGGCTGGGCCTTGCTGAAGTGTGGAGGACAGAATTATAAACGAGCCATGGCCTGCTTTGCAAAGGCTCTGGAGGTGGAGCCTGAAAACCCTGAATATAACACTGGCTATGCTATTGTAGCCTATCGTCTAGAATGTGATCACAATAATGCTTCTCTAGAACCCCTAAGGAAGGCTGTCAGGTTAAATGCAAAAGATCCATATATTAAAGTTTATCTTGCGCTGAAGCTTCAGGATGTAGGAGAAGCAGCTGAAGCAGAAAAACACATTGAAGAAGCCCTCAGTAGCACATCCTGCCAACACTATGTCTTTCGCTATACAGCCAAGTATTACAGAAGGAAAGGCTGCCTAGACAAGGCTCTCCATCTGCTACACAAGGCCTTGAAGGCATCACCTGCCTCTGGCTACCTGCATTACCAACTAGGGCTCTGCTACAAGCAACAAATGATCCAACTGAAGACATCCAGAAATGACCAGGCCAGAAGGCAGGGTAGTGTGCAGAAATTGGCACAACAGGCCATTTGTGAATTTCAAGAGGCTGTGAAACTCAGGCCCAGGGTTGAGATGGCTTATGTTTGCATGGCTGAAATGCAGGCAGAAATTAACCAATATGAAGAAGCAGAGGCAAATTTCCAGAAGGCACTGAACATGAAGAATCTTGAGTGTCAAATAGAGCAGGATATTCATTTCCGCTATGGCCGTTACCAACAATTTCATCAGAAATCAGACGACAAGGCAATCACCCACTACTTAAAAGGTCTGAAAATAGAAGAAAAGACCTTTGTCTGGAAGAAACTACTCACAGCTTTGGAGAAAGTGGCCACAAGACGTGTTCACCAGAATGTTCAACTGATGGAGAGCACCAGCTTGCTTGGGTTAGTCCACAAACTGAAGGGAGACAAGGAAGAGGCCCTGCAGTGCTATGAGAGAGCTCTGAGGCTCACTGGGGGAGTGAACCCTGAGTTCTGAATGCAGCTCACCTCTGAGAAGTGAATGTACTCATAACTGAGGGTTCCCGGCCTCCTTCCCAGTTTCTTTTTTTAACTTCATGGCTTGCTGGAATGCCAAGTAGCTCAGTGCATGTGCTGCTGCCACCATTTCTCACCCCTCATTGTCCTGTCCAGAAGGAACTTACACCCCACTACATCTGCTCACTTACTGACCAGGACTGACCCCTGCTGATCTGCACTCCCTTGGGCTGTGGGATCCTAGGACATCTTTTCCTTATGTCTGTGTCTTGGAAATGAAAGTTGTCCATCCTCTGCCTGCCAGTGTCCTGGACAAAGAGGTCTTCTCCAAGGAAGCTTTCCCTTTAGGTCAGCAGATACTCTTAGTAGAGTGCAGTGTCAGAGAAAACCAAGTGAGCAAAGGGGAGAGTTTGAAGGCTGAGAGGTCTCACCTTACTGCAGAATCATTCACGGCTAATTAGAGTCTTAAGTTTGGGGAAAGCCAAGCAGAGGAAACCTGCGGGGACCTTACAGACAGAAGATGATATAAGGAGATTTGTGCAGTTTTTCTGTGCTATTGATATTGTGTTATATGTGATGTTTTTCCCTCAACTAAAATATATTCAGGAAAATTCTTGAAATCACAATGTCTCAAAGTGTAATTTGTTGATAGAATGGAAAGGATATCCTTTCAGTGTCCTCAAGAAGGCTTGGGATAGAAGAATCAACTAACAGAAGTCTAGTGGCAGGAAGGAAAGAAAATTCTGCTTATAAACCCTGCAAGGGGGTTGTGAAAGGATGAAGGCTATATTTCATTCTCCACATAGTGATATAGTAAGGGTGACTGATGCTGCCTTGCTCCCTGACAGCTGTTGTTTATCATCGTGAATTATGTTACTAGAGATGGGTTTAGGGTTCATTCACCTGACACCTGGGAACATACAGCTGATATTTTTAATACATGTTTCTATTTTTGATAAGCCTAAATCATGTTTATTACATTCCGGCAAAGTTAAAGTATAGTGAAAACTCTCAGGATTCATAATACTGCTCCCTCATAGTCTCAGTCAATGCAGAGGAAGAGTAACTGATTGGAAAGGTGAGCACAGGGGAGAGAGAAAGATTGGGAGACAGCAAGAGGGCATGCAGTTTGATTCACAAGCCAGGGTCTGGGAACTTGGCAGACTCTTCTCTTCCAGGAGAGCATTTTCACACTTGCCCAAGATAAGACATCTTTACAAGGTTTTTCAAGGGTTGATATGTGGGTCAGACACTGGATGTTTCACTGTTGTCACTAAGTTTGGTCCCCTTCCCTTACCTCCACGAGAGTTGTAGTCTGCCGGATCTAAACTAGAGAACATTAATGCTTAAAATTCTCCCCTTGATTAAAATACCCTGTAGTTCCTAGGTCCTGGGCTCAGCAAGCCCAGCATGCACCCATGTGCCCTGTGTCTGCTGACCCACACTCCCATGCTCAGGAGCACTTCCCCATCCTCTGCATCTCCTCTCTCCTTGTTCCTGCTGTTTAGCTGTCCTGTGAGCTCTTTGGGGATTTCTTTGCTTTTCCTAAGAGTATAGTCTCCTCTTGTTATCCTAGTCTTTCCATTCACTCAACTGCATGGACGAAACTACAGCAAGTTGAGGGGTGCCCTCCACAGCTGTGCAAGGAACAAGCATGGGTGACACAATACACACATACACACACACACACACTCACACACACACATACACACACACACACACAGAGAGAAAGAGAGAGAGAGAGAGAGAGAGAGAGAGGGAGAGAGAGAGAGGGAGAGAGAGAGGGAGAGGGAGAGGGAGAGAGGAGAGCCCACAAAATAATTACATGTGAAAAACACTAAAAATAAAATTAAGGAAAATCACTGTGCATTATGTTTTTGAGCATCAAGCTACAAATAATGTCCCTATTATCAATTAAATGTAGATTGTGTGTACTTAGTTACCACTACTGTTCCAAATATTCTATGGTGACCTGTAAGTCAAATGTAGGACAAATGTCTACAAACCTGACTTTCCGTGGACTGACATTGAAATCTCCATAGCAAAGACAGAGAAGCAGATAAGTGAATGTGGATCAGTGGCCTATTTTGTGTCCACACTTGTTATGGCCTTAGCAGGAAAGCATCCTGGGATCATTCGTAGTCACTGCCATGCTTTCCTTCAACTATAATTTCCCCAAATGGCACAGCAATTTCTCCAGTGTGTGCTAATGGGACAGAAGGACCAGAACACTGATATCACGCTGGGGGTGGAGTGGGCAGTGACCTCCAGCTATTGGATTTGTTCCTAAAGTGATAGGCAGCCAGGTCACTAAGACCTACTCTGTGTAGGCTTAAGAAAACAGATTTTAAAAGAACAGTGATGGCTTTGAACAAGTCATAGGTATATGTATGGAACACCTTCCCTAATGCTGCATATATGTACCATGTCAGGAGACGTGTGTTAACATCTCTCTGCACCCTACTGTGAATAGAGCATACAAAATCACATTCTTTTCCCATGTCTTCTTGTGCATTAGGAAGACACTGGCCATCTTCTTCTCTAGAGAGTCAGCAAGAACAATAGGTACAATGTAAAATGGATACCGTACCTGTGGCCCCTCACCATACCCCTGAAAAATGGACTGGAGCCTCAGCTGAGTCCCAGATCAACAGTCAAGCAATTTCAAATTGATAGAGGATGCCTAGGACCTTTTTGTTCCTGGTTCAAACCGAGGTATAATTCATAATCACCTGAGAATTCTGATTTGTTTGTTTCATTGATTGATTTATTTTTCTCAGACAGCATTTCTCTGTGAAGCAGTCCTGGCTGTCCTGCAACTCACTCTGTAGACCAGGCTGGCCTCGAACTCACAAAGATCCGCCTGGCTCTGCCTTCCCAATGGTGGTATTAAAGTTGTGTGCCACAACCGCCTGGCAAGGTTTCTTTTTTTTCCAGTTCACATTTATCTTTTCTATGCATTACACACACACACACACACACACACACACACACACACACACACACACACACACTTGTAATCATAAATACATGGTTGTAGGCTCATACACCCACATACAGTTAGCTGTTTGTTTCTTCTCTTCCTAACACTGTTTGGCCAGCATCATAAATGGTTCCATTTATTACAGAGACAAAGGGGAAGAGATGAAATACCAGCCTGAGCCTGAACCTCACAGAACCGGCACCAATGTCACCTTATAAGAGTAGGGGAAGAATCCCTTTTGGTCCTCTGCTTGCCATGGACTGTAGTGATTTGGAAAATGAAACACTCCAATATATTTCCATGAAAGTATTGTGCTCAACCATGATTGGCTTTCACATGCATGTACACAGAGTGTTGCCTTTTACCCCAAACATGAGTCAATGATGTTTTAGAAGCTGACCTAGTTATTAGGAATGTTCCCCGACAATCAGCATTCTACCCACTGTGGGATAATTCTGTGGAGCTGAAATGATAACAAGGATAATTAGTAGGAGAGTGTGAGCAGACAATACTCTATGATGTTAAGGATGGAAAAATGAAAACCTTCCTGTTCTTCTCTGTTTCACCTTTTTGAAGACACAGCACAGAACTGTTAAAGAAACAATCATTTTGGTACACTTATAGGCTCGGTCCAGTGGATCAGAGGTTGGTGACATCTCCTCACAATGGAATCTAGAGTGGCTTATCAAATGGAGTCTCCTTTAACAATGGACAGCCTGAAAAACCTACAACATGGAGTATCTTAGAGGAAACAGAACATGTCCTGAGCTCAACATGCTTCTGAGAAGCTGCCTATAGGGCAGATCACAAGGAACCTAAAGGGCTGGCCCATATAGATCTTCAATCTTAAGGGCTCCCATCTCAGCCAGACTCAGGGACAGATCATAGGTAGGAGTGGTAGTTACCAGAGGCCTCACTAGGGGTTAGTGCTTCTAAGTCAAAGCTGGAACAGCTACCCACTACAGACCACCTTCCACAATCCTCTCAGGTAATAATTGGAATGCCTTAGCCAGGACGTGGTGGCCCATGCCTTTAATCCTGCACTTGGGATGCAGAGGCAGGCAGATTTTAGTCATTTCGAGGCCAGCCTGGTCTACAGAGTGAGATCTAGGAAAGGTTCAAAGCTACACAGAGAAACCCTACTCGAAAAACAAAAACAAAAGGAAAGGCACAGAGTAGTGAGGGATAGGAAGATTTTTTTATCTAAGGGTGACTGGTGAAATAAGGAAACACACATGCCTTCTGATGATATCTTTCTCTTTTACTTCATCTTAAGAAATGGTCTCTGACTCTTTCTGTCTCCACACTGCTACATATCTCTACAATACCACACACATGTACATATATCACATGGCTACACATCTATCTTTTCATACATTTCTCTTCTACATCACTTTTCTACACAGCTTCATCTTCCTGGTCTCCACACAGTTACAAATCTCCACACCGCCACTGCTGCTCCACAACCAAAATCTGGACAAGTATAGTTACATTTTCAAGGCCCCACCCATTCTCACAATACAGATAAGTCACATAGGTTCTCTTAGGATAGTAATGTCACATTGACCCATGAATTTAGCCCTAAGTTGGTGAGGGGTTCCAGATATTAAACCATTGGCTGAACCCTGTGTGGTCAGGTGACATGAACAGAGGGAGCCACTACAAGACTGTGTCTTGATGTAAACAGGCTGGCCTTGATGTAGCAATAAACAACACTGGGAATTAGTCTTTGTGTAATTTCTGTAGGGGCAGATTAATCTGTTTTGGACTTGTTCTACAGTCTTCAAAAAATGAGTTAAAGGCTGTCATGGAAGCAGAACACTGTTACTTTCCTGTGTCAGTAAAGAAGAATACTCTGGTAATATTTCTGTTCATCAGAAGTGTACAGCTTAAACAGATCCACAGCTAAATGTGTGCACAGAAGTAAAATACAACCATAGCACCATGGAAAGTACCCCACAGCTCTTCTTATTAGGGAGGCATACCCGTGGAATCTGTGAAAGTTATAAACAGAAAGGAACTGGTTTCCACAGACAGTGACCCCATGGCTTTGCCCGGTGAGACTACCCATTAGGGACATACACATCTAGTGGGTCGACTTGTCAAACACAAGTTGTCACCTGTCATATAGTGCCACGGCCCTCAGCAAATGTGTCATGACATATTGTGAAGGTCACAGTATAACCCTCTAGATTTATTTCTCCACACCAATAAGGTGTGGTGACTGATCCCAAAAGGCAGACTTTATAAAAAGCATTTAAACTCTGTGTCACACACCTAGCTACCACACAGACACATACCTCCATCTTCTTCATAATTAAATTTCATTGGGAAATTGGTCAAGGAGTCCTCACTCCTGTTGGTGACAGCTGATTGAGGTTTAGGGATAAAACTCTCTGGTCAGGGAAACTTTCACAAGAGTTTATCATTCTATCAAGGAGATGGAGTTAGATATATAAGTCCCTTTCAATGATTTTTATATTTGGAGGAGTGAAGGATGAGCTATATTTGGGGACACAGCAATATGGCCAGGCTAAGCAACCAGACACCAATAGGGCTGTGAAAGTAGGTTACCAAGAAAGCAAGACAACAGACTAAGGGACTTGACCTCAGCCTGGACCAATCTGAGCCCCACCTTCTGCAGTTTCCTACACTGGTCTCAGCCTTTAGCAAAGGATAGCATCAAGGCTGTGAATACAGCATACTCTAGAGATTCTATGCTTGGCTCTTGCTTATGTGGCTGTAACTGCTAGCAAGAGGCCTTTACAAACAGACACCTCAAGGAGAAGGTAACAGAAAGCAAGACTCCATGACTGTAGGCTCTGGGAAATGGGCCTAGCTAATGAAAGCTTAACTCCTAAAGCCTCAGGGAGACTGAGAAGCTCTGCAGAGCGAAGAGGACTTGAATGATCACACCTGCAGAAGTTCCTAAGGACAGCCACACACCAAACGAGCTGGGATGTACTCCTTCCAGACTACAGGGGAACTCACCTGCATATAGACTCCTCCATCACCAAAATTCCCATTTGCCATGCCATCAAATCCATGAGTGTGGTCTGGGTTCCAAGGCGACAGTACAGAACTGCAGTTCTTTTGACTGAGGAACAATGGTGTTTGTGGAGATGCCAAGCTGGGTCTTTATGTCCACATCTCCTCCATTAACATCCTAACAGCATGGCCTGGTGCCAGGGATCTCTCTCTCTCTTGATAGTTGAATGGAACTGACATGTCACTCTGTTTCAGATTCCCTCTTCCCATTGGTTCAGAGGAAAGAGGAGAAGGCCCACACCTGTTAGCCCTCAGTTTCCCTGAGGAGAAACCTGCAGGCATTAGTTTCACTTTCTGTTTCAGGTT
Source organism: Peromyscus eremicus (assembly GCF_949786415.1). Classification (NCBI taxonomy): domain Eukaryota; kingdom Metazoa; phylum Chordata; class Mammalia; order Rodentia; family Cricetidae; genus Peromyscus; species Peromyscus eremicus. The sequence goes on along the minus strand of NC_081416.1, from coordinate 27,951,194 downwards.
CCTACTGTGACTATAAAAGCACAATCACACACACCACAGCTCACAGAGCTGTCTCCCAGGCCTTCTCTGAGAGTCCAGTTGGTGTGCAAGTCCACAAGACAGCAGAGAGTCAAGGCAGGATTCTGAGGAGCCTGTCCTGGTGAGAACCCAAGAACTGCTGCCACCTTCACAGCAACCATGGGGTAAGGATTTCCCTGCTCTGCAGTTTGAGTGAACCCAGGACACAGACATTTGCTTGTGACCAGGTCTGACTGAGTCTGCTTCTATTCCTTTGTTCTGTCTTCTGCCTTCTCTTTCTACTACTGAAAAGCGAACAAGGATGCTAATTGCCCTGAGCGTCCATGGACTCTGTTTAATGGGTGTGCTGTCAGGGGCTGAATGGGCAACAAACAGCAAGCTGGCTTTAATTTTAAAGACTGTCTCACACATGTAGTTGGAAACACCTGGGAAGTCTTTAGCATGGTGATCTCACAGAGAGAGACAGTTACCAATGAGAACTTCAGGAATGGACAAGTTATCACTCTACCTACTTAGCCCTCAAGAGAGCAGCTGCTTAGCGTGTCCTCCTTCCAATTCCCTCATCCCACTCCTTCATTGTCCTTGAGTTGTACCCATCAGATCCTTAAAGGACCTCTTGAGATGCTGTTCAAGGTTTCTGTGTGAATAAGTATAACATATATATTCACTGCATATGCATGTATACTATATATATTCAAGAAATAGTAGGCACCGAGTGGAATCTTATTCATGTGAATGGCCCTGGGTTTTTATGTTTGAAATTCCCATTCAGATTAAAAGTGCCAGTCAGTGGAGGTGTTTGCACTAATTCTTTGCTACAGTGAGCATCTCTTGACTTGGGGGATTATTCTTCTGTCTTATACATAGGACCATCTATGGTACATGAATATGGAGGAGGCTGAGAGCTGTTGGGGAATGATGAAATAGAATACAGAGTTCACACTGGTAGAAAAATATGGAGCCGAAGTAAGTAGAGGGCAGAAGGCTGTAGGACCTGTCAGGTGATGGTCATTATCATAGAGTCAGTGACCCACGTGCTTAAGACTTTGGTTTGCAAAGGCATTCCTGCAGAATGAGAAAGGCTGGAGATCTCCAAATTCACAAGGGATCCTGAGCATCCACAGGGCTGTGGGGTCCTGGCTGCTCTCTGTCCAGGTTGCCCACACAAATGGCTGTTGCCTCTCTGCTGCTCAGCTTTCCTGCTTCAAGGACTTATGCACAAGTGCATGTGCCTCCTCCTTGGGGCACAGGTCCCCAGCAGGAACCTTGTGAGCCTCCCAACTAGGCAGATCTTTCTGGACAGCTGGTGTTCAGATTTCAGGTGATTTTAGCTGCCCTTCCAATGCCTGTGTTTCCCATAAGGTATGGGCACAATCTCTAATTCACTGTGCACTGCTGTAGGCAGGGAAAGCAAAGAAAAGCAAGATTGAATCTGATGCCTCAGGTCATGATTAATCTGCCTACAGAAATCTCTCCATCTTTTCTAAGTACTCTGTAAAAGAAGGAATAACCATGCATCTGATTATTTCGGAGAGACAGAGAGAAAGAGGCAGAGACAGAGACTGAGAGGACAGAAACTTCTTATGCCTTTGTCTCTTTCTAGCCTGGCTCATCAATATTACAGGTAAAGGCCTGAGTCTAGTCACAATTGGAAGACCTTCCCTGGTGCACCTTTGAAATATCCAATTATTTGTGTCCAACATCAATGAACTGGACCAGGGCCACATGATTAGTAACAAAAATAGACACATTTCATTACAAAACAGCACTCTGGAAAATGAGAAGAAAGTAGTGATCAGAGGGATAAGCACAAAGGGCACTGGGCTGTGGTGATATATTGTGACCCCAATATATTGTGCATTCTAATAAACTTAACTAGGGAAAGAAGGCAGAACAGCCACTAGATAGACATAGAGGCCCGAAAAAGGTGACACAAATGCCTTTAATCCTATCACTTGGAAGGCAGAGATTTATCCAGATCTCCGTGAGTTCAAAGCCACACTGGAAACAGCCAGGCATGGTGACTCACGCCTTTAATCCCAGGAAGTGATGGCGGGAAGCAGAAATGTATATAAGGCGTGAGGACCAGGAACTAGAGCTGGTTAAGCTTTAGGCTTTGAGCAGTAGTTCAGCTGAGATCTATTTGAATGAGTTCTCAGAGGCTTCCAGTCTGAGGAAACATAATAGCTGAGGAATTGGCAAGGTGAGGTGGCTGCGGCTTGTTCTGTTTCTCTGATCATGCAGGGTTCACCCCAATACCTGGCTCTGGGTTTGTTTTTATAATAAGAACTTTTAAGATTCGTGCTACACTGGGCCATGAGGCTCATTGCAGTTAGGAGTTTCCTGTGTCCTGCCTGACACACAGTTCCGAATCGTTTTATAAAACAATCACACAGAGGCTTAATATTATTTATAACTAACTACTTGACCATTAGCCCAGGCTTATTACTGACTAGCTCTTACATTTAAATCAACCTATAATTCTTACAGATGTTTAGCCACTTGGCTTGTTACCTTTTCTCAGTACTGCCTTGTCAACTTGCTTCCTCTGTGTCTGGCTGGTGACTCCTGACTCAGCCTTCCTCTTCCCAAAATTCTCCTTTTCTGCTTATCCATCCTGTACTTCCTGCCTGGGTACTGGCCAATCAGCATTTTATTTATGAACCAATCAGAGCAACACATATTCACAGCATACAAAATGACATTTCACATGATATGAACAAAGAGCCCTGTCTCTTCTCCAGGTTGGTACATCAAGGGCATTTTGAGTATCCTCTGTCCATTCCTTGATGCCTAGGAAAGGAAGGCCTACAGGTTTTCTCTGCAAACTGTCTTCCTTCATGGTCATTGATGCTGTTCTCTTTGTGGTCCCCAATCTCAAGCCACTTTCCTTAAGATCAGAAATGCCATAAGAAAGGAGGGAATGAGCCTCACACTTGCTTCCCTTGGAGACATCAAATGGTGCATCTCAGAGGGATGAGTGGGTCAAGGGCTTGGCAAGCAAGCATGAGGATTACAATCTCAGTGTTTCTGCTGAGAGAAGAGAGGGAAGCCTTGGCTTTCCTTCTCCCAACACAAGCTGGTAAAAATGAGTGCCCAATGCTGTCCTCTGACCTTCATATGCATGCTTTGACATTGGCACCCCTTATAAATACACACCCACAAACCCCCACACACCCGCACAAGCACACACTAATGCCACACACAAATACACACTCACATACACACAAGCACACATCGGTGCATGTGCATAGGTGCACACAGGCGCACACATGTGCAAACATGCACACACATGCACTCAGACGCATGCAAGCACAGGTATGTGCACAGGAGCACACACACACACACACACACACACACACACACATACACATATATAAACACACTCAAAATCATGGCTCAGACAGGAAAGACATCATGACCATGGAAAAGGCATGTGGCCCCCTACAAGTCAAGAAGAAACACCTAGTAGGTGAGGTAATATATAGACAGGCAATTTAATCTGAGATTTATAATTTACTAAGATACAGGTAGCAAAGTTCTGTTGTATAAGCCTCTGTGTCCATAGTTTTTTTCCTGTGGCAGCCTAGACAGAAGGGCTCAGCCATGCATTCAGTGGCTGACCCTTGGGTCTTTATGTAATTAAATCCCCATGACATACTTTTCCTTTTTCTCTTACTGGAGTACTCATGGTAGCACAAAAATTATGTTGATTGTTTTAGACTATAGTGAGTCTAATGCTATGTTTTTGAAAATCACTTTTATTATTGTATCATCTTGGGACATTTCATACAATTTGAGATTTAAAGCTTCACTTCAAAACTGTCATGTGCCTCCAAATAGGGATTGCATTGAATCTGTGGTTCTTTGGGTAGTTGTATTATCTTAGTGATAAGGTGAAAACATGGTGTCCTCTTAGGGTGCTTAGTTGCTTTTAAATGGACTGAAAAGGGAGTTCCAGGATAATTTATTTCAATTTTAATAGCAAGCCCTGAGCAAGCAAGTTGTCAGTCTCAGTAGATGCTCAGAATAGGAGAATAGAGAAGAACAGGGGTATGGGATACACATGCATATTGTGTTGAGCCTTCTTGAAGGACAGCAACAGGTTGTACAAGCAGCCACATGGCTGGGAGGGGAGCTTTGGAGGAGAAAGAAAGGACAAGTATGGGGGGATGGGCAGAATAGTCCTACCTTCCAGGTCAGGACTCAGAAGGCAGGCAGGCTCAGCCCAAACTCATGGCAGCTGCTAGGCATTGCACTACAGGGAGAAGACACTCTGGGAAAGAAAATCCATTACCTCATTGAAGGGAGAAGTATTCCTCCTATCTCTTCAGTGTGGATGAAGGTAAACTTGCCTTTCCAGGGCACATCGTTAGCCAGATCAAGGACATGCCCAACTAGAATAGCCCTTAATGGAGGAGACATGGGCAGGTCTCCACGAGTTGCAGATCTTCTCCCATAGTTTAGGAGGTAACAGCTTTCCCTTCAAGGGCCTTTAGTGAACAATAAGAATCCTACTCTGTCTCATTAATACAAATTATCATTCCATTACTTTAAATTTTAATTTCTTTTAGATAATTTTACAGGTTTCTGTGTTCATTGTTTATGTACAACTCTTAAGCATCTTGGGCAAAGGGGACCCTTCTCGAACTTCCTCTTACCTTCTCTGTTGCAATGACTTATTTCTACAAATTTAACAACCTTTTGTGTGTCATTTCACACTTACATTACCATTCTTAAATGAATGATCACAGTGATAGAGACAAAATTGACAATTGCAAAAGGCTAAAAATTGTGTGAGGACTAAGGCTATAGGTGTGCCTGTCGAGGGTAGCAGGAACTGGAGGCAGTGGTGATGAAGGAGCCTACATCAGCAATGAATGTCAGTTCCAGCACTTAGATCATTAAGGGGAAGAATGACAGTTGTCCATGTGTCGTTGAAACCACCTCAGTTTCCTCACTAGTTCTCCTACTGTACTTGTATAAGATGTACATATTGAAAAACCCGGTGAAGGAGAAAGCTGAGTTTTGCGCTGACTGGGAAGCTTTCCATGAATCTATACTCTTTAGAGGTAAAGGAGGAAAATGCATTCGTGACCAAATATCACATCATTTCAGTCATGGTCCTTTTCCTGTTGCATGCACTACATGGTCCTCAAGTCAATGTTTAGGGAAGTTCTGCACCGAAAACTAGTCAAAGGAAAAGAAAGAGGATTTGAGTTGGACAGAAGGTTTCTAGACTAAGGTGAATTTTAATTCAGGACTCAGTGTGCCAAAGCTCACAGTCACACAAAGCTTGCATGGAGTCAATGGAGGTTTTATGTTCCATTCTTACAGTATAGAAAACTGATGTTAATGCTCTCCAGTAGGAGATTTCTGAAAGACTTATTGTGGGATTATAATTGGGAACATTACTGAAAGAAAGAAGAAAAAGTTCCTTTTGTACAGCAGTTCTCAATTATGTGCCACTATCCATCAGGGAGACAGATATCAGATATTTATGTTATGATTCATTACAGTAGCAAAATTACAGTAATGAAGTGGTAATGAAATAATTTCAAGGTTGGCAGTAACCACAAGATACTTACCTGTATTAAATAGCTGCAGCATTATGAAGGTTGAAAACCACTATGGTCTAGTAAAATTGGAACCTGGAAGAGAGTGGCCGTCAATGGTCGCTAGTGCATTGTTCATAACATTCATGGAAGGAGGCATGAGGTATGGATGAGCAAACCTGACCAATTGACTGATCCATGAGTTGTCTAGATGGCTGTCTGTTTCCATTAGCCTACCCTTATGGGCACAATGCTAGTGTGCTTAGTTATGGGTAACCTAAGAGGACAGCACACCTGTATTCTACTATTCTTGGCATGGCCAGGTGAAAAGTGAAGACAGCTGATTTAAGCACTATGGCATCTCTGGTCTCTGGCAGAGACAGCTACCAACAGGACCAAGGGCCTTTTTGCCTTCTGAGCACAGATTCATCACCAAGCTGCTTGCTTTGGGGTTACTACCCTGAAGCTAACTGACTAGATTCTATAGGTGGTTCTGAGACAGGAGTGACACATAGTTTGGAACTACTTGTACTGCTCTATAGGGAAACAAGAAAAGGCATGAAGTTGTATAAGCATCTTTAAAATAAAGGGATTCTTTGTAACCATAGGAGGGAGAGCTAAGTTGACTTACTCTCCAGAAGCTCCCCAGCTACATTGTCCAAAGATAAAAGTTCTAGAGAAGAGTCATATCCCCAGTGTCACAAGGCAGAGAGCATGTCCATTTGTTCTGCATCAGCCTATGGAGAACAGCTCTTTGTTTGTGTCTGAGATGAAATAGGCAGACCCCCAGTGACTTCTCCTCCACATTCAGTGTTTACCACACAGACAGGTCCTGTCTATGTCAGTTCAGGTGGCATAAACTTGTGCACATAGTCCTCAAAGACATAAGGAAAGGGGGAATAGAATTTTAGATTTCCAAACCTCAGATAAGGACTCTGACATGTAGGTTTGTGTGCCTGTATCTGTGGGGCAATGTTCAGTCTTGACTGACAGGATTAACTTACAACCTGAGATTGTAAGTACAGGTACATGAACATGCATGTACAAGAGGTCTCTGGCAGTACAAATAAATGGAGATGAGAGATTGATTTAAAATAATCAAGAAATTCTAAAAGAACAAAATGTCAGACTTTCAGGAAATAAGCACGAATATGTGAAATGTGTTTAGCTTGGAATTAATTGGCAACCAATCACCTGCTTCCTTCTTACAGAGAGAATGCTGGCAGTGATCAGGTCAAGGAGAATCTGATTCAGCTGAGTTGTCACTTCACATGGGAGCTGCTGTTCAAAGACCTTGACATACCAGATGTGGAAATGAGGATCTCTGAGGAGCTTGTGTTCCTAGACATCAAAAACACAGTGGGGAAGCTCAACCTCAGGGCCTATGTGAATCACCTGAAAGGAGAGGATGAGGAAGCCCTGCAGAGCTTAAAAGAAGCAGAAGCCTTGGTCCAGGGAGAGCAGTTGGGCATGAGAAGCCTGTTAACCTGGAGCAACTGTGCCTGGGTGCATTACCACATGGGCAGCTTGGCAGAAGCCCAGACCTACCTGGACAAGGTGGAGAACACTTGCAAGAAATTGAGCAGTCCCTTTCGCTATAGTATGGAGTGTGCGGAGATGGAATATGAGAAAGGCTGGGCCTTGCTGAAGTGTGGAGGACAGAATTATGCAAGAGCCATGACCTGCTTTCAAATGGCTCTGAGAGCAGATCCTGAAAACCCTGAATACAACCTTGGTTATGCAGTTGCAGTCTATTTCATAGACCTGGATTACAATAATATCTCTCTAGATCCCCTAAGGAAGGCAGTCAGGTTAAATCCAGAAGATCTGAATATTAAAGTGTTTCTTGCCCTGAAGCTTCAGGATGTAGGATTAGCAGCTAAAGCAGAAACACATATTGAAGAAGCCCTCAGTAACACATCCTGCCAACACTATACCTTTTTTTATATAGCCACATATTATATAAGGAAAGGCTGCCTAGACAAGGCTCTCTCTCTGCTACACAAGGCCTTGCAGTTGTCACCTGCCTCTGGCTACCTGCATTACCAACTAGGGCTCTGCTACTATCAACAAGTGTTTCATCTGAGGACATCCAGAAATGAGCAGGCCAGAAAGCAGGCGGCACAACAGGCCCTTTTTGAATTTCAAGAGACTCTGAAACTCAGGCCCATATTTGAGATGGCTTATGTTTGCATGGCTGAAGTACAGGCAGAAATGGGCCAATATGAAGAAGCAGAGGCAAATTTCCAGAAGGCGCTGAACATGAAGGAACTGAACAGGAATCTTGAGTGTCTCATACAGCAGGAAATTCATTTACACTATGGCTTTTACCAACACATTTATCAGCAGTCTGAAGACCAGGCAATCACCCAATACTTAAAAGGTCTTAATGTGAAAGAAAAAAACTTTGTCTGGAGGAGACTACTGACAGCTTTGGAGGATTTGGCCACAAGACGTATTAACCGGAATGTTCGCCTTGTGGAGAGCACTAGCTTGCTTGGGTTCGTCCACAAACTGAAAGGGAATATGAAGGGAGCCATTAAATTCTATGAGAGTGCTCTGAGGCTCACTGAGAAAGTGGACCCTGAGTTCTGAATGCAGCTCACCTCTGTGAAGTAAATGTACTCATAACTGAGGGTTCCAGGCCTCCTTCCCGGTTTCCTTCTCCAACCTCTGTCACCCCCATTGTGGTGTCTATAAGGAACTTACACCTCACTGCACCTGCTGCTCACTTACTGACCAGGACTGACCCCTGCTGATCTGCACTCCCTTGGGCTGTGGGATCCTAGGACATCTTTTCCTTATGTCTGTGTCTTGGGAATGCAAGTCTTCCATCCTCTGCCTGCCAGTGTCCTGGACAAAGAGGTCTTCTCCAAGGAAGCTTTTACTGTAGGTCAGCAGATACTCTTAGTACAGTGCAGTGTCAGAGAAAACCAAGTGAGCAAAGGGGAGAGTTTGTACCTGAGAGGTCTCACCTTACTGCAGAATCATTCACGGCTAATTAGAGTCTTCAGTTTGGGGAAAGCCAAGCAGAGGAAACCTGCTGGAACCTTACAGACAGAAGATGATATAAGGAGATTTGTGCAGTTTTTCTGTGCTATTGATAGTGTGTTATATGTGATGTTTTCCCCTCAACTAAAATATATTCAGGAAAATTCTTTGAGTCACAAAGTCTTCCAGTGTAATTTGTTGATAGAGTAGAAAGGATATTCCCTTCAGTGTCCTCAAGATGTCTTGGGATAGCAGAATCAACTAACAGAAGTCTAGTGGCAGGCAGGAAAAAGAGTTGTGCATATAAACCCTGCAAGGGGTCTGTGTAAAGATGAAGGCTATACTTCATTCTCCACATCATGGGATAGTAAGGGTGACTGATGCTGCCTTGGTGCCTGACAACTGCTGTTTGTCTTTGTGAACTATGGTGCTCGGGATGGGTTTAGGGTTCATTCACCTGATACTTGGGGGAATACCTCTGATATTTTTAACAGATGTTACTTTGATAAGCTAAAATCATGTTTATTTCATTCAATCAAAGGA